>NW_024368263.1:3724504-3735622 GCF_014805655.1 Passer montanus
GGCGGGGCCGGGCGGGGAGCGGCGCGCGCCTGTGACCTCACCCGCCGCGCCGGGCGGGGCCACGGGGCGGGCGAGGGGCGGGGCCTGCGTGGTGATGTCATCGGGGCGGGGCCTGCGTGTGGCGGCGGCTGGGGCCGGGCGGGCGGAGGCGCTTCAGGAGCCGCCGAATCTTGACAAATCACCGATTCCTCAGGAATGGAGGAGAGCTTTAAAAGGGCAGCGAGGCTGGGGAGGGGTTTGGAGCGGCTGAGGGAGCTCAGCCTGGAGCAAAGGAGACTCGGGGGACATCTTACCTGTCTGTGAGGAGGGTGCAGCCAGGTGAGGGTCGGGCTCGGCTCGCCCCAGGGAACAAGGGACAGGACACAGCCCTGAGCTGTGCCAGGCGAGGTTCAGGTTGGACACTGGGGAGAAATTCTCCACAGGTTGGGCATTCGAAGGGGCTGCCCGGGGAGATGTCGCCGGCCCTGGAGGTGTTGAAGAGAAGACTGGATGTGGCATGCAGTGCCGCGGTCTGGTTGACAAGGTGGTGTTGGGTCAGGTTGGGCTGGGTGAACTCAAAGGTCTTCTCCAACCTATTTGATTCTGTGGTTCTGTCACCCTGTAAAGCACATTACACAGTGCTGGGCACAGATGCCTCTTAAACAGCTCCAGTGTGGTGATTCCACCACCCACTGGGCAACCCCTTTAATCCCTGACCACACAAACAGTAAAAAAAAAAAAATCAAATATTTAATCTGAATCTCTATCTCAGCTTAAGGCCGTTTTCTTTGGTCTTCTCTCTACAGGCACAGCAGAAAAGCCCCATCCCCACCTCACTACTGCTCCTGTCAGAGGTTTTTAGAGAGCTGTGAGGTCACCCCTGAGCCTCCTCGAGACTAAACAAGCCCAGCCTCATAGGACATGTTTTCTAGCCCCTTTACAAGCCTTGCTCCTCTTCTCTGGACACACTCCAGCCCCTCAATGTCCTTTTCAAAGTGAGTGGCCCAAAACTGAACACAGCAGTGCCAAGAACAGAGGCACACTCACTTCCCTGGTGCTGCTGGCTGTGCTATTCCTGCTACAGGCCAAGATACCCCAGGCCACCAGAGTGAATATCAAAGCCCTGTGCCACTGGTGGAGGCTCTGACAGCAGAAGGTTTGTCCCTTTACTGTGGGACCAGGGTGGGGAGCTCTGGCTGGGTTGTGGGGTTGGGGTGTCCTGTAGGCAGCTCCCTCTGTGAATGGCAGATGTGAGGCAGTGCAGTCTGACAGCTCCCAGGGAATTTGTTTATCACACCCATGGAGGCAAAAATAGAGCCAGTGATTCACTGGGGGATGACTGAAGGAGTTAGAAGCTGAGCTCCTGGATTTTGGGACTCTGCAGCTCTATGTTTGCTGCTGTCTGGCAGCAAAAAGGCCTTTCTAATAAGGTCTCCAGATAATATCAGAAATCCTGTTTTCTTAACAATAATACAGCTCAGAAGGCATCTTGCACTTGCTGAGAAAGACTGATTTTTCTAAGATTTGGAACAGGGAGTTCCCTTCTGGGTCATGTGTTCTGTCACTGGAACAATGGGAGCTGTTACAGACATTTACAGTAAACTTGAAAATACCTATTGAGATTGAAAATTTTTTGAGTTGTTTCACATCCCTCATTTTATCGTGGGGTTATTTAGGTTGGGAAGAACCTTTAAGACCATCAAGTCCATCCATTAACACAGCACTGCCAACCATGTCCCCACACTAAACCATGCCCCCAAGTGCCACATCTGCAGATCTTTCAGATGCCCCAAGAGATGGTAACTCCATCATTGCTCTGGGCAGCCTCTGCCAGGGCTTGGCAGTGCTTTCAGTGAAGAATTTTTTCCTAGTATTCACTCTAAACCTCCTCAGGTGCAACTTCTATCATTGGGGAAATCAGTATTTTTCATTAGGTAATATCACGTGTACAGGAACCCGGTGGCCCAGCAGCAGTCCAGGAGCAAAGAAATGAAAATGTGCTTTAAAAAAGGCAGAAAGCTTGAGAAGGGATGGAATTTTAACTGTGGTGATTGCATTCAGCTCCACTGGAGAGCAGCAGAGCCTTGCACTTAATTTCTTCTCATTTGGGCTGGTTCTAAGGCAGGAGCTATGCTTTAAAGGCATGTGCTGCCTTGGCTCCTCATCCACTGAGCCAGTGAGTCTGCGTAGGAATGACAAAGAGGAAAAGATTCCAGCCCTTTATATTGGATTTATTGTGAGTCCTGTTTAGACATTGTCATCCTCCTAATATTTAAAGTTGCACACTAGGGCACAGGCAGTTGAAATATAATTTATAAACATGGCAAAAGGAAAAAAAAGCTGTTAGAATTTTGATTATTACCAAAAAATTGCATCATTCCAGCTAAAAAATAATTTTTAAAAGATGTGATGTGTACTGTCATACATATTTGCAAGTGGAATTTTCATTTAAATTATTGGAAATTATCTCTATGAAGGATTTTTTTTCCTGTTTCTCTTTAGCAGTTACACACTGCCCTAGTTTGAAAGACAGGTGTCCTCAAAGGAAGGCAGGAAGCTCCCTTGGAATGGAAAATGTGACCCCCTTCCCTTTGAATTATTATAACTTTCAAATTAAGGGGCTTTCAGGCAAAGATACGGGAAAAGGAGTAACAGTTCTTTACTATGTATGTGTATATGTGTGTAGCCATGATATTTTATGAAAAATCCTTTGCTAGGATTTTTCCCTCCTGAGGAGCTGAGGGCCTCAGGAAAGAAATGTAGACAATAACCATCTGCTGCTGCTCTGGGCTCCCAAGCAGCAGAAAAGCAAGCTCCAGTCACAGTGCAAAGGGAAAGAAAAAAACAAGCAAAAGCCACATGGCAACAGTGTCTCTCATCAGAGGGATCACACTGCATGGCCACTGAGATGAAATCACCCCACCAGGAGAATGCAACCATCCCTGGCCCACAACTCTGGCAGGAAATCCTGGGCTGGCTCTCACCCATCACCGTACACTCAGAGCCAGGGAAGGGGGAGAGGGGCGGCATAAAACAAAAATGGATATGGGATAAAAAGCCAATCCCCCAGACATTCCACCCCTTATCCCATACCATATGATCAATGCCTAAATTAATGCATTTCAATCTATAACTCCATACCTATGTGCCTTACCCTAATTATATACATACATACCTACATCTACATCTAGATACAGGCACAGTGTGATGGGTGATTTACCCCAAAACAATGTCCCCTTGAGGTATGCATCATGTCTCTCCATCCTTCTGTATCACCAGCAGCTACAACCTTGTCTTTGAGCACAGATAACCCCACAGACTGGGTTTGTCTTTGCTCAAGGCAGAATTAATCCAAACAGTTTTTCCCAGCATACCTCTCATGTGTGCATGAGATACATGTACACATGAGAGGTATATCCCATGTGTGCATGCTGGGAAATAGGGAAAAGGTATCCACTGGAGCTTTATGTCCATCTGTTGTTTGCAAGGGTTCAGATTGGGCAGGGCCTGCCCGGCTAGTGGAGCCTCTGGTATTAGCTAACCATGTGGCCTTTGCTAAATGCATCTCCCAGTTTTTGAAAGTCCCCCTGCTCAGTGCCTTCAAGGTGGTTTTAAGCAGTCTGGTGCACTGATCAACTTTCCCAGCAGCTGGTGCATGCTGAGGAATTGGTACACCCACTCAGTGCCATGTTCCCTGGCCCAGGCTGTTCTTGAAATGACTCCCATTGTCAGACTCAATCTTCTCAGGGGTACCATGCCCCCACAGGACTTGCTTTTAAGGCCCAGGATGGTGTTCCAAGCAGTAGCGTGAGGCACAGGGGAGGTTTCCAACCATCCAGTCCTGGCCTCTACCATTGTGAGCAGGTAGCACTTGCCTTGGCATGCCTGGGGCAGTGTGATGCAGTCAGTCTGCCAGGCCTCCCTGTCCTTGTACTTGGACCACTGCCCACCATACCACAGGGGCTTCACTGGCCTGTTTGATCACAGCACTCATCTCACACTCACTGATAACCTGGGAGATGCTGTCCATGGTTTTGTGCCCACTTACAGGTGGCATCTCTGCCCTGATGGCAGTTTTGATGAGAACCCCAAATGTTCTGGGTGGTACAGACAGAGGCTGTGAGCTGAGACCAGTGTAAAGCTGGGGCCAAACCAGCAAAGCTGGAGCTGTGTTAAATTCTCCTGAAGTCTGGAGACATTCACAGTCAGTCCTTTGTCTCAGGCCTGTTTTAAAAATCTCTGCTGGTTTTAAGTAATGTGGAAATGGTTTGAGGTCAACTATTACACTTAGTTCACTCACTGAGAACTTTGGAGGTGTTTACTTCTCTCCCATGATCAGTCCATTTTTTGGAAATTATTTGTCTAGCCTCTCTACTTCTTCACATTTTAGATAAACATGTAATTTCCAATGTAATTAGGTGATCTTGGTAAAATTTCCAACCAGCAAAAGCTCATTTATACAGGAACCATTTGCTCTGCTAATCATGGATTAGTCTCAAAAGTGGCAGAGTTGACCCTTATTTAATGAGGTTAAAAGACTTGGCACAGATCACAGAACAGACCTATGGTAAAGCTGGAAGTCATGCTTGCCCACCTTAGGGCAAGTCCTAAGCTTTAATCATTAAATGATGTAGATTTAACAAGACTGTAAATAGATGTCCTATTGCTGCTTTAAACTTGATATTTTTATAAACATCCCATTTCTAGAGACCTTTCTTCTATTTTTATGTATTATTTTGCCATAGTGAAGAGCATTAGGGTTTAAGTAGTATGAAACATCTTAAATAAATCTGTATCAAAGCAAGAGAATAAATTGGATTGGTTTTGTCAGGAGACTACTCAGAAACTCTAATTTCAAAATAACCTCAAGGAGGACTTGCTAGGATGTATGACACTGATGTTTTAAATATCATCTGTTCAATCAGAGCTCTTGGAAAGTGTGATGGAATGCAAGAAAGCAGGCTGGTTGAATAGATGCTTAGGTCACATCTGGAGACCCCCAGCAGAACTAAAAGTACCACATGGGTGTGTGATGGACTGTAGTGAAGAGAAGGGATCCCAAGTAAGGAAATCCATGTTATCAAAAAGCTGAACTTTTCCCTGTCAAGCAGTGAAGTCCTGCCTAGAGGGAAGAAAAATCTTCATTGTTTTGCTTTCAAGAACAGCCAAGCGGAGCCCAGGAAATTAATTTCAGTTTGGAAGCAAAAACAGGACAAGCATGGATTTCCATCCAGATGCTTTATCCTCAATTCTCTTAAAGGCAATAAAATGCTCAAGGAAAGCAACTCAGTGTAAATGGTTGAACGGTCTTTTGACTCAAAGAGCTAATATAATATAATATAATATAACAAGAAAAAAACCCCAAAATTAATTACCTTCTTTAAAGAGGAAACATAAGCAGAACAGTATGATAACGAGATTTTTGTTAAAATAACTTTAAGTTATTAAAAGTTATTATTTTAAAATAATAATTAAATTAATAATTGTCATAATTTAAATAATTTAAATTATTTTTATTAAAATAATTTTAATAAAATATTTAAAATATTAAATTATGTGCCTTTTGTTAAATAAAAGCCTGGATGCAGCAGGCAAGACTGAAAGGCTGGAAGGGCCGAGCCCGGCACCCCCGCTCTGAGGGAAGAGGCCTTGGGTGGATCCCGAACCCCCGGGATGGGGCTGGGGCGGCAGCGGCGCTCTGCACGGGCGGGACCGCGCTGCGCGGGGGCGGGGGATGGAGCACGGCTAATCCGGGTGGGAACCCGCGGTGACACGTCTTGACAGAGCCAGGCGCGGGTCACGGGCTGCCAGAGCCGCCGGGGAAACAGCAGGGACACGGCGTGAGAGACACCCGGGGGGCAGCGGAGTACCCGGGCCGCGACACGCACTGAGGCCACCAGCGGGGGACAGCGTTTGCCACAGCCACAGGGCCACCAGCGGGGGACAAGGCTTCAAGGTTTGCCAGAGCCACCGGGCCACCAGAGGTTAGCCGGGTTGCGGGGCAGCGGGAAGGGTGCCCCTGTTCCCGGGCAGTGTCACCGCAAGCCCCGCGGAGCCTCCCCGAGCTCCTGCATCCCTCACCTGCCCGCTCAGGTGTGCTCCAGCGCGGGGCTCAGAGCCCCTGTGGTCCTGCTGGTTTCCAGGTGAAAACTCTGTGTGGGTACTGATTTATTAATTTATTGCACGGCGCTGGAAGATGGATCTGTGGTGATCATTACCTTCCTTTCCGTTCAGAGTTTTTCTGATTTCAGTATTCGCTGATTGTTCCTACACTTGGCACCCTTCCACTGCTTGAAACTCACTCCTGCAGCATTTGGAAAAACCTGTGTGCTGTCACCAGTTTGTCCAAACACTGGAGACCGTGGATTACTGACCCTCAGATGCAGCAGATCTAATGACACTTCTAGCAGACGGGGCTGGAATGGGCTGGGGTCGCACAGTCCTGGAATAACAAATTTTATTCCCTGCCTCCTCAGGATCATGGCTGCCATCGAGGAGCGCACCTTCATTGCCATCAAGCCTGACGGGGTCCAGAGGGGGCTGGTGGGGGAGATCATCACACGCTTTGAGAAGAAAGGATTCAAACTGGTAGCCATGAAATTAATACATGTAAGCTCTCCTCAATTGTTGTGTCTACTTTTTCATATCAGTTGTAGTCTTCAAGTACAGCAGCATACTATAACAACAAATGTGGCCTCTGTAACATTTAAAACTGAAATTTTGAGAAGTCGGGGATGTTTTGGGATGTTTTTGGAAAAGTTCCAATTCCCAGCTCTGGCTAAATGCTTTAGACGTGCTAAGCACACTAATTTTAGTAACCTGATGCCCTTAGTCTGAAGAGAATATTCTTTCAGGTGGCAAATAAATATCTTTGAGAATCTTTTACAAATCCCAGGTCACATAAACTGCCTGTATTGACAACAAAAACTTTTCTAAGTTTAGTTGTGGTTAAAGCAAACAGTTCAAATTCATATTGACCAAAAGTACTCCTAGGAAGGTGCTAGAAATACTGAATTTTACAGTGCGTGCAAGTTTCAGGATTACCAGTGCTCTGTGCTTTATCTCTGTGATTTCACTGCGCTCTTAAGCTCTTACTGTAAGCTTTTTTCTCTGTCTGTCTGGTTTTTAACCCAGGCTTCTGAGGACCTCCTGAGGGAACACTACATTGACCTCAAGGACCGGCCGTTCTACGATGGCCTGGTGCAGTACATGCACTCGGGACCTGTTGTAGCCATGGTGAGTTCCTGGCAAGGAAAACCACACTGCTTGATTGTCTCCCCTGCAATGAGATTGTGTCACCTGTTGAATTCCAGTTTATTTTTTAAAGGATTTTAAAATCTGGATTCAAATACTGTGATTAGGAAGATGTGCTATTAACTATTTTTGTTTAATCTTTTCTCGCAATCTTTCTCTCCTTTTAAGTCAGTTTTTTGAGGAAGAGGGTAGGGGCAAAAAGGAATCACAACCAGGACCTTGAGAAACAGTAAAACTGCACAAAAGCCCCACTCTGAAATACCATGTAGTAGGCAAGCTGAAAAAGGATGGTGGAACATTTTAACTTTAGTTCTCTTTTTCTCCTTGATATTGTATTAGTAAAATATTAGTAAAAAAAATATTAGTAAAAAAAAAAGTTGAGGCCTAGCTCTCCCATGAGCAAACAACTCTGTGAGACTGTTTGACATACTGAGATGGAAAATTGTTCTCTCCCCACCCTGGGTGAGGAGAGGGATTGTACAGAAGGGGACCACGTGAGCAGATGCTTCAAGAATCTGACAGAAGAATTGGAAATAAATTTGTCTCACTGTGACAAATATTCAGATGGTGATTTGTACAATGATGGACAGCCCTGTGTTTTCATGGATGATATAATTTATCTGCTGCTAAAATTTAATAATCTGAATGGATTTTTTTTTTTCCTTTAAGGTGTGGGAAGGTCTTAATGTGATTAAGACTGGAAGAGTGATGCTGGGGGAAACCAATCCATTCGATTCCAAGCCCGGCACTATTAGTAAAAAAAATATTAGTAAAAAAAAAAGTTGAGGCCTAGCTCTCCCATGAGCAAACAACTCTGTGAGACTGTTTGACATACTGAGATGGAAAATTGTTCTCTCCCCACCCTGGGTGAGGAGAGGGATTGTACAGAAGGGGACCACGTGAGCAGATGCTTCAAGAATCTGACAGAAGAATTGGAAATAAATTTGTCTCACTGTGACAAATATTCAGATGGTGATTTGTACAATGATGGACAGCCCTGTGTTTTCATGGATGATATAATTTATCTGCTGCTAAAATTTAATAATCTGAATGGATTTTTTTTTTTCCTTTAAGGTGTGGGAAGGTCTTAATGTGATTAAGACTGGAAGAGTGATGCTGGGGGAAACCAATCCATTCGATTCCAAGCCCGGCACTATTCGTGGGGACTTCTGTGTCCAAGTTGGAAAGTAAATTTTAAAACATTTGATATTATCCAAAAGCACTAAATGCCAAGTGTTTTGTCATGATATCTGCAGGAACTGTGCTCCATCCTCCTCTGTTTTACACATGGAGCTGCCATTCCCTGTGCCCATGACATATTAGTATCTAAGGATAGGGATCAAGTCATGGTTGTCCCCCTTGACAAAAATGAGGAGCAAAGCTGGCACTGCCTATGCTGTGTCTTTTCCTACTTTACTGCTACTTAAAGCTTCTGTCCATAGTGGGAATCACTTCAAAACAAGAAGCTTACTTTACTTTAAGAATTCCTTTTTCTTTTATTCACCTTTTCTTTTCCTAGGAACATCATTCATGGTAGTGATTCTGTGGAAAGTGCTGAGACAGAGATCAATTTATGGTTCACTCCTGAAGAACTGGTCGATTACAGAAGCTGTGCTCATGAGTGGATCTATGATTAACACCCAGCCTGGATCTTCTGATATTCCCATGTCCATGAGCAGCTGCCAGCCTCTAGCTATTCCAAAGAATTCCCTGGTAGAAACCTCAGAAAACAGTGAAATTGCTCTGTTGTGGATTTTAGAGTCAGTGCTTGCTGCTCCTTTGATTTAAAAGTCGTCAAGTTATAGATGGAATTGCACATTTTAAAAGCTGCTTCTGGGATTGAGAGATATGACATGAAAACACAGAATAGATAACATATATTTTTCCGAAGCATTTTATAGTCATAGAGGGTATTTTGGTAAACATTTAAAAAATGGGTAAAAATTTATTTGGTAAATAAATACGCAAATGGCTCAGAGTCAGAGGTTAACTTTGCTAAAACATTAGAGGACAACTGATGGTGTGTAAATGCATAGATAATATGCCCAAATGTTGAGGATTTACTTAATATTTTAAGTCAAGTGTTTCCCCATTCCTAAAATGGCTGCAGAAAAAAGCCCATTTCTCTCCCCAGAGCATGCTGTGCCCATAAAGAGCTTAAATGACAACTGACTTCCACACTGACACTGTTTCAACTCGCTCTTTTTTCCTTCCACATGGGATTTATGTAGTATTTTAAGGACCGATTAACCAGCCTGGCTTGATGAAATGTCCTTTTATGTGAAAAGAAGATTAATGTGAGGATGGATGAGGGAGATTCTACCTTTAGCCACAGAGTGCAGCACCTCTCTGCCATTGCACAGAGCAGTAAGTGGTGTTTGCTTTGACATCTCAACAGCTGGTAATTTAGCTGGTACTCATTAGTGTACTTTCCTCATTAGCTGGAACTACAAAGCAAATGGTCCCTGGATAAGTTGTTTTAGAAGCAACTTTATCACTATCATTTTCTATTTATTTAATGATGTCAAGAAGTAGAGTCATAATAATGCAGAAGGTGTTTCAGTTTCAACAGCAAAAGTTGTACTGGATGAGGAAGTTGGGATTGATATTATGTATTTATTTCCCTGCAACATTTTATTCACTAAGAGCAAGAGTTTCATGGAATCAGTTGCTCAAGCCCAATGATTTTTTCCCCCCACAGTGAGTTCTTGCATGTGAATACTGAACTATGCAGTGAATGTTGAAGGCTTATGATACCTTATGGTGATATCGAGCTCCTAAAAAGAGATGGCATGAAATAAAACAATATTTCATGTTTCTTAAGTGAAATAAAATGAAATTTTAAATATTTTGTCTTATATTTAATTAATGACTATAAGGAGGTGGAACAAATTCTCTTAACTATGAAGTTGTAGATGAGGCTGTGAGCCTCTCTTCTGAAAATATTCAGTGTTATAGAAGATAAATCATTAGGTTAAAAGAAGTTGGAGGAAAGGGAAAATGTGACAAACTTGAGCATGAGATGGATGGTCTCCAGTTTAATCTTTTGCTTGAAAGGTTACTTGAGAAATGTAAATTCTACAAAATAGAGAAACATGCTATATCTGGAGGTGTTTGGGTTGTCAGGAAGCTGCTGATTAGTGTTTCTAATGTGATGTGACTGGGAAGAGGAGGCCAGCAATCCTGCATGGCTGAGGTGCCTGAGCAGGTCCAGTGTCAAACCACTAACTGACCCTGTGGAGACACCAACTGGCCCCTCAAAAAGAGACACTGCAAGGACTGCAGAGGTTATTTCATTGATATCCCAGCTGCAGTGATGGTGTGCGATAATAATATAATTTAATATAATAAATATAACATAACATAACATTATATATATATATATAATTTGCTCAGGCAAAGGTGCTCTATCAACTAGGAAAGGGCCAAGTGGTAAATATCATAAAAAGTAACCACACACTCCCCCTGCTTCACGTTGTGGCACGAGTTCAGGGACTGTGAGGTTTTGACACTTGGCGGCTTCATCTTCCCAATAAAATTATCAATAATTTGATTGTGGGACCCGTAACCTGTGTTATGGGTGCCACATCCCTTTTTTGTGATAAATACGCTTTCGAAGAGTCGTAGCCGTGCTGTGCAGTGCAGGACCAACCCTCAGGCCGCGGGTTGAAAGCAGCCAACCTAGCAAAAAATTAGTGAAAAATTATTTAGTTGTGTCAAACACCCGCCGTCATTTCAGCGCCTCAAAGGCTTAAGGCACAGTTGCTGCGTCTGTAAATCACCCCGGAGGCGACAGGTGCGGCCGGGCCCGGCCGGGAGCCAGCTCCTCGGCCCGGGCCCGGTGGCGGCCGCGCTGCGCTCGGGTCCCGCCCGGCCTCAGCCCGG
>NW_024368263.1:3735636-3769290 GCF_014805655.1 Passer montanus
GGCCGGGCCGGGCTCGGGGGGACATTCCGAGCGGTGCCGCGTGGCAGGGCGGTGCCGCCATGGCCGGCGCCGACCTTGAGGCCGCGCGTCCCCTCACGCCGCGCTCCCGCCCGCAGCGCCATGGCGGGGAACGGCGAGCGCACCTTCATCGCCATCAAGCCCGACGGCGTGCAGCGCGGGCTGGTCGGGGAGATCATCAAGCGCTTCGAGCAGAAGGGGTTCCGGCTCGTGGCCATGAAGTTCGTACACGTGAGTGCCCGCGCCTCGCCCCCCTGAGCTGCCCGGGGAGGGCTCACCGCACCCGCACCGAGAATCGCCCCTTGCGGCTGCAGTAGAGCTGCCAGCGGATGTGCTGCAGCCCGTGTCGGGCCCTTCTTCCTGCCCCGCACATGGCTTCCACCCTTGCCAAAACCAGCGAATTCTGCTTCACATGTTTAATGCAGCCCGATTGAGAGCCGGAATAGCCTGGGCTGAAAGGTTGTGTTGGGTAACCTCACCCCGAGGTCCCTTATCGCAGAGGCTCACTGCTGTGCAAAGAAATCATATTGACAATTCCCAGCACAGCCACAAAGAACTCCTTTAATATTACAGCAGGAGCTCCCACTGATACACACAATAGCGCTGCAGCATTGTTGTTAACATTGTGAATCTAATCACTAACGCCATAGTCTTATACCTGTAACACCTTTTGTTCAATGACATTCAGAAAATGATATTTAAAGTTACATCTGTCCTTTTAAAGGCCTCTGAAGACCTTCTCAAACAACATTACATTGACCTGAAAGACCGCCCCTTCTTCCCTGGTTTGGTTAAATACATGAACTCTGGACCTATTGTGGCCATGGTAAGTGACTTCATTTTAGTTTAAGATTCCTTTCTTGAATATATATTTTCTTGCTGTATAAATTATTAAGAATATTCAGAGATAGCGCTGCAGAAACATTTTTTTTTCAAACTACCTTGTTCTGATAGTGGCAAAAGAAAAACCTAAAATTAAGACAGTGAAATTACTATATAATAAGACAAGTGCACATATAAAATGGGTATTAAAATGCCTAATGTATAAATGTATAAAGCAAAATTCCTGAAAGTAAATCTTCTGCATATAAAAAATATGTTTTAGGCAAAAAAAGTCAGGCTCTGTGACACAAAAACCCAACTTCTGTGTCATTGATTTTTACAGTCTCCCCAAAATAAGGTGCTGGCTCTAGTAGCATCTCCTGGTGTGATAATGAACTAGGAGAGAACACTCAGCAGGGTGTCCCTGTTCCACCACAACACAAAGGGTTGGGAGTTGGCTTTGTACATTAACTCTGAGGCTTGGTAAAGTATCTCCTTCACCGCAGTAACAATGTTGATAGTCCTTTTTACAATTGCTTCCAGTTCATATGATTTTTTTTTCCCTTGTCACCTTTACAAGCCCAAGAGATAATCTAGGCAAGGTTAATACCTTTAATGGTAGAGCCTTTGTTTCTTTGCAAAGTATGGTAGAGCAAAGCAGAATTGACAGTGTTTTGCATAAGCATGGCTTAACAGAATTTTTATGTTTTTTATTTTAAGGTATGGGAAGGACTCAACGTGGTTAAAACTGGGAGAGTAATGCTGGGGGAAACCAACCCTGCAGACTCCAAGCCCGGCACCATCCGTGGTGATTTCTGCATTCAAGTGGGAAGGTTTGTACTCAGTTAATTGATACTAAAACCTCAATTCCTACTCATTGTTTACCTGCCAGCACAAAAACTATTGGCAGTCTTATTCTGGAAAGCCAGAATTGGTGGTGGAGACCTTAGTCTGATATTTCATTTGCAGGTCACAGCGCATACCTGCTACTTAGGAAAGTGATACAAAGCTGACTTTGCAGTCCAGCTCCTCCCCAAAGCAGCATGTAAGCTCAGGAGGGGCTGTTGCAGAACAGTAGCTCTAGAGTGACCCTGATAGGCATAATTAGCTCGTGGAGGGGTGGGGGTGTTGGAACACTCTCCCTGAAATAACAGCAATTAGTCTCCCCACGCTAGATGCTTCATCCACTTTTTGCAAACAGAACAAAGCTGCTGGAGGTGTATTTTTATAGGGATCAATGTTTGTCTCCTACAGGAACATCATCCACGGCAGTGACTCTGTGGAGAGTGCACAGAAGGAGATCAACCTGTGGTTCAAGCCCGCAGAGCTCATCGACTTCAAGCCCTGTGCACATGACTGGATCTACGAGTGATGGGTGCCCACAGTGCTTTGTGCCTTCCAACACCTCATCTCATTCCAGCTGCTGCCCTGGGAACAACCACGGTTATCTTAGTGCTGAAAGTGACTGTCAAATAAATGGGTGTGAACTAATTCCTTGTGGTGCATTCACTTACAACAGACCCCTGGTCAAATATTCATAAAAGTCATTTTAATCATTCAGGAGCCACCAACATGTGACCCTGGCACAGCTGTTGGACTCAAGCAGCAGCAAATTTGCAGAGGGAGAGCTGAAGGGAGGCTGGAGCTACTTCCAACACAGCTGGGGAAAAAAAGGGATACCACAAAATTTTCCTCCTTACACAAATATATATACTAAATGAAATGAGACTGAGTGCAAAGCTTGCTCTCTTGAAATGATTGTTGAATTCACCTCTTATCAAATCCCTTAGCTTGTGCTCAGGGCCCCACACGATTGTCAGCACACCAACATACTTAAAATACTCATGTTATTACAGATTGTGGGTATTTTTAATAAGGATAAGAGTGTTTTAAGCAAAAAAATCACCAGTCAGAAAAAGATTTTTTACCATTTTTATTTTGTGTAAAAAAGGCAAATTTAGTGAATTATTTTCATCTTGTACACAAAGTTATGATTTTAATGCTTTTCACATCCATGCTGAAAATCTGCAGTCTTGTAAAAACGAAACATTAATTTTTCCAAAAGCATTTTTTCACTGAGTTATGTACATTGCATGAGAAAGCTTTAAATACTCCCTCACTGACCACACAAATTACCAAGAAAAGAAAAGATTAAATTTGTACAGATATTGATCTATATATCAAATACATACAGAAATGGTGTAAAAACCCATTTGTTTATTCTTGATTCCTGCCCCAACATTTTCCCAGGGGCCAAAGCTGATGCCTTTTTTTTGTATAAATGGCTGTGGCTTTTCATTTTAAATATGAAAAAAAATCAAAAGGAAGAAAAATTCAGCTGAAATCACAGTTTTTTAAAATCCCTTCCCAATAAAGGATTGTTACCAAATGTATTAGCACCATTGTACAAAGATCAAGGGAGGGTATTCACATCACAGAAAACAACAATAAAAAACTCAAAACAAACACTGAAACCCGTGTTAGTATCCGTAGAACAAGGAATCAGTAACTGCTGTAGCTTTCCTCAGATGCAGCAAGGAACAGGTTAGAGAGTTCTACTGAAAATAATGTAATAATCAAAGATCAGCAGAAATCTGGAACAAGAAGGACAGCAGCCAAGTCAGGGACAGGGCTTGGGCTGCCTCATGGTCAGAAAAACCTGCTGTGCCAAATGCCAGAATTAGTCCGACCCCATTGAAGGTTCAGGTGTCCAACATTTGCTGCTCCCTCAGGCAGGTACCACAGCTTGAAAGCCATGAGAAACATCCCAGAGCCACGGAAATGCTTTGCAAAGCCAGAGACACCCCTCGGCTTCTCTGGGAATCACATCCCTGGTAGCACCTTGCTCAGGTTCTCCCTGAGCTGCTCCTCAGCAAGTGACTTCCAGCAGCTCCTTCCATGGTTTGCTTAGCACAGACTCAAAGTACTTGACAATTACACAACTGAGGCATATCATGAACCCAGAGACACAAAAGGCGTTTCACCAACTGCTGAAGTCACACGGGTACCTGAGAACATACATCACCTCACAGACTTTAGTGTTTGATGAATAACAGAATATTATAAAGACTGACAGACTTTAGAACAGATTCTTGTATTTCTCCTAACACAGGAAGTGTGTTAAGGACTAGTTTTCCCTCTTGACATTTGAAGATTGACTCTGAAATCAGGGATGAGCCAGGGCAATGCACCTCATTCATTAACTTGCCCAACTCTCTACATTATGACACGCTAATTAATGCAACAGTTTTTCTACTGAAGGCAGAAGCTGTTGATGAGAGAAGAAAGCAAGACTGTGAGAACCTTGTTCCAGCTGATGGGACAACCTGCAAGTCGTTGCATTAAAAAAAAAGAAAAAAATCAATAGTGCCATACTTACCAAATGAAATCAATGCTTGCAGAGCTGGATTTTACAGCAGATTAAATTGAGAACACAGGAAAACAAGCAAGGCTCAAACTGTCACTACAATGGTCTCTAATCCTAGTTCTCCAATCTAGGCTGTTTATTTTGATGTTCAAAATAAACATCATGGGTGGGTCAGAAACTGAGATAAACTATTTGAAGTCTACCAGGTCCAACAAAGTCCTTTTTATGGCTATTTTAGGGAGCTAAAATGTCTTTACCACTGAAAGTTGTAGATTCTTGTAATCAGATTAACAGATTCTGTCAATAGAAGAAGCTGTTGTTAAAAACAGGTCATAATTTAAGAAATTTTATCAGTAAGGGAGGAAAGAATTCCAGAAATTCCTACACTATACAGCACATGTTTTACCTCCTGTAGTAAATACAAAACTTTACATAATTAACCCCTCTTGCATAGAATGAGGTAAACCTGTGTATATCATCAATACTATGTACCCAAAGTGGGAGCAATACGTTAGAAAATAATCAAATTGCTGGTTTTCAACTTTCTATGCACTTTTTTTTTTAAGCTCAAACAACAATATACAAAAAATGGTATCCTGGGGCTCTGTGGGTCGATATCCTTAAAACATTTCCTAGGCTGTAGGATACAGATCTTAATAATTTTTGACCAATTTTTTTTAAGCCTTAATTTCTGGTCAAGAGTCAGATGATCACTGTACTGCTCTGAAGGGGACCTGTGAAGACCCAGAAGCACTTACAGAACTTATAATTCCTGAGAGTTTAGTTAATGAACCTTACTGGTAAAAGCTAAAGCTCTTGATGCACATTCTTCCAGTCACAGCTCCGCAGGGCTGATCAACCACCTCACTCATCAACTCCATTTACAAAAACGTACAAAAGTTAAAAATATGGGAAGATAAAATCCAAATTATTAAGAGATCCTGCAAAAATACTTGGTGTTTAAATGCTCATCATTTTCACCCTTTTATGTGATTTTTCCCTTGTAAAAACCTGGAAGTTGACCATTTGGGGCCAATGGGATGCTTGACACGAGACAAGAATTCCAGGCAATAGGCAAATCCATGAATTATCCAGAAATAATAATCCAGAAAATTTATGAATTATAGACTAAAACCATGTGATTTTGACACTGTTCTCAACTCCTGTGTTACACCACTGCAGCAAGACATGAATATTGCAGGCTATGCAGGACTGAACTAATTTTTAATCCACAATGTAGGGCTCCTTTCAGGTCACCTGAAACCATGTGGCACATCATCTGAATGATCACAGATAAATATTTAAGATAGTAAAGAAACATTTAGGGCTTTCTGAATGGGAAAAAAAAAAATCACAAGAATACTCACAAGTTCCTTCCCACTACCAAGGGAGTCCTTAGTGACTGTCCATCTAAGCTGCTTCTTCAGTCAAAATTCAGAGCTACAACTAATCTTCCAATTACAGAATTTTCTGAAGTTCCAGTTTGGCATAGGGCTCTGTAAACATTTGCTGAAGCATTCCAAGACTACAGACATTCATATACAGACAAGAACTTTACAGATCCAATCCAATGCCCACTGCGGTCGACGGAGACAAGGCTACTGATATTAATGGGCACTGAATCAGACCCTAAAGAATGCTAAAAAACCAAAAACCTTATATAAAAAAAGGGTATTTTAAACTAAATAAAAACACCTTGAAAAGGTAAAATCTTCCTCAGGCGATGGCTCCGTTGCACTTGGGGCTACTCACTGAGTAGAGCTTTACAGGACTGTCTTCCGTATATAATTTATGCCTTTAAATCAGGGCTTTAAAGCCTTATTTTCACAATTAAAAAAACAGAGGCGTGACCAGTGCAGTTCACAAGAGGCTAACAGTCTCCCAACTTGTACCAAAAAGGTTCATTTGTTATGACAGTTCATTTGTTTTTGCAACTATATCTTCCTCCAACTGCTTCCCACAATCATGCTAAATAAACTTTAATCTTACAAAAAAATTAGAATTTCAGTTCTTGTTAACAATGCACAATAAATCTGAACTTGAAAATATTACAAAATTCTTTCAAAAGCTTCAAATACAACACAAAAGTGTCCTTTGTTTTTGTTTTTTAATAAATTGAAAAATCTTTTTCACTAAAATAGTTTCCCCGCCCTTCCAAAAAATTCTGAACTGAGTCTAATTCAGCTACGTTTAGCAAAGCGCCCCAGGCACAGTCACCTGAACTGCACCATCCAAGTGGGAACAGAATCAGTCAGTCTTGGTGAAAGGTTCTTCTCCTGCCACCAGTGCTGTGCCCCTCACTCCTGGGAGCTGCCTCAGGGTTCCTGTTTGATGTAGTAGCTGGCGGAGCCGTTGCTCTCCTGGTCAGACGTTCCCTGCAGGAAGCTGTACTCCTCTCCATCCAGCAACTCCTCCTTCAGCTGTAACGAAGTCACTACAAATCAAAAGTTCACATTAAACATCTATATGACTTAAATTTACTTAATATTATTGATTGGGAGCATCCCAGATTCCCCATTTTCTTATATGCCACATTTTAGAGATGCTTTAGTGCTCAGGATCCCACAGAGAATAAACACTTTGTGAGTGCAGATGGAACCATAAGTTATGCTCTAATATTAACAGATTTCATATTACTTACAATAATATATTCTCCACCAGATTTTCTCAAGAACTGAGTATTTTAAACCACTTTAACTTTTAAACCACTGTGGTTCCTATTTAGTCATTATGCAAGTGAAAATGAGATTGGAAATGGCCAACAGTTAACCTACAATTCAAATTACTTAGCCCAGATATTGAAAACAGTCTATGTGAGGCAACAAGACATATTAACAAAAAATTCTCAATCCATCAATAAAATTTTAAGATCCCAGAACGTAAGTTTCATTAAAGCAAAACTTTTTTGTACTTTTAATCTTCCCTTCTTTTGTCAAAATTAAATAGAAATGAGATTAAGAGAAAGGTATTATGAATAGCAATGTCACAATTACTTTTCCAGTTTCACTAACAAATAGAGATGATTATCAAAATATGAGCACAATGAAAAGAACACTGAAAACAAAACATGCAAACATT
The DNA here is from genome assembly GCF_014805655.1 of Passer montanus. Lineage (NCBI taxonomy): Eukaryota > Metazoa > Chordata > Aves > Passeriformes > Passeridae > Passer > Passer montanus. The sequence goes on from NW_024368263.1 coordinate 3,742,922, forward strand.
CATTAAAGGTGCAGTAGCCACATTAAAGGGTTGATTATACAAAAATAAATTATTCTCTATGACCAAATGAATGAGAAAAGTATCAAAGTTTATAATTATTCAATATATAGTTTATACATCTTGTCAATGTGTCTTGAAATGCAGAAATATGCAGTGCAAGGAAAATACCCCAACCCAGAACCTACTGCTACTGATAGCCCTGCAGTAATTTATAAGCTCTTTGATTATTCTTTTAGAAATATTCTATGTTGAAACAAGCTCTTGAACTAAACAAAAATCAGATTTGAAAATTAAGATAGTAGAAGATGTCAAAAGTTGCTGCAGCATAATGCAAGCTCTCCTCATCTTCCTTTAATAGATTCCTCTTCCCACCTACAGAACCCACCATCCCTTCCTGAATTTTTCCTCCCAAATACTTTTCTCCCTGCATCATGCCCAACCCTGACCAAGATTCCTGATCTCTGGGGGCAACAAAGAGCTGTCTAAATGATAAGAAACACAACTGGCTATTTGGCTATGCTGCAATGCCTTAAGCAAAGGCTACACAGAGGTGAGTGATACAAACCAACACACCATGCATGTTGTTTCCCTTCCCTCTCCTGAGCAGGAAGCTCCTGCAGGTACAGGAGAACAGTAATTGCCATGATTTGTATTGCCTCTGGCTCATTTGAACCAAAGTCCTAACATTTAGATATTTAATGATATCTTACTTCACTTGTTCCTATTATACAGCTTTTAACTACGATCCTCCATTAGAAAAGCTTAGTTACAGCTACACACCAAATTGCTTGAAAGAAGCAAAAGGAAAACTAATTGAAGTCACCCAGCTGAAGGAAAAGGAATGCAGATTGGGTGAGGTACTTCCTTTTTACATCATCTCAGTGATTTGCCAGGACATAAAGACACTCTCTGATGCCATGGCATTCAAACCTCCCAAAACCAATACAAATAGAGCACTATGCTCCACAGCTGGGTGAATCTCTGGGAACAGTCTCTTCTCCTGCAAGACTGGCTGTATGTTCATTTTTAAAAATGAAGCAGTCCAACAGATGAAATTCAGTGCTCAAGAGATCACTTCAGATGACTGGGAGATGCAAAGTACTCACGCACCCTAAAGCAGCACTGGGAATTTGTTAGGGAGCAAAACCACTTCATACAAACCAAGGTGAAGAGCAGAACCTTTCTCCTGTGCTCATGATGATACAAAAGAGGATAGAATTGGGTTGGAACCCTTACTGAGATCTCCCATGGACAAGAAGTTTCAGAACAGATGCTGTTTTGTTACTAATCTTCCAGCAGCTCCATTCAAAGCCATGCAAACATCCCCTGCACTGTGCCTGAATATGTCCTACAGCTACTGCAATATCAGGCAATGAATGATGCTGAGGAATATGCACATAATTAATGAGTTCTGGCCAATCTCAAATGTGCTCTAAATTGATTTGATGGTATCAAGGTGATGCCTCCTTCCAAGAGACTGAAAAGGTATGGTCTTGCTGGTTTCAAGATAGATATATATGTTGATAAATATGTCTATAGATATATCTCCTTGGTCAATGACAAGGCTAACCACACCACAAACAAAATTAATTCTGTCCAGCTTTACCAAAACTCAGTGTTGAAAAGTTCCCCTCAATTATCATAATCATCCCCTCAACTGATCACCAAATATCAGAAATCAAGGAACACAGGTGTTTAATAGGAACTGTGAGATCTACTGGTACAGAAATTCAGACTGTGTACATCTTTGCACTACAGAAATGCAATGCAGATACAGATTTAGCATAAAAGAACAACTGGGCAGAAATAGATGCTCCAGAACATTCTCCCATAAGCAAAGCTTCTATTTGGCATCAAAGGCTCTGTTAAACATGGATGCACACACCAGTAGGAACATGAAGTGAAACTAAAGGGTTCCTTCAGGAGTGTTGAGAGGTGTGCAGAAGAGAGTAAAGGTTTTCCTCTGGGTCTAAAGGTGGCATTTGGGTTCCTTTTTTCCCAGTCTGTTAATGGATAACACATGGACAAGAGAAACTGTTCTGGATGTATTCCAGAGTCAGCAGAGAGTGCTGACAGGGCAGCCTGTGCAGGCTAAGGAAGCTTAAGGGAGTAATCAAGCAAATCTGAAGCTAAATCTATCAACCTGGCAGCTGTCCTGCAGGGAGAACATCATCCAGTCTGTCTGACAGCTCCTATTGCCACAATGTATTTGTTAGCAATAATTTGCTGCATTACATTGCCAGAGATACCAGGAAAGAGATAAACTGCCAGATCCTTGAAGTGAATTTGTATAACTGAAGATAGATTACATTATGTAAACGATACTTAACGCAGTTCAAATTTTAATAGACTTCAATATTACCAATTAATTTTTAAGAGTTCTCTGCTCACTCATACAGATGCACAATTACACTGCTTCAAATATATTTTCTTAGTAATCCACAACATTTCAAATAACATATTCCAAAGATATTTTCCCAGATAACTGCCTTTTTCTGATACAAAGACAAAAATCTTTATTTACAGCACATAGTTATTTTCTCTGCAAAGGATAAGACACAATAATGACCTACTTACATCCAATATTCCAGATTCACATTACCATTCAGTTTTACAGGGTGCATTTTTTGTATCTTAACAATCTTAGCAGAGCCTCTCTGGGATTCTCAGTAACCCACGCCACAACTTTCTTCCTCTGAAATTCTAAACCAGCTGCAACCCTCTGCTATGATTAATTCAGTGACATGGTGCACCAGCAAGAATGAAAAGCTCTCTAGCAGAAAAAAATCAAACCAACTAAAATTCAAAGGAAAAAAAAGAGAAGAAAGAAAGACTGGATGAGTCAGCACATGACACCCTGGACCACAGCCTGCCACTCTGCAGTGAAACACTGCTGTGACCAGTTACCTGTCTGGAGGCTGGGATTGAACTCCTGGCTATTCCTGGGAGGCTGGAAGGCCTCGGGGGCTGTCTGTGCTGGAAGGGCTCGGGATGGAGGAGGACTCAACTTGTCATCCCCAGAGCAGCTCCTCCACACCTCACCTGCCATGGGTGGGCTGCACAAAGGGACAGGTTTCTTGCCAACAGCTATCTTCCTCTCTAAACATCAAGTCAAACTAAAATAAACGCTCAATTTAAACTGCATCAGGCAACTTTGACTCTTCATTGAGAAATGGCTCTGAGTGATACCCACCCATTCTCTAAAACCAGGGCTTGTACAATGGCACCATTTAGTTATTACTGGGAATATTGTTCTCAACAGCCACACTGTAGTCCCTGAATTCCACAGGCTATGGGTAGGACTTCCAAGGGCATTGCTTAATACCATGACCCACTTCTTTCATGCTCTATCAATGAAATACAAATGCTGTGAATTACTTCTGCTGCAGCTACACTGCACAGTCACACACATTCCTCTGCCTGGACACCCAAGACATCTTGGCTCAGTTTCAGGCTGCAGTTGCTTCAGTGTGTGTACCTGAGACAGAAGGATGCTTCTGGGGAAATAATCCTCTCCAGACAAAGTTTATCACCTCTAAAAATACATGCTCTTAATTCCTTTGGAATGGTATTTCCCATTTTCCTATGAACACAAATAACTATTTTCGTGTGTAGTAAAAAGACTTCTAAATGCCCTCAAATTATTAAACACTGCACTCATGAAAAAGTGTTATTAAAACATTTCCCATACAAATTACCATCTTTCTCCTTTATCACTAAGATGCTCCCATTCTGTGCTCAAGGCATGTTCTCTGTGGTATTGAGGGCACAACATCTGTCTCAATGAAAAGTTGTTTTTGTGGCATACTGCACCTTTAAGCATAACACCTGGTTAGACACGAACATTTCCAAACAGAAAAGGGACTTAGGTAGAGACCAGAAACTTTAAAACATCAGGTAAAGTGCAAACACTATTTTGTCACCCACTTTTCTTATGTCCTTTGTACTGTTGTGATTTAGCTTTTTTCTTCTGTTTGGATGAACTTGACTGGCTATCTCTTGATGCTGCAAAAATGAAGAATTCAAAATTTATGCTTATTTAAAAAAAATCCCCACTTCACAATGTGTCAAAGCTGCTACACAGTTACAGAATTTTTCCTTAGTGACTGAAGACAGAAATTTACTGTGGAAAATCAATTTGCATTAAACGACTTAACAAGAACTTGCCCATTACCCTCTTATTAACAGTTTTTGAAATGCATTTCATCAGTTATCATCACTTGATCTGACAGGACAAGTTGTGATGCAATAAATTACATACAGCTTCTGCACAGGCTGAGTTTCACCAAACTCAAGAGGTGAAACAGATACACTGGCAGTCTTAAAGCAATATAAATTCTCAGCAAGTTCCTCCAGAACGGACAAGAGGCTTTTCCTCAGCATCAAATCAGCATCTTCTGGCATTGAAAAATAGTAAAAAACACTCAGAAGTACTTATGGAAATCAAAATGGGAAAGATTAGAACTGTCAATTAGAACTTCCAGGCATTAGCAAGAGTTTTTTCTATTTTTGTTATGCCTGGGTGCCTAACTCAAAAAGGTTAGTAAAATGAGCCCCCATTACATTAGTTTTCATTATTGACAAAGCAGGACTCACACTGCGGTGCTGGAGGCTGGAGCTGGTATCCAGTGAGCTGACACCATCCCACAGGATAGAGATCTGGGGACTCACAGTCCACCCACTGATCATACTCATCCTCCCAGCCATCGAAGTGTATCCTCAGGAGCCGGTGAATAATGCGCGTCACCGTGGCCACGCACACCAGGCGCGGCTCCATCAGGTCGACAGCCTCCAGCTTCATGCCAACATGAAACCCGTGGTTTGGAACTTCCTGGGCAAGCAAAGAAAGCAAACATCAGTAAACAGACGTGTTCATCAAGATGGTTTAAGCACAGTGCTGAAACAGGGATTTCAATCCACTTAATATAGAAAAAAAACAAGCATTATTGATGAAGTTTCCTGTACCTCTGCATCTGTTTAACACTTCAGAGATACCAACCTTTATTTACTCAAATGGTTCTTATCTCTAAAAGTTTTAGATCTTCAAAACTGTATTTAACAAATGGGTCCATCCCATGCACTAAGCAAAAATGAAAAGAAAATCCTAAAACCAGTACAAACACGTATAATTCCATTACCTTATTGAAGAGCTTTACTGGTGCAGCTATTGAGTCAGTTTCCCTGAGGTAGTCAAACCATTTAAAAGGGAGTTTTGCATAACCTGTGAATTTTAAACAACATTTTCATACATCAACTGCAAACTTCACGTGTAAGAACAACAGCAAAAATAGCACATTGGGAGTGTGTTACAGCTAAAAATCAACAGAAGTCAAACATCAGTAGCAGAAACTTCCACTCTCTGAGCTTTGATCTAAGGGACAAAAAGACACCTAGACATTGCCATTTGCAACTAACAAGAAGCATGAAGCACTGGGTAGCATAAAAGATATTATTTAAGTTAAGATTAATCACTTAAACTGGAAGTTTTTTGTCCATGCAGATTCTTATCTCAACAAATGCCCTACACAAATGACCCAGAACAGATCACGGAATTTAGAACATCCAGTTTCTTCCCTGGGGGAAAATAACTCCACTATGGAAACACTTAAATTGTCAGGAACAGAATGGTAAGAATAAACATGGATATTTTAGAAGTTTAATAAGGGTAAAAATAGCAGTAATATGCAATATGGAAAATTAGAGAATTTTTAAAAAGCTATTATAAAGGGAAGAAAATCTCTCAAAAACATATATAACTGCTACTGAATATGCATAAAACACAGGAATCTCTTTTCCTGTGAGCAATTTTAACAACTGCTTAAACTAACAATTCTCTAACTCTAGCTGGAGCAACAATAGCCTGGAGGATTTCTCTGCATCAGTATGCAGTGATGGACATCCCAAAAATCTGCAGTGCAGTAGGCATGGTGTGGGAGCTCCAGGAGAGGTGTGCAACTCACCTCTGTGGGGGCAGAGGGCTGCCACTCTCAGTACCCACCGCCCAAAATTCAATCCCATCCCACAAAATGCCTAAGCATCTTCATCCATCTACTGATTTCAGCATGGGATGAAGAAGTTTGGGAGGAATAAGCTTTGCAAAGTCCAATGATTTCACAGCAACTGAAGTTATCCACAATACTAAATGCAACTTGAGTAAGAGTGCTTAGAGTGGCTATGGAATCTATCCACGAATAGATGCAGCTAGAGAGTTAATTAATAATGGCAATACTGTATCAGTTCTGCATATTAATGTTTTTCTTCTCAATGTAACATTCTTCTGCTACACCAATACTCAAGTCCTAAAGCTCAAGTTTGTGTATAGCCTTCCAAAACTTGACTGAGGTAGTTGTGAATTAGTCTGAGATTCTTTACAGTGTTCATTAATTGTTTTGGTGGGCAGGACTTCCCAACCAGTGACACTTACTGAAGAGCCCTCTTAGTGACTCCCACACTTTCATTGACTTTGTGGAATCCTCAGTTTCTGACAGCAAATGCAAATTATTTCAGCCAATAATCAATCTAACTTCTTCTAAATGAAAAGTTGGTGACCTCTGGTTTAGATTACTTGAAAGTAAAGCTGTTATATTTGTTTCACACTTGAGAAAGTCCTAAGAAGTGACCTGAATTTCATAGGCTGAGTTAAGAAACAAAGCACATGGCACACACAGTATCACTGAGCAGTATTAACAATAAAAGGTGTCAGAATGCTACCTGTACCTCTGGGTGGAGTTAGTTCAATCATGTTAATTTCACAGAAACCAACAGGGAAAATAGAAGGGGAAGTGGCATGGTAACAAAACCAATCAGACCCATCTGCTGCTTCTGAGCCATCAATCCCAATCATAAGATAGCCATCTGCTAGCACCTTGGTAAAGAGAAACAAAATTTCACATTAAATACCTTCAGCTAGGTGAGAAAGCTAGAAAGAAAGCATGCCATATTTCGAGTGTGAAAGCAATTCAATAATAATAGAAGCACACTTAGAAGGACATTCAATTATAACAAAACCCTTCAAATCATATCTGTCTCTAGGACTACGAATACAACTCTTACATGTACCTTTGATAACAACAGTTATGAGATGAACATTTCCTTTTTCTGAGTCCTAGTTTACTTTTCTTGTGAAGAACAGCTCTACTTCTAAAGCTTAATAGCTCGGTCTATTTTTCAGATTGCAAGGATATTCAGTACCCCATTACTCAAAACCATAACAATTCTCCTCACTGGAAAGGTTAAACAATTCAGCTAAGCTGCTTTTCACATGTTCTCTTTTAAAGCAGATTTCACATGAATTGGCTCCCTTTCAATCAAACTAAGAAAGAAGGACAGCCTTAAAATATCTTCATAGACTTCTGTGAGTGAGCAAGATGAGGTCTAGTTTTGAACAATTGCAAAACACTTGGTGTAATTAGCAGAATATTTTCCTGCAAATTCCTCTCACATATACATTACATTAAAGGTAAGGCTGAATTTCCAGAGCTTAAAGTCATTTTACATGAGCACATTTGCATAGTGGTTGTATATAAACAATTGACAGACATACCCCGTTCACGAATGAACTCTCCTAATTTTGGTTTTGACCTTCTTGTTTCAAGCCTGAATAAAGGTTAGGGGAAAAGGATTCCTCTTTGCCTCCCCAAAATGCACACTTACTGTCTTACCTTTCTGATAGTTGCCACACATATTGCTGAAAGGTTTAGGGGGTCTATAGCTTCCAATTTCATTCCTTCTTTAAACCACTCTCCAGCTGCATCAACCTCTTTTACCTAAGGAATCACAGAACAGCAGCAGAAACAAAGAATTTAATGAGCCTGGAACAAAACAAACGCCCACACTGCCAAAGCAACAGACTGAAATATTGTTCTACCACCTCTGCTTACATCAGGGAGGTCAGATTGGACAACACAAGCAGGAACACTTGTGTTGGGCCAGGATGTAAATAAGAGTTTCAGGTCTGGTTTACACACAACAGGAACTGCAGGTCCTCAATCAATTCTGCAAAAAGTGTTCTAGCTACTCAACTCACCTTCATAAATAAGTGTGGGGGTGCATCAAAATGTCCATCCTGTTTCTTTGTAATATCTACAAGGAATAATAATAATACTATAATATTGTTCAGAACTTTTGTTCACAGAGAACACAATATGTTTTTCTGAATATGTTAACCAATACCACACAAGCACTGGTGTTGGGAGGCCCACAGTTTATTAGTAACACTACCACAAAAATCGGGAGCCTTAACTATTTAAAATTACAATTGCTTTTGTATTTTAGGTAGCAAAGGCTTTAACTGTGTCCCTTCTGTCACTGCACTTTCCCAGCCCATTCCCTAATGCCCCAAAATCATGTAAATACTGCAATATAAAATATTAGACAGCCTTTAAACTTGCCAGTAAATAGAAATTCTGTTTCTACTAGGATACGTGTCCACGTTGCATTGTAGAAAGGAGGAGTTAGATGTGAAGAAACTAGGAGTTTGTGGAGTAGGGCTGTAATTCCAGGTATCAGCATGAAAAGTGAAGTTTACCATGCTTGAATTGTGCAGTTAAAGGTTTTCCTACCTACAGTTTGCTGGCTTCTGTTTATCATTGAATCTTCTAAACACTACAAATCAACCTAAAGGTTATTCTGCCTTTTCCACTGCTGTATAATATGTTAATTATAATTTTAACTGAAATTCCTGAGTGTCATAAAATTGGTAAAATCCCTGGGCCACATTACATAGCATTCTCAAGTACCATTATTCAAGGTAGTTTAATTGTATAAAGCAACAGAACTGCTAAAGCCAGACTCCTCCCAGCCAACACTGCCCACAAAACACTCCTATAACCCAAACCAAACTCACCAGATCTTTTGAACCTGTGTCCTATACTTCGAGACCAGCCAATATGATGAATGAGTGGGCTGTACATATGGCACCAGAAGTCATCAGTTTTGTCCTCACTCTCTTCATAGACCAGTCTCAGGCGGCCCCCAACCACGCTATCCACCACGGCCACCCTCGTGCGGCACAGGTGAGTCTTGTCCACCACTTCCACCCTCATGGAAGTTTTGAACGGGTACTGCATACACTCAGACACCTTGAAACAACACAAAACAGACATTCTGTAAGAATATCCTCTGGTTTTCCATTTCCTGCCTTTTAAAGCACAGTATTGACGTGCTTGTCATTTAATTGAAGTACTTGTTAATCAACCCGGAGAAATGACACAAATTATTTGTTTTCTATTTCATTGTAACAAAATATTTCAGAAAACTTAGAACAGATCCTACAATGCCTTAATTGTTTCAAGGTCATCCCTTAAGATGAGATACAATTCTCATGTAAGTTTAAGGAATTTTCCATTGACATAATGAAAGTTTGTTCAGTTGTTAACAATGTGTGAAGTTACCTTGAGAAACAACTTTAACAAGAAAAACTTCAAGATATTTTGTTCTTGCTTGGTCATCCACTCAAAATACAGCATTTTAATAAATGTTAAAAAGGATTAAAATGCTTCATATTAAGGCATAGAAAACAAACCTTCAACATAATTAAAGCTGGCCATTTACAGAAGTGTTTCTTCAAAATACACAAAATAAAAGAAACAGATGTTACTCTGCTATGTGAAAACAGACTGCATTTAAAAATCAGCATCTGTCACTTGCCATTTTCATTACCACCTCTCCAAAGGACTGCGATCTTGCCAATTTAATTTGGCTTCCAATTGAGCCAATTGTAAAATAAAAATTAACAACTGCAGAAAGGCATTTTGGTCAATTTAAAAACATTACATGTAGTGTAAAACAACGAATTAAGTCTCATATTTCTACTAAGAACTATATATACCATCATCTCACAATATTGGCAAGTAAACTTCCAGCACACCTTACAGCAGCTGCCACACCTGAAGACATGACTAAGACAGAAAGAAACCTAGTCCAGACCAGGAAGAAAATACTAAGGTTTAAAAGTATGATCTTCATTCCTTCTACATACATGCTATATTAACATATTCCGTTCAGTTTCTTGAAATAGTGCATGAAACAAATAATTACTGAATTAGAAAAATCAGTTTTCATTTTTCTTACATATCAAAGGGTAACTCAAGAGCACTTTGGGTTTTCTGTGGATTTTTTAAATGGGGTATTTTAAAGTTAAAATAGACCAACTAGTTTTTACAGACAGCTATTCTTTCTAGAAAAAAGTTTACCAAATACATACTGACAAGTGTGGACATAACTGGAGAAGGGATTCCAAGGAAAACTGTATCTAAGGGAAGAAACTACTGTACCTCCTTCACTGCAAGAGGAGCTAATGTGCCACTGTAAAATATTTCAGTTCTTCACACTGTGCTGCAGTTTTCTTTACAGAACATCACTGATACTGGATCAGCCTTACCTTCTGAGAAAAGTCAGGAGGAAGTGTTTTGGCACCAGTAAGTCGTTTCACTAGAAAAGCTTTCCAGTTTGTGTATTTGTGTTGGATGGCTGTTGCAAATGAAGGGGAAGAAATAAGCCACTGATTTTTAACTGTGCCCGTTAGAGACAATATTAGAGTCTGGAATATGTAAAGAAGAAATTCCAGATGACTATTAAAAGGCCTAGATGACAAAAATGACAAAAAGCCTTTTTAGAGAATGAATGCTACCCAAGATTAAGTTTATAGGCCAGGGTAAACAACTTAATAACTAATATAAATAAAATCAGTGCGTATTCCCATAACTGATTAGCAAAGTTCTGCCACCCCAATCTTAAAAGCTTTGAGTCACATCAGATGGGCTACTCCAAGAAACACAGCATGAGTCAAAAGTTAAAATTAATTATTAATTCTTAACTGTTGAAAAAGTTGTTATGGTAAAAGAATATTTTCTATCTGGATCATGAGCAAATTTAGTTTAATAAAGAGACTTTGAAATCAGTCAGTAAGACTACTATTGACATACTTCGAGGAGGAACTAAGGGCTTCCCACTGGTCGCACACCAACCAACTGGGTGGATGTCAGACCCACAAATGTTGCACCAGAAGTCAAGACTTGAATCATTTTCAAATCCTTCATATCTCAGCAGAGCATTGTAGCCTGAAAGAAAGCATTTAAAAAAATACAAAAATGCAACAAGATTATAAAATATGTATGAATATTTCTTGACCAATCATCATGTACATTATACTGGTTTTCTAAATGTAATTTTTAATAGCACGTTGGCGTTTTTTGGCACATTTCTGGATGCTATTAATGCACAGAATTGATTACTTTGATAAATGTGCATGTATTATCACATAAGTAAATTTAAATAAGATTAAAATTCTTGAACTATAAACCTTTAGAAGTTCCACAAAAGAGAACAAAATTAATTACACACAGTATCTGCTTTTTCCATATCTTAGATCTGTAACCTTGAATTTCTAACTTTTTACCAATAAAAGTGATTTGTATAATGAGGTTTCTTGACAGCTCCTATACCATGTCTCCTTTCTGCTCTGCACTACACTCTTTAGTAGTATTAAAATTAAATTAATATTAAAAATCAAACCAAGGACAGACATTCTCAAGCATCACAGCAGCCAGAGTAGAACAGTGACAGCACTACAACAAATAACCTACAGACACAGCTCTGCCAACCTGATCAGTGTCAGCATTACTCTCACCAGATGACCACTGACTAAAGTACTTGATCTCTTCACACAGTTATTTTGATTATTTTAATTTCAACTAAAACACATTTACCTGCTAATTTTACAATTCCAGCTATCCAGAAGACTTTGGTAGGTAGGCTGCAGTCAGTGTTCGGAACCTCCACTCGCACTCCTTCTGCAATATCACCCCAGCAAGTCCCCATGGGTGCCTGTCAAGGTTGTGGTTAAAAAATCACCAGCTCACCATGTGAAAATATTAATTTTTTTGTTACCTCAGTGTTCTACAAGCAACTTAAAAAAGACAAAACATTGAATATACATATAACAAACATATGGTTAGAAACCACTGTTTCTGTGAGAACCTACTTTTGTTTTGATTTGACAACTATGCATAATACTGTAATTGTATCCACTTATTCCTCTGTATTTACTGGAAAAAACCTATAGCATTCAAAGTTTAAATAGCAGTTAAGCACAAATTGTACATTCCCAAAGGTCAGTTTTATTCTATGATGTTTCAATTAGGAAGAAACTACTGATGTTAGTAAGAATGGTAGAAATTGCTATGCAATTCTACTTGCAAGAAAATCATGGTACCTGTAGCACAGACATCACAACCATTAAATTCTGCAAGTCAGGCTGGAAGAATGCCTACAAATTATTTCTTTATTCTATTCTGATGATTTATTATGGTAGGGTTTATCACCCACTGGTTCACATCCTCTCAGAGGAACAGGCTTTCACATCACCTGCAAGCGATCACTCCGTGGAGCAGACAAAAAGAACAGAAGGCTCTGAGTGGCACCTTTTTAATGAACATCAGAAGGAAAGGCTCAGCAAGATCCCTCACACTGTCCCATGTGAGGAATATGTTAGGAACAAGAAGGAATATCTGCCTGATGAACTCGTAAGGGTTTGCAGAAGCTGGTGATAGAAATTACATTTAGTTTGCTATCTCAAGAACATTTTGTTGAACAGAGCATAATGAAACGTCAGTCAAAGATGGAGTTGTAGATACCAGTAATGCACAGTGCTGAAGAATCTAAATTTTTAACAGTGATTCAACCAAAGTTATATTGGTAACAAACTAGAAAATGTCTCAGTCTGCATTAAACTTGAGACTACCCAGGAGAGAGATTCATATTTTGGGTGTTTTATAACAACAGTCACATCAATTCTGAGAAAGATAAATTCTTATCAGTTCAGAGATTAGCCAGCTACCACTGGGTCAACTGAAGGAGGGATCCTCTGGCTCTGCACTGTCTCTTTCACAAAGAGAACCCAGAGAACTGAACCACCCAGAGAACTGAACCACTCAGTGGGAATAGACTCCAACTGAACAGAAGCTACAAGTGATGAAATCTGGATTAATCCTGAATAACTGAAAATGACAAAATTGGAGTTTTACTGGCAATCAGCAATTGCCATGAGTAGCACTAGAAGCTGAATTTATCTTAAAAAAAGGAAACCCTTCACTAGTTGAAGTATTTGAGGTTATACAAAACTTAAAACTAGTTTCAACTCCTAAAGGAAAATGTAAGTATGCCAGGTGCTATTCTTGAAGCCTGGTCTCTTCATGTTCTGCTATGTCCCATCTACACCAGTCTAGACCACAGAGCTCTCTTCTGCCATCTGGCAGCCAGAGAAAAATCCAACTGAAAAGATGATGGCTTATTTTCACATACAAAATATGCAGATACAACTTAAGTCCCACCCTCTCACCACTACCCTCTCTAAATTGACAAGTGTAGGTTTTTGAATTGAAATGGGGAAATAAAACTTTTCAAACTGCATATTTTAGCAAATCTTGTTGCTCGTATAGAGATACAGATGAGGCCAAATAATCCAAAACAACAGTGCTAACAAATTTCATCATTCAGCTGCACTGAAGTACATTTTAATGCCTGGTCATCTATTCAGTTGATTCAGAGAGAATAGTGCATCAAAACACTTCTCCTGACATCAACTTAAAAAGGAAATTTCATTTCCAGAGCGTGGATTGGTATAGACGGAAATAGCAGAAAGTTAAATTTGTCCTTGTCTGTGAAAACATTGGTTCTGCTAGTTCTCCTACACCAATCCATATGGCTCACCCTTTCAAGAAGGAAGCCATCCTGTGCAGCATCACTGCTGAAATGTCAGACAATTATACTGTCCTGAGGGATGGTTTACAGCACACCTGCTACACTGCACCATGTTAGTCTCCTTCACTCATTAGGGATATTCTTGAAGCAGGAAGACCTGGATAAACCAGGGCTGTGACAGCCATCTTCCTTCATCTCTCTTCTGTCTCATCTGATTAATCAATCAATGTTTGAAGAGTGCTCTTAAAAACTCAAAATGCACTAGGGAAGTGTTAAATCTTACTTATCTGCTGACTGAAAGGTGACTGCAGTCTGGATTGGCATGGAACTAGCAGAACCATCATTTACAGGTAAGAACAAATTTACCTTTCAGACTCATGACGAAGAGATCCACGTCACATCACTCCCAAACAAGGAAGAGCTGGTTCCTGGCTTCCTGCTCCGAGACAGGACCTGGGAGGGGTCTATCTGTGAGCACCAAGGGCCTTCTCTGCAAGGTAAGGTGCAGTCAGGAAGGGCCTGTTTGACAGGAGCACCTAAACGCCAAGTATTCCACATACGCACCTGAATAAAGAGCTCACGTGGCTTAAATCAGTGGCTTCTAGAGGTTTTGGAAGGCATCAACACTGCCATGAGTCCAGACTTTAAATTAAATCAGGATTTTAATGGCAAATCCTGATGGTGATGCTACAAATTCCTGAATTGTATGGAATGCTGAAACTTGGTGTGTGAGCAGCGCCCCAACAACAGGTAATGCCAGAGCAGAAAACATGCAAAAGGGTTTAAACAAAAACCTTCAAGGCAGAATATTGCCACCCAGTGTAGCATCCTGGAAATGCTCCCTTAAATCACTGGATATACTTTCAAAACAGATGAAATCAAGAGAATGAAAATATTTCGGCTCAGAATAAAATTCAGGTGGAAGAAAGAACTTCAGGAAATGTGCCTCTCATTAGCAACAGAGTGAAAAGAAATAATTGCTCTTAATTGTGCATAAAACTGTCCAGTAAGTAGTACTGAGAAATAACTCAAACCACTGTAATTTGCTTTCAGTTGTAGGAATGGTTTGAACTAATAAAAGCAACTATAGAAAAGAGTAAAAAGTGTTTAGAGGATAAAAAGTGGAATGCAGGTCAGCAATGAGCTCACTGTATGTGAGAACAGCTTTATATATTCGATCACACACATACATGGTGTATGAAATCCATAATATGGATGGTAAACAAACATCAACTCATACAAACTTTTACAAATCAAAGCAATATAGTATACAGAAAATAGCAATAATCTTTCCAGAAAGTCAAAAAGAATACTGTTTAGTTATCAGTGGAGAGTGGGACAAAGAGAAGGACCTAACAAAAGAGCACTGATGTGTTTTTCAGATTCTGACTGGTCTAAATAATGTATTTTTCCAATAAATAACCACAGGAAAGTTAAATGCAAATCATACCCTTATAACACTAACTCATATCCACCAAAGAAGTAGAGCTCTCCAAAGAAAACAGCAGGATTTGCATTTTACTTGTATGAAAAAGGAAAACCAGGACAGAAAAGAAACAACTTTCAGGCTACTTGGCAGCACTGTTGCCATTATCTTGTGAAAATTTCTGAGGTACAATGTGACCACTAGTGTGGTCTTGCTTCCCATTATTGGGGCAGTGTGCACCTGAATGAATGAAGCAGTGAGAAAAGGAGATACAACTGCTCTCAATAAAATGTAATGTTGGAGCATAATTTACGAGTGATCTGACGACTGTAGCTGTCTCTAATACAGGATGCCACACGCCCTGAGACATCTGCAGATCCAATAGCACAGTCCATGTTATCAAATGAAACTTTTTGATATGGATTATGAAATCACTTATTACATGCACACAGCTGTGAAAGCAAAGTGCAAACATGCTGACTGGAGCATGCGGAAATTGATACAAATTCCCCAAGTTCTCCCAGGCAAGGCTCTGTTCTGGGCAGTAGCTGAGGCCTCTGAGCATAAAGGGCACCATTCACAGAGTGCCAACTGCCAGGAGCCCTCATCTCCCACTGGTTTATGATCTGAGAGGGCTCAGCAGCAATTCCTGCGCTGAAGAGAAAATATTTCTCTTCTCTCTCATGGACAACTTCCATGAAGAAAAACGTTTGTTTTGATTACAACTTTCAGCACATAATTTAGAGCAAGAAAAAAAATTTGTTATACAGTACACTTCAACTTCTGAAATTAAAAAATATGCTGAGAAAACACCTTTTGTCAAAGCTTTTACTTAAGAGACAGGAAGTACTGACAATATTTTAATTGTCAGTCTAATGTCTCATGTCTGGAATTTTATAAACACATTAAAGACAGATGGTGCTAAATATTTTCCCCAACCCCTAATTTCCTCAGTCATTAAAGAATGTCTTTTTGTCTGAAACTTTTGAAACTCTAAAACAAAGAAAACCAACTTTTTAAATTTCAGATTTCTAAACAGCCTTAGTTTCCCCCCATACTAGATTACTTGGCAGCAGGACTGACAGGGAGAATCTGACTAAAAATAAAGAAAAAACCTCTAAATCTAAATATGTAATGAAAAGATCAGTCCAACACAATGGAACAAGCCTGACTTAATCTAAAAAGCCTTTTGTAACTGTTTTCAGTACAGCTTGACTTGGCTGGTTTGTTACTCTGCAGTACATGGGTTTATTTTGTGACTTGAACATAAGAAAAACAATTCTCAAGTATGTAAGAGCCTTCCTTTTTGTTTATAAGAGTGTATCTATGATGAAAATAACTGATGGTGTTCAGAATGATTTTAAAGGACAAAAATTATCTAAAAAGGAGTCATTCTCACATAATGAAAAATAATTGGATATTAATGTTTTGAAAAAATAAATTCAAGAACTTCCACAGACTCACTTATTCACATACAGAGAAGGAAAGCACAAACTGAGAAATACTCACGTGTTTAAAGCAGGTAACAGGAGCTGCTGTAAAGCTATTACTATTGATGTAGTTACCCCAGCTGAAACCTTCCACAGGGACAGCTGCTAAGGGAAAGTTATTTCAGTTAGGAAGCTGCTCATGAGGCACAAATCTTTCAGTGTTTTTGTTTCAGCTCTGTTTATATACTGTTACCTGCTTTTGTCTTTGCCTGGTTTTGTAAAGTTGCTTGGTACTGGGCATATGCTGCTAATTTAGCCACTAAGGGCTGTTTTTGTAGAACTTTAGCCTTCTTTGTTGGAGGTTTGCCCTAAAAAAAAAAACAAACAAACAACCCAAATAAATAACATCTTTCTAAACTCCCGTCAGGAAATTTCCACAGGTCTGCAGCTAACTTTGACAGATTTAAACTAAAATCAGAAGTACACAGAGACTAAGTATCACACATGTATTATAAAATAAATTTAAAAACCAGTAGTAAGGAGTGTCCAAAAGATGACTTTTGTACTACTATCCCAACTTGAACAGCACTACAGATTCACTGCTGTTTACCTGAAAAAAAGATATCTCTTAAAAGCAGGTCAAAAGGAAGAACTTTTAATCCAACTTACAGCAATGCAATTTATTGGCATTTGTTGCAATGAATTTGAGACAGGGTATAACGATATTTCTTGACACTTTTCTATCTTTTATTGAATACTACAAACATGCCTGGATGATTACTTGATTAATATTTTAAGCCAACGGACATACACCTATTAAGAAAACCCTCAAACCCAAGAAAGTGATATTAAAACATGCAGCCCATGTGTACAAATACCCAATTTCACCACCACAGACGACAGAAAGGATGTAAAGAAAACGGTGTCTGTACCGCTACCTGAAGCCTGGCCAGAATGCTGGCCTTCTTGGAGTTGGAGGAATAGCTTCTGGAGCACGACACACTGCAGAAGCGCTTGGTTTTAGAGTAAAAAGCATCCCGGACACCAACCATCCCACACATCTCACACGTAGCTAATCAGAAGAAAGAAAAACACCTCAAAATATTACGAGTGTAGTTAAAATGGAAAAAAAAAAATATCAGAATATAGAGCACAGAATGAAGTTCCTGCAGGTGGTACCATCAAACAGTTTCTGAGGGCTTTACCCCAAAGAAAGTTGCACAGGAAAAAAAAATTTTAAATACCACTACTAATATCAGTGAAACAGCAAGAACCTCAAGTTCACTGGTGAAACAGTGCCTCTTTCTGCTCCCTATCAATTTCACCTCCGGTGCAAGGGAATGACCCAGCTACATCAGCTCAAGCTGATTTTTGGTTTTTCACTGTTCTCAAGGAAGCATCTGCTTTGAATCTGGGCTTGCCATTCTTGGTTTCCTCTAAACATAGAATACTTCCAACCTGAAATAAAACCACATTTACTGTTTGATTCATAAATTAGTATATCCCAATTACCCCAGCCCACCAGTGTTTTTTTCTGGCTCGAATCACGTTTCAGAGATGGACAGCATCACCCACAGTGTATTCCATGATGAGTAAGACTCAGAGACCAACTAATGCTAGTGAGACAACACCCAAATTCTGCCCAGAGAGAGCTCCACACTAATCACTAGGATTTCACATAAAATATTTTTCCCTGATAACAAAAGAAATCTTCCCTTTCAATCTATTTTCCTAGATCCTCTAGCTCTCAGCTAGTAAGGAGTAAACAGGTATACACTAACAGGTTTTATACAGTAGCAGTAATGAAGTTTTCCTACCATAGGAAGAAATATTTAAACATATTGTACATGTAACAAAGGGCAGAGAAAAGGTATGCCCTGGCATAGCTAGAACACACTGACATTGTCCTCAAAGCTCCTCAAAGAATAAAACTAATGCACATGAGAACACATGCATGTTCGCACACAACACATTTGACAGGAGGGAAGATGTTCCCATACTATTTCTTCCCTGTCAGCAGGATTCAAACCCTCTCTCATTTCAGTTTAGCACAACCCAAACAATTCCCCTCGTCAAAACCAACCAACCCCAACCCTTTAGCTGCTTTGGTCCCTTTTCAGTTGGGACCAACACTTGGGATGGGACCCTCACAACCCAGCTCACGCTAAAATCCATCAACATCCAACTCCTTGCACTCACACAGCACACACTTACCCATGCCAGATTTGCCATCTGGATAAGTATAAACTTGCCCATTGTTCTTGATAATTGGGAGACTGGATGGCAAAGGAGCAACCTCCTCCTCACTTTCATCTGAACTGGAGCTGCTGCTGGTGTCCTCACTACAACTATCATAACCGTCAAACATCCCGAACGAGTCTCGACGTTTCCTTTCCACTCGCGAACTATGTTCTGTCTAAAAATTAAAAATAACCAAACAACACAAAAAACCAAAGAATAGCAGAATGTTCTGAATGCAAAGATTCCAAAGTCAAGCTTAAAAAGTTTCACAGGTCAGTCTTCAAAAGCAGATATTCTAAAGCACTGCTGTATCAGCACAGACATGAGCCATGTATTGCCAATTACATGAGCATTGGCATAATCAAAACTGGCCAATTTTTGGTGTTGTCATATACAGAAAGAAAAAATGTGTCTCATGATCCACTGAGAATACACAGGAGCCATCCATATATTTATTTTCCTTGGTATCTTTAGAGTTCATTAAGTCTGATGAGCTGAACACTGACAAGCCACACTGATCTTATATGCAAATGAGCACATTCCAGATGGCTGCAGCCAATTCCACTAAAATTCATTCATTTGAGAAAGCTGGGCAGAGAAAAGACAGTTCAATCAAGAGGGCCCTTGTACCACAGCAAAAGGAATGAGAGGTTCTCTGCTCTTATTGGCTTGTGGGGTTATCCATAAATCACTCAGCTCCCCTATGAGCCCGTGACTCCTGTGTGAAGCAGGAACACCTCTCCAGCTCACAGGGCTGCTCAGAGGATTAATACATTAACCATTATGAAGAGCTCAGTTACTATGGCAATAGGGTCTGTACAAATGCTGAAAGAGAGAAAGGTGACTAATTTGCCACTGTCATACACAAAAAACTTGTTACATAATAGTTTTTCTATAATCAAAAAATCTGAAGTAAGATAAAACCACACAATTTTGTAGAAGGCATGACAGTTAAGCAATTTCCAACAAAGACAGCAAAGAAGAGATTAACAGATGTACTTTTTCTGAGGCACATCCACCACATGCATTTTGATACAGTGACAATTTTCACTTATTAATATCTTACACAGCTCTGTTGAAACAAGGCTACTCCTATGTGATGCCCTCATTAAGCTAAAAGAACATTTTATATTTCATATTATTTCCATAATCTTAATATCTACTAAGTTTGAGAGGAAATAACAAATAAAGACCAAAAAAAAATTCTACAATAAAAGCACAAGTTAGAGGCGTGAAGTACAGACAAGAAAATAAGAAAAATTTCAAAAGCCTTTGGCTCAACTTCCTTTTCCAAGACCTAATTTTATTTAAAAGTCAGTGTAGACAGAAAAGTAATGTGATTGGGATTTTTTTTTCCTTTTTAAATTGCATTTGGATTCATAGCTTCAAGATTTCGTCACAATTCCCCAAACCCCTTCCTAGAGGATATGCCTGAACATCTTTGTTGTTAGATCTCCTTCAAGCCTTTTTCTGCTATGCTATGCCTTTATTATAATATATTTTACTTGGAAATCTAAATAAATCCTATCATGGAAGAATTTCCTAATAGGCACAAGGGAAAACCGATTTCCACACTGACCCAATCTTAGCATGCAATTATTTAAAAAAAAAAAATCTCCAAAAACCCAGTAAGCACAAAAGGTTATGCAATAAGGCAAACACTTTAAACACACTTACAGTAGTTTTGAAACAAAACAACCAAGTCAGTGTAACATTAATTATGAATATACACCCCAGCCAAAAAAAAAATTGTATTTAAGCAAATCAAATTTAGGATAGGGCATAACCTGATAACTTCCTCAAGGCACTGAAACCAGCCCATGGCATTGTTAGAGGAAACACTGAGCCATGGTAGACAAAGCCCAGCCCTGACCCGTGCTGGCAGCAGTGTCACCTGTCCCATCTGCCACCAACATGCATGACAGTGACTTGTTTGTGTGTGCACATGTGTGCAGCTTAAGGCAAAGATGAGCACAACGTCGCCATGGATACAGTGTCCTGCCAACACTGCCAGAAATTTTCAGAGCAGATGACGAAAACTAGTCATCCTCCTTAAGATTTCAGGAACTCCTGAACATTTCGGTATTTAAGTTCTCTTGACCACAGTCTCTGCTAAGATATAAACTGTGATTCCACATGAACCATTCCCAGCAGTACTACCAGAGCACTATCATGCTTAGGAGGTTTTATGGACAGATACTTGTGGTGTTTCAAAGCCTAGGGAAGGATCTCCCTCTTCATGCCCTTATCCTCTTTAAGACAGCTGGTCTGATTTCACTGAGAGATTAGGGTCTCATCCCATTCCAAGGTGTGATTCTTTGGCTTCAGCTCTCTTATGGAGGCTGCAGTACAAGCCTGTCTTAGGACATCCCCTTCCCACTCCAGACTGGAGAACTCTGGCCCTATAGGGTGGTAACTTTGCTCAGTGGTCTGAAATGCTGATGCCACTCAGAAGGAAGTGAAGTGCAGCCCATTCCCAGTCCCTGCAATTCCCCATGCCAGCTCTGCTCCCACTGCCAGGGAAGGTGGAAGAAGAACTGGGAAGCTGGGAGCAAGGTGAAGGACCAGAAGCTGAAGCACAGGGCAAGGTTAGAAGGACTACCACAACAGTGCACCTGGCTCTTTTTGTTGTTCTTTTGCATGACTTCCATTTAGAACCTCAATATTACTGCAAAGCTCTCTGCCAAAATATCCACAGATGGGAAGGAAAACAGCTTCTCTTTGTAAATGGAAAGTTGGGCGCTCAATTAGGAAAAATCATTCTTCAGTTTTATACAACTTCAAAAGTAGCAATCATCAGGTTTTTGAGTTTAACTACACCGTCAAAACAATCCTCATGTATCACCTTTCCATTTACTTAATATTCAGCTAAACTGTTCCAATTCAAAATTACTGAATATCGAATTGGCAATTCCAATCAGCAGTTTTGCTTATTTTAAAATAATACTGTAGTTTTTGTAAAATATTTGTATCCCAGCTTTCACCAGATAATTTATGCAGGACATTCTTAATGTTCATTTGTAGTTACCTGGATTGCAACTGGGGAAACTACTCAAAATGTTTGGTGAGATTTCAAAAAGGCAGAGATTGCAGGAAAAAAACCAACAAAATACTTTGTACACAAAAGCAGGTGAAAGTTAGGGAAGATGATACACAAATACCTATGCTGAAATTTTGTTAGAGCAGATCAAAACACTTCTATTTTGATAATAAACACCACAGAGGCTCTTTTTAACCCATGTTGAAACACAGCATTTGTAGGAACAAAGTGAACATGAGGAAGCTTTGAAAACCCTTCCTGTAGAACTCTTGAGATGAAAAGAAGCTCTAGCATCTGGAAGTGAAAAAAGTAGGAGCACTGATTGAATTCAAAGGTCAAAGACACATTCTTACAAGAAGGACAATGTATACCTCAAACAGAATTATAACCAAGATAAAGCAGCAGCTTTGGTACAGCAGCAGTTTGCAATTTCTGCTGAGTCCTTGCTAATTGGTTCCACCTTTTCCTTTTGAAAATTAAGTACAAAATTTCTCCCTTTCTGATTTTCTAGGGCCTCAGTTTTTTTCCAGAAGCTCTCAACCATCTCATCAACAGTTCCTGAAGTACTGTACTATACTCTGGTGAGCTTCATCAGAGACACCAGGAAACTGGAACCATCTACCTTATGCACACATTCTCTCTCTCTTTGTTGTTATCCCTCCTATCTTCAGAAAAGGCAAAAAGAGAGCCCAGGAAATGACAGATCAAAGAGCCTCATCTCATCCCTGATGAGGTAACAGAACAAGCAATGTTGGAAGTCATTTCTAGGCACGTGAAGGACAAGCAATTCTTAACAAGTCCTTTTAGGCTTCACAGACAGCAAGACCTTGTCTGTCTGAAGCAGCACCTCCCCACAGCAGCTGCAGGTCCTTGGATTCAAAAAGAGGTGTGCAGAAAAAACCCCAAAAAACCCAACCCTTAAATCAACATAAAACCAGCTTCCTACTCTTCACAGCTGGACTTGCACTAAAAATCATGCTGAGGAGATTCTTTTCCTCAAAACACAACCTAAACAGTATTCAATTTCCAACAAAACAGGGACCAGGCTCTTGTCTATCCACAGAAACTGCTTGGAGCAGGAGCCTGGCTTGCTATTAAACAGAACCTTGCAGCTGGTTAATGCCAAAAGAGCAGCAGCTTGAGTAAGCAGTCTGCTAATAGAGTCTATTGGTACATTAAGCCAAAGCAATGCACAAACAAAAGAACAAGACAAACTTTCAGGCATTCTGGCTGGGGTTTATTTTCCTAATAAGATTACTGGTTCCTCAACAGAGGTTTTTAGTCAGAGCACTGTGAAATGTATCATGAGCAGCACTAGCAAATTACCCTGTACTATTTTTGCTCAGGGGGTTTCTTGCATACTTTTCTTTATTGAAGCGATGGGTGGAGAAAGGAACTCTTAAGAACTGCTTTCTTTTTCTGCCCAACTTCCCATTTTCCTGTTCTTCCCCTCCTCCCGGTGAATACCTGACCACAGAGCATTTTTAAGAAATTCTCTTAATTAAGCATTACATAAGGTAAATGGTATGAAAAAGAACACAGGGAAACTGGTTTCCCTGAGAGCAGGAAGGCAACTCTAAACAAGTAAGAAAATAACCAGTTTCTCACTGTAAACATACATTTTTATATACATATATGCACACACACATTGAATTTGATCAACACATTGTAGCATACATTCTTTGAGTTTAGTAACTACTCTTACAACACAAAAAAGTGGGCACAAAGGGTGAGCAATCCATAGCAAACCAGATACCATTTCATGTTATTTAGACATCAAACACTTAGGAAATGGCTTTAGAGTCTTGATGAAGACTATGTTTGAGCATTGGCAAAAATTATGCAAAAGAGTTTTGAAGGTAAGAACTTGCAAGAAAAACATCCCATTATTATGTAACCAAAATTATTACCCCCAGGTAAGTGCAGCTGGCCTCAGGAGGAGGATCCAAAACAGCCACAGAAAGGTTTCAAACCACTCCAAATGGCTGTTGTTGCTTTTGAATTCAATCTGGGGCTTGAACTAAGAATGGAAGCAATTTGGAGCTTGGAGCACAGGAGCTGTAGCCCAGCAAAGGTACACCAGCACTTGAACAGAGGCATCACTTCCCATATGCAGCTGCAACCCTCCCAGACAGGACAGAACTATGGACAGGTGGGATCTGAGGCCAAGGTCAACCATGAGGTCACCACAGCCTTCAAGCCAGGGGTCTGCCATAAGACAGATTTACTTTAATCACATATCCTGAAGGGATCCAAGGGTATTTCCAAGTTTAAATTAAACTTGATGCACAGGTTTTGTTTCCAAGAGTTCATTGATGCTTTGTGCTACAAACTTAGTTTCAGCTCTGGATGCTAAGGAAACACTGCAATAGAACTACTTTATTACAACTCTTTTGAATGCAAGTTGGCCAAAATAATTTACAGTAGAATAGTAGCTTGTCCCCATGGAACTGAAGCCTAATTGTGCCACAGAACATGACCAAAAAAGAAAATTCAAACATGACACCAATTTAAAGAAAACACACTTTCAGCTTTCATTAAAAACAAACAAACAAAGACCCCCAAAACTAAACATCTTGGGATTTTTGGAAATCAGAACCAACCACACTTACTTTTTTTATATAAGCAACTCACCTCTATCTGGAAATGTGCCTTCCACTCTTATTATAAGTAAAATCTCTGCTGGAAAATTACAGAAATGTTTTTTCCTGTCTCTTCATTTGCTATGTATGACAGCATTTTGTCTGAAGCCAGTTTCTGCTGTTTGCCAATGGTTTTGTCCATAGCCTCTTCCCCAGGGGGTTTCACACAAGAGGGGAGACTCTTTCATAAAAAAATATATCACATTAGCAGGAAGTTTTGGAGGGGGGGTGTGATGATTAATCTGCGAAATATCTGAGTTTTGATAAAACTAAAAATCTGTTACAAACTCTATTACATTTCTATAAGGCCCTTACAGGAGTAAAGCAAAGGAAGAGGCAAATATTTCACTTTAAACACTGTGTTACCATTAAAATTAACAAACAAACAAAACCCCAAATAAAATAACAAATTTAAACGTAAAGAACCCCAAAACCACCACCAACCCAAAACCTAAACACCTAAATTCATTCCACGTGCTCAGAGCCAGGTTCAGCCAAGGATCCCACATCCCCAGAGTGTACCAACTTACCTGAGAAATGAAGGAATGCAGTAGTGGTTAGCAGAAGATAGGAAAAGCCTTGCAAAATTAAATCAAATTTTAGAAGGTAAGAGAAATGCAAGCCAATGAGAGGGAACTTCTCTGCATGCTACCACTGCTGCCAGGGGCACCTTGCTCTTTAGGGAACAACGGAGAGAATTCTTACTTCCAGTTTGCAATCTTTCTGCATGTGCTCAAGCCCACGTATTCTCAAGAACAACACCTGAAGTGTTCCTGGGAAACAAGATCCCTCTGCAGAGTTTCCTACAGCCTACATTACTCACTTCCTCAAAACGATGCCTAGGCCGAAGAAATGAGTAAAGACAATTAACCTGCCAAGTTTTATTGCCTTCTTAAGGGAATATATTATTTTAGTTCTCATTGAAGGCTCCAGATTAGACTCTCATAGCCGTAGTTAATTTCTTTTAAGTCAAAATTAAAGTGTTGAATACAATAAATATGTAAATGCAGATCCTCAAACCTGCAAAATAATTTTAATTTAAAATACAAGAGATTGCCTGGCAGCTTTCAGTTTTGACTAGGTTTAGATGTGAAAAATCGCAACAGTTGCCAGCCACATTTTAAAATAAATTGCTTTTTCACACACAGAATTTTTTTACTATAATCAGCATATGCTTTGTAGTAGGACTTTTAATTTTCAAAGCCACGCCGGGCAGAAATTGCTACACTTTCAAACATTTCCAGCAACAACCTGAAAGCGAAACTGGTTTCACGAGTTTACTACCGCTCACAAAGAGAACAAAGTCACAACACCAGAAGTCATAAAAACTGCACGGAGCGGGGGAAGTGGCCGCAAAAAAACCCAACTTTTCGAAGCACTGATAATAAAGAAAACTAATCAGCACTAATCATGACCACGCTGGGAAACTGAACTTTAAAGCTGGAGCTGCTGGAGGAAGTTGCTGAATCCCGGCACTCAGCGGAGCAGGGGGAGAAGCGGATCCGAGACAAGAGGAAAGCGGGGCGAAGGGCAGAACTCGGCCAAGGGGAAGAGCCGTGCTGGGGCCGGAGCCCCCGGGGGCGGCAGCGCCGGCCCGGCCCCGCAGCCCCGGCCCGGGACGGGCCCGCACCCCTGGGCCGCCCCCGCAGCAGCCCGGGCTGTCCCCACCTCCCTCCCCCCTCACGGGCCCCGGGCATCGCGCAGCCCCCGCCCCGCGCCGCTCCCCCTCCAGGGGCCGGGGCTGCCGCGGCGGCCGCACCACCCGCGGGCTCCGGTACTCACCAGCTCCTTTGTGTTTTCCATCAGGCCCTCATGGGCAGGAGCCGCCTGCTGGCCCTGCGCGCTCGCCGCAGGGCTGCGGGGGCCCGCGGCGGGGGCCGGGCGCGGCG
>NW_024368263.1:3769306-4032471 GCF_014805655.1 Passer montanus
CGGGGAGGGGCCGGGCAGCGCGGCCGCGCCGAGCGCCGCGAACCGAGCGGGACCGGCGGCGGCCGCCGGGACATCAACAACACGAGCGCACGGCTGCGCAGGCGCGGACACGCCCCCGCCGGGACCGGGCTGCGCCGAGCGGCCCCGCTGCCGTACGCCTCCCCCTCGGGCGAATTCATTTATTACCGGGGGTGGGCGCTCCGCGCCACGGCGGGCACCACGCGGCGTAAGAGCGGCCGTGCCCGCCAGCGAGTGGCGGTGCGCACGGGGTGTGCCGGTGAGGGGCCGGTGAGGGGCCGGTGAGCAGCCGGTGAGGGATGAGTGTTGCCTCCCGGGTCGGGGATCCCCCCCCGCCCAGGGCTCGCAATGGAGCGGCCCAGCTGGGCCTTGTCACGTGGAACGTGGGATGGGCGGGGAGCTGGGGGCAAAGGGAAGAGAGGAGAGGAGTCACGTGACCGCGGGTCGCGGGCGGGGGCGGGGTCTCGCTCGCACGGGGCGGGGCGGTGCCATGAGCCTATCGCGGGCGGGGGCGGGGCCAGGCGGGCCGCACGTGACCGGGGCGCACGTGTTCCGGTTCCGGGTCTGGCGCGCCATGCGCGGCCCGGCGGCGGCGGCGAACGCGGGGAAAACACCCACAATGAAGGCGGCCAGGAAAGTGCCTAAAGTGCCCAAAGCGGGCAAAACGGCGAAACCCAAGCGGACGGCGAAGCGGCTCCTGGCCGTGGGGAGTCAGGCGGCGGCGGGCTCTGAGGCGGCGCGGCGCGCCCGCCACCTGAAGGCGCTGGGCCGAGCGTCGGGCGCCGAGCGGGAGCTGGAGGAGCTGGTGTTCGGAGACAGCCTCACCGCCGAGGAGGACGAGCTGCTGCGGCGCCTGGCCGGGCCTCCACGGGTACGGCACGTCCGGGTCACCAGGTCACAGCGGCAGCTCCGGGCCCCGGCCGTGTCCCCGGTCACCGGCCGTGTCCCCGGCCGTGTCCCCGGTCACACGGTCCGTTCGGTTGTTTTCAGGTTTCTGCTGCAGAGGGGAAGGGCCTCCATGAAGAGTCCAGCGATTCTGGGGTGGAAAATGAAGCGAAACGTGACTTACTGCTCAAAAGGCCGGCCTGGGTGGATGAGGATGATGAAGCTGAGGAGAAGTAAGTTCAGGTCGGGGGTGGGAGTTATGTATCGCACTTGTAAGCGGCCTTGGTTTGAACGATGTTGGTGTTCTCTTTGTTTTTACCCTCTAGTGTTGACATGACCCATAAGTACAGGAAGGATTTCATGAAAAGTGATGCCGAGACAACGCTTACTAAGAAAAAACTGAAGAAAAGGCTTGAGGAGCAGTGAGTTTCACTAATGTTTTTGTGGCTAGCTATGTTGACTGTATTGATCTCATGATTGTTGCTCTCCAAGGTGGGTGACAGAAGGATGTTGCCAGACTCTTTTCAGTGGCACCTAGAACAGGACAAGGGGCAGTGACCATAAACTAAAACACAAAAAGTTCCATCTCAACGTGAAGAAGAGTTTCTTTCCATGGAGGGTAACAGAGCACTGGAACAGCTGCCCAGGGAGGCTCTGGAGTCTCCCTCTGGAGGCATTCCAAACCCACCTGGACATGTTGGCATGTCACCTGCTCCGTGTGACCCTGCTCTGGCAGGGAGTTGGACTGGAGGATCTCCCTTTCCAAGCCAACAGTTTTTTAAGCTAAAATGTCTTTATGTGACATTCAAAGTCACTTTTCTCTTTATCCACTGTTCTCATGTGGTCTCTTTAAAGTCAGGGCTTCCTGCAGTATTTGCAGTGTTTTTAAATAAAAAATGACACTAAGAATTGTAAATAAAATGTGCATTAGCATTATCTGGACTAACTTGTTCAATACTTGTACCAAAGTGCCCAAACTAATTTGTCTTCTAGGGAATTGTACAAAAAACAGTGAAATCTTAATTTAAAAAGAAAAAATTAAAAACTTGCATTGTGTTCTAAGTACAAGTAATCTTGCAAAATTCTGACTGTGCTTCTTCTAAGTACTTAACTCATAGAAGGAAATTACTGTCTCACAAAAGTTATGTTGTTTTCTTTTTTTTTTCTTACAAGGTTTCAGGAAGCCATGGGAGGAGTTCCTGCCTGGGCTGATTTGGAAAACAGGAAGAAATCCAAAAGGACTTTGAGTGATAGTAAATATGCCCAGTGCTATTCTGATAAGTGTTTCTGTGCTTTCTTGTTCTTGCTAGAAGATAATTACTTTTGATGTCTTCTCAGTTTCAATAGTGTGATAGCATGCTGGCTATGTCAGCTTTGTTCCTTCAGTGTGCTTTGATTTAACTCATTTCAGTGAGGAATGTGTTGATTTTGCTGTGGGTACTTGTGCAATTAGCTGATTCCACGTGCTTTGGTTTGATGAGGTGACAGTGATGAAGATGATGATCAAAAAACAGTGAAATCTTAATTTAAAAAGAAAAAATTAAAAACTTGCATTGTGTTCTAAGTACAAGTAATCTTGCAAAATTCTGACTGTGCTTCTTCTAAGTACTTAACTCATAGAAGGAAATAACTTTTGGGAGACAGTAATGTTTTTTTCTCTTTCTTCTTTTTCTTACAAGGTTTCAGGAAGCCATGGGAGGAGTTCCTGCCTGGGCTGATTTGGAAAACAGGAAGAAATCCAAAAGGACTTTGAGTGATAGTAAATATGCCCAGTGCTATTCTGATAAGTGTTTCTGTGCTTTCTTGTTCTTGCTAGAAGATAATTACTTTTGATGTCTTCTCAGTTTCAATAGTGTGATAGCATGCTGGCTATGTCAGCTTTGTTCCTTCAGTGTGCTTTGATTTAACTCATTTCAGTGAGGAATGTGTTGATTTTGCTGTGGGTACTTGTGCAATTAGCTGATTCCACGTGCTTTGGTTTGATGAGGTGACAGTGATGAAGATGATGATCTGCTGCGCAGGACTGGCAATTTCATAACGAGCTCAGAGTCTCTGCCAAGAGGCATTTTGAAGGTAAAGACAAACCTTGTCTTTCCACTTCAGTTGGACTTAAGTGCACGCTTTGACTCTTGTTGTGTATAAAATTAGTGATTCTGGGAGTTTGTTTCTGCAACTAGAAGCTTTAGAGGATAAGCAAATTGAACAGTTCACATGAAAGCATGAAACAATAAACTGAGGTGTATTGTTTGACAAAAGAATTTTCTGCACTCTAAATAGCATCTTGTAGTAGGATTTTAATTTCTGCAGATGGAGGATGGAATTCTCCCACAACTTTCAAGTGACTGAAATGATCTTTAAAAGACAGCCTGAAATGAGTATTTCTCATGCTGTCTCCTGCAGCTATATCAGATGAGTCAGAATGCAGCTGGTTTTACACTCAGTTTTCATGCAGATAGAAAGGCTGGTGAGTTCAGCCTGTGCTTGTACTGGAGCAGCTCCCTGAACAGGCTGTGTGGGCTCTGCTCACATCATGCTGCCCAGAGCTTCATCACAGGCCTTGAGGTCTTGTAGCATAAAGAATAAATGGCTTTTTATTCACCATAAGTAACTGTTGGGTTTTCTTTTTAACTGTCTGATGTGTGTTGTAGGTGAGCACCTGCCTTCCTGCAAACCAGGAACGTTTTGCCAATGGAAAGCTGGTGACAGTGCAGTTTCATCCTTCAGCTCAAGTGGTGATGACAGCTGGGCACGATCGCTCCGTGTCCCTCTTCCAGGTGAAGAGCTTCACTTTGTGCTCTGCTGATGGTCACTGACATAGAACCCTTTTTTTGAGTGTACATGAAATAGCCTGGAATGGTAGACTTTGTTTTCTCTCTTCCTCTGCACACTGTCAGTGGTTACAGTGGAAATTCCTTGGTTAAAGGCATCTTGAAAGGATTTTCCACCTGTGACTTTACACCAAGCACATGCAGAGTACTGGCAAACTCCTTGTCTCAGAGTTTTTAGCTGAAGATTTGTGTTTAAAAACGTTTGATTTGAAGGTTTGCAAGTGACAAGTACTAAGGAGATTTTTTGTTCCTAAGTTGTTTGGAGAGCCTGTAGTGGGGGGAGCAGCCCACTTTGCTTTGAGACTGTAAAATTGCTGTGAAGCCATGCTGGGGATGGAGAAGCTATGCTGCAGGAAGATGATGTTCATCTTGAGACACTGCCAGGCTCCTCTGAAAACTAAAAATCCTAATTTTATTTAGGAATTCTTAGCATGGCCTAGTGTCACTGAAGTGGCCAGACAAGTGGAATGTGATGCTCTCACAGAACTGCAAGAAACCCAAATCAGAGCAGATGTTTCCATTTATTAAAAGCACAGTGGAAGTGATTATTTGACCAAAGCACAGGCAAGGTGTGAGGACTGTCAGAAAGGCAGGGAGTGCCTGTTACATGAGGTGAGGAGCTAAGAACCAGATCATTTGTAGGAGAGAGAAAGAATTTAAGGCTTCACAGTGAGGTACCTCTTACTACTTAAGTGTCAGCTGAGAACTTGGTATGATTTTTCTCTAAAAGTATTTGATATATTCCTCAGTATGCCAACCTGGTTTGTTGTTTTCTTTTTTTGAAGGTGGATGGTATAAGGAACCCAAAAATACAGAGCATCTATTTAGAGAGTTTTCCAATTTATAAGGCTCATTTCAGTGTGGATGGAGAACAAGTTATAGCCACTGGTACTCACCACAGCATGTTCTTTGTGTATGACATGATGGTTGGGAGTATCATCCCTATCCCAAAAGTACGAGGTATGTTTTGCAGCTCTGAGTGTGTGGGCACAGTTGAAACTGTCCCAAATAGAGATGGCACATGAATTTCCTTTAAAACAAAGTGCAGTGGGTTGTTGGAGGTTGTATTTTTAACTTATTTTCAAGGAAATAAAGTACCTTTAGTGTTAATTGTCTGGGATATTATCACACATGATAAGGTTGAGTTCAGTTTCTCTGTGACAGCATATTGCAGAAATGAAGAGCTGGAGTCAGGTTTTAGTCATATTCTGCCTCTAAATATTGAGGCCAAAGAATAAATTGCACCAATTTCAAGTTTCAAATCTCTTTTTAAAGGTGTGGAGGAAAAATTCCTCAGAAACTTCGAACTCTCTCCAGATGGATCATTTATGCTGCTAATTGGAACTTCAGGTTACCTTCACTTGCTGTCCATGAAGGTACTTGCTCTGCATTTAGAGAATTATTTTGAACACTCTGAGACTTTGTTCCCCAGCTCCACGGGGCTGGTGGAGCTCAGGGCAGTTCCATAGGGTTCTTCACTTGCTGTCCATGAAGGTACTTGCATGGTGTAGCTTTGCTTCCCTGGTGCCTTTTCCCTTTTTAATCTGCTTTTATCTCATCTGCAAGGCAATCTAACTTTCAGCTGAAACGAAGGCATGACACATACTGTGACAGCCCTCAAAAATGTGCTGTGGAATCAACCCACTGCAGCTTTAGAGAATTATTTTGAACACTCTGAGACTTTGTTCCCCAGCTCCACGGGGCTGGTGGAGCTCAGGGCAGTTCCATAGGGTTTTCAGCTTTAAGAAGTGGTGTGTCAGTGCTGTGTTTCAGCTGCTTGCACAAACCCTGTGCTGGCAGGAGGAATGGAAGCAGCATGGGAACAGGCACCTGGGGGTGGAAGAAATCTAGGGCTGCTTTTTTGGGAGTCATGCTAGTGCCTGCTGCTGTGCTCTGCTCATGAATCATGCCAACACTGATTCATAATGCACACAGCCATCTTTCAGCTGAATTTTAAAATGCCTTATGATGGCAGCTGGATTTGTTTTAAACTTTCACAGGGAAAAATGCTTCTAGAGGAGAAAGTTCAGTTTAGTACAACTCAGGCCCTTCAGTGAGGGAGCAAACAAGTGTTTGTTGATCCAGCTGCAGTTAGAGTCAGGAGCTTGTGCTCTGCTCTGCAGGCACTGACAATGTTGGTGCTGTTCTCTGAATGTTGGGGTAGATAACTTAAGATTTTTGTGGGACAGGAAACAACTTTTCTATAGATTTTTGGTAGAATCTCTGTCAGCATTGTTCTTCATCCTGCAGACAAAAGAACTGATCAGCACTATGAAGGTGAATGGAAGGTGCACTGCCTCTGCTTTCACCCCAGACAGCAGTAAAATATACAGCTACTCAAGTGAGTATTGCAGCAGCTCTAGTAATAATTCCATTTAAATTGCATGAGCTCTTGGAAGTCACCTATAGTTTTAGAAAAATAATTAAAAAAAATTATGCTACTATCTCTCCTAAAAATACAACCAAGTGATCTATCATTAAAGAATGGAATTAACTATTTTAGTATGCCTTAATCATTGGGATTTTTTAAAAATACCCTACATTTGATAGTTGTAAATTAGCTTCTAGTTGTCATCTAACTATTGTTTTTTTTTTAACAAAATGGACTAACAAAGTGATGTGTATGTGTGTTTTCTCTAATATCTTTCATTCTGCAACCAGAGGAAGGCGAAGTTTTCATTTGGGATGTGAGAAGCAGAAAGAGTCTACACAAATTTGAAGATGAAGGTTCTTTGGAAGGAAAGTGCATTGCTGTTTCAAAAAATAACCAGTATGTGGCATGTGGGTAAGTGACTGAACTTTGACAGTTTCTTCTGCTATCATTCTGATGCTCTTCAGTGGACCTGTGGGTGGCTGGTGAGAGTGTAGGAACATGGTTTGGTTCTAATAACTGAAAAGGAGGCATGAATAGATTAGTATTCCCTATTTTATGGTAATAAATTAATATTCCCTATTTTATGGTAATAATTTACTTTTCTCTTTGTAAATACAAAATACCATAGGACACCTAAAACAGTAGGAGTGGTACTGATGTTACTATTGCCATGTATGGGTTCAGCAGTTAATCTGGAAATCACGCTGACTAAAATCACAAATTCTGTAACAGCAATGTTAATTCAGGGTCTTCTCCCTTTTCTAGTTCTCTTCCCAGTAGTCTAAATTTGGCTTCTGCAAGACAGCCTGTTAGCCTTTCAAAAGGGGCCTCAACTCAAAGCCACAAGCTGAAACTGTTTCTCCAGATTTACTGAGATGCAGTTTCAGCTAGTGTCTGGATTCTTTTAAATGAGAATAGCAAATAAATAGAGGAGTACAATATATATTTTCCTAGCTCACTATAGAAGAGGATTTTAAAGTGAGCTTATGCTACAGTTACTAAAAAAACCCAAAAAACAACAACAAAACAATAAAAAACTTGAAGTTATTTCAGAATTTTTTGATACCAAGCTGTCCTTGCTTTGAATTCATCCTGGTAAAAGATGGGCTCATCAAGGCTCTCCACAATTGAGCCTCTTACTATATAACAAAAAAGAAAATCCAATCCAGCAAAAACCTGAACTCCTCCACTAGATACTGTTATAAACTCCAAAGGAAAATCAAGCTCCAAACAAAATATTATTGCAGACTCCAGTAAATAATTGGAAATTACATTTTCAGGTGAGTAGTGAAAACTCTAAAGAAAAATCAAGCTCCAAACAAAATATTGCAGACTCCAGTAAATAATTGGAAATTACATTTTCAGGTGAGTAGTGGCTATAGGTAACAAGACAGTATATACTGAAATGTTGCTTTTCAGTATAATCTTTGTTCATTTTGTTCTTTAGTTCATCTTCTGGAGTTGTAAATTTATACACTACTGATGCCTGCCTCAAAGAAAAACATCCTAAACCAGTTAAGGCCATCATGAACCTTGTTACTTCTGCCACCTGTGTGACCTTTAATCCCACCACAGAGATTTTGGCAGTGGCTTCCCGTGACACTGATGAGGCTGTCAGATTGGTATGTTCAGCTTTTATTGCAATATTTCTTTTATATCTTGCTCAAAATACTGCTGGTGACATAATAAAACTGATATAAAGCAAATAAGATACTGCAAAAGGTGCTGGACCAACCAGATCAGGACATGGCCAAGACATTCTGCATTTACAAGAGTATAATTTTATTTTCTCTAGTAAAGTTGCTCTGAAAATAACATTTTGTAGTTTAGTTTACCTTTTTTACCTTTTTAAAATGCCCTCTAAAATGTCTGGAAGTGTTTGAGGCCAGGTTGGACAGGGCTTGGAGCAACCTGGTTTAGTGGAAGGTGTCCCAGCCCATGGCAGTGGGTTGGAATTGGATGAAAACTCTGAGGTCCCTTCTAACCTAACCAGTCTGTGATTCAATTTCAGTGCTGTAAATATAGCTCAGCAACAAATGTGAGTTTTCAGCAGCTGGTAACTGTAACCATCTTACTGTGGGTTATTTTTTTTTTTTTTCCTCCAGCCTTATCATAATTCTGGCCAACAGTGAAACTGTTGAATTAATCTGAGGATTTGTAGGCCTGAGAATTGCATTAATTGGTTCCATGATCTGTTCCCTGCTCTTTTTCTCCAATAGACTTCTGTATGTAGGGTCATGTAGGGTAGGGATATAACTGAACATTTGAACTTAACATTGAGCTTCAATTATAGATTTGTGGTTTAATTTTATTTTTAGTGCTTTCTCCCCAACTTTAATTCTGATCTGTTTCTCAATAGGTGCACCTTCCTTCATACACTGTATTCTCCAACTTCCCAGTCTTCAGAAAAAAACAGATTTATCTTACTCAATCTATGGACTTCTCTCCCAGAAGTGGATATTTCTCTGTAGCAAATAACAAAGGCAAAGCTTTGTTATTTAGGTAGGTACTAAGTTAGGTCCATTAATAACAGATAACATGTTTATGTTCTGTAAGATGGGGCAGGTGACTGTAAGTGATAAAGTGATTCCTGATCTGGATTACACCTGATGAATTGCTGGAGTGTGGAGTTGGCTTTCCCTGATGGAGAGCAACCCTTGTTCTTTGTCTGATTATGCAATACACCCTGTTTCCATACTTTTTGATTTTGCTCCCCTGTTGGTATGGTCAGGAGTGAGGAGCAGGGCTAACTTTAAGCATGAATATTTTTTTTTTCAACTCACATGGTGCTTGAAAAACTGCTTAATTTTAAGATGAAATTTCAATGATTTATCAAGACACACAGGGAAAATTTATAAAAATATTCCTAAATATGAATAAATCTTGCGATTTGTCCTTTATTTGAAATTGAATTGCATATTATAATGGCACTTAAGTTACTCTAGCAGGTGGATGTTTGCTATCTTTTACTACATCTATGTTTCAGATTAGCTAAGGATACTCAGTGACACTGCTGAAGAACTATTGTTTCTCTGTGTTGTCCCTTCAACAGATTACTGAGAAGTTTTAAATCTCTCAATTTTTTTTCTTTAGGCTGAAACATTATTCATTCTTCTGAAAGAAGATACAGGAGAAAATGAACCAGTAACTGAGGTGAAAACAGCACTAGAACTGTCTACAGTGTTGGCTTGAGGAGCCTCAGAATTTTCATTTTGCTACCTCCATTTCTTTATAGATGGCAGGAAGAATTTCTTAGTCCTGTGTGATCTGTCCTGCCTGGGTCACTCATGGGCTGGAGTAGGACTGGCCTTGTCACTCTCAGCTTTTCTGATAATGCAGCAAGTTGACAGTTCAACTAAAAAACTGCTGTCAGCCAGACTGAGCTGATTATATTTAAGTCAAACTCAGCAATGTTGATAAACAGCTGCAGGCTGGCCGGGACTTGGCTTGATCCTGTTCTGGAGTGTTGTGAGCCCTCAGAAGTCTGCATCATTTCAAATTCCCATTACAGGAATTACTGAAGTTTGAAGCATAGTGAGTGTGCAGATACAATTTTATTGTGCAATTAAATGTCTTCTTGGGAAACTGGGACATCTTGTTGCCTTACAATAGTACACTAGATTGACAAAAACTGTGTTAATGAGGGGAGGCTGAACTTATTTAGACTGGAAGCAGCTCTGACTGCTGCATGTTAAGATTGCATAGAATTTTGTGATGGCTTGGTGTTTGGAAAATACTAACAAAATTATCTCTATTGGTCTTTCCCCAGGTAACCTGCAGATAAAACAACTCTGACAAAATCAAAATGTTTTTTTTTCCAATTATTATTATTTTTTTTATTTTATATGGAAGCTACAAAATAATGGAATATATGTATTTTTAAATTTGTTTGTTTTAAATAAATGTACCTGGTAAGTTTCCAGGCAACTTGTTTCAATTTATTCCAATGCTTCGTGTGAGCTCACAAATACGATTTTATTGCTTGGCACTCAAGCTTGTGTCTTCCAGAAGTGCTTGAATGTCTTAATAGTTATAATTACATGAAATATAATGTGCTGAAACAGAAATTTTGTGCAAACTGGCCTCTGCTCCATGCATTTAGCAGGAGCTTTTCCATCAGCCTGCTTCACTTGAGGCTGGGCTGGAAACAGCATTTTGCTGCCTGGAGGAGCCCAGTCCCCTGAGACCCTGCTGATGTTTGGTGTCACAGCTCAGCCCAACTTGCCAACTGTAGTTTCAAGGTACCCTAAACCAAGAGGTGAAAAAAAAACCCACCCCATTTATGCTTTCCTGCCTCCTGTGTCACAGAGACAACTGCATCTAACATGGGTTTAATTCTTAAGGAAAACCCCAATCTTATCTTTCTGTGAATGCAAAGAAGCCTGAGTATCACATGATTTTTAAATCAGTGGTGAAATTGTAATACCATCAGGGTCCCCAAGCTGGGACTGCCAAATCCTTCTCCTCTCTTCCTGAAGTGGCTGCCTTGTTCTGCTTAAATTAATGAAAAAAAAGGTTGATTAGGGACCTGCTACATTAAAACCCTGATTTGAGAATAAATTGTGACTCATCCTGACCTCTTCCCACAATGGAATTTTTTGGGAGGTGACAGCACCAGTCAAGGTGCTCCAGTAACCAGCACTGAAGTCATTAAGACTTCAGTGAAAGTGGCATCCCAGAAGATGTACTCTGAGCATGAGAAAAATTAATTGTATAACCACGTTAAAGATTTTGACTATAGGAGCCTATTGGTGAATTCTTGTCACGCTATTTTAAAAAATAAAATACCCTATGTTCAGATATATTAGGTCTGTGAAGTGTTTTTGCCAGTGATTCATTGTAAGATGAGAACTTGAATTCACAAGTCTTGGGAAAAGCAGAGTATGCTCTGGAGGTGTTAACTTTAGTACCGTGTTTAATCTCAACCTAAACTGAAGACCCTAGGATGGAAGAGTAAAATTAAAACATAAGCACACTGTTAAGATGCACTGATTAAGATGCTTGCTGTAGGATTCTTCTGTTATAAACAAATCTGGCTGAACTCTGTCTGGGACTGAATGGCCTCAAACCAGGGCCAAGAGACATTTCTGAGTTACAAAGTCGAGAAGCGGGTGGTTTCTTTTTCAGTGTGCTGGGTGCACGGGGATATCTCCTCCTAACCACGCACAGAGGTACAGACCAGATTTCAATACATGGTCATACTTTATGCATATTCACAGTTTTCCTTAGAAAAGGCGTGGTTATGCAAACTCTTAGAACTCATCATTATTAGCTGTCATTATCATCAGCACACGTGAAGCACGGGCGAAGTGCACCCTGGTGATCACCGGGAAGGATCCGCGTCTTCCTCAGTGGTCCCCTGGTGCAGGCTGGACATTTTTATCCCCATGCTCTTTTCACCTTTCTCCTCTAGGCGTGAGCAATCTCTCATTAGCTGTTTCAGGGATTTTCTCGCTGGTTCTAGCAAACTCTGTCCTTCATTTTTGCAAGTTATGTTCCCTACTTCTCGCTTGTCGCTAATTTTTGCTAGCTTCTCTATTGGTCAAAATGTATTTTATTCTTGCCCAAAGTATGCCTAGACACAATGCTTTTAACCCTTTCAGGACTGAGACCTGAATTTCAGAAATCTAGGTGCTGGAAGTGGTTTCTGACTTCACTAGAGGGCAGCTCAGCATCAGTTATAGAACACACTCGGGTGTTGGATGGTACTGACCAGTTTGTCCTGAGACAGCTGTGCTGATGGGAGAGGGTTTGGTTGTGGTTAGCAAGTAATTCTCTTTTCTCATCATCTTTGTATTTTACCATTAAGTAAAGTTTAAGTAGTGTGACTTCGTCCATAAAATTATTAAATAATTTCAAGGAAAGATTTCTAAAAAGGTAAATTAAAAAAACTGTTACCAAATCTCACTGAAGGGGCTGTGAAGCATTTTAATGCCCCTGAGGCTGTTCCACTTTTTGCACAGTATGAGCTTCTCCTATGTACCCATTTGAAAGCAAAATGCCCAAATCCAGTAATTCAAAGCCATACAGCAAGTCATTGGCAGGTCTGGGGTTAGAATTTGGGAATTACTGGGTCCTGGACTTGTTTAGCTTAGCTGAACACAAGGAATTCCTGCTATTTTTTCCAGCTCATCTTGCTGACCTTTGGTTGTAAGAGGTCAAAATTGGATGAAGCAGGGGAGTAAATGGAAAAGATGTCATAAAGCCAAGGTTCTGTTTGCTCTTGTATCACTGGAAATGGCTTCAAATAGTGGCAGAAAGAAAGAAAGAAATGTTTAAATGCTGCCCTCCCGGCTAGCTGATGACAGAAGTGGAGGAGGGGTGGCAGATTCCCCCTTGAGCTCCCTTGAATCCCAGTGCCAGTGGGACAGAGCAGCACACGGGTCCCAGGGTAACTTTATTTGATGATAAAACTTCCCCTCTTCACCCTGGCGACGAGGAACAGGGGGGCAGAGAGAAGCTTATATCTGGGGGCAGGTCTCAGGGGAGGGTACAGTCTTCAACAAATCAGGAGAATTGGGAGTAAAAAACCAGGCGGGAGCCACAATGTATAAACAAATAGAAATTCCAAGGGGGGAGAGCAGTTTCAGTAAACTGATAAAGTTTGGGGAAATAGAAACTAGAAACTAACAACAGGAAAGTGACGAAAGTTCTGGGAAAAGGCGGAACAAAAAGGAAACAATGAAAACGCCCATATTACAAATCAAACTATAAACCTACGAACAAAACTAAAAGCACAATACAACAGTTAAACATATATTTATTGTAAAATGTGATGCAAGCTGCAAATTTTAAGCTTTGCTGAGTAACTGCACTGCAGAAAAGTTTAAGCTTTGTACTAAATAACTTAATTCTTGCTGCTGCATATTTATCTTCTGGAAGACACAGCTTATTTCACCAGCAAATATAAAATAGGGAAGACTTGCTCTGAGAAATAAAGGAAACCTCAAGGTACCAGTTGCATTCTGTCGTGGGTTTTGAGCAATGACACTTTCCTGTACTTAGCAGGTCGTAAAAGGCAAGAAGCTGAAACTACTACTTGTGTGTCTGGAGATATTTTTTTTGGAGATATTTTTTTGTGTAAAGTACACACTTTGCAGTACTCTTGTTCTGAAAAGGTCAGCTCTTTATCAGTTTGCAAAGTGTTAAAAGTGCTTAAGCTTCTGAGCTATTTAAAATTTCTGTGTTTAGTTCTTTTTGTTCCTAGCATGGCTTTTTCCCCCCCAGCATGGCTTTTTGTTCCCCAGCACTGCTAAGGTCCAGTTCTTTTAATGAATTATTTTTCTGTCATTGTGATATTTTATGAAAAATCCCTTCACCAGGATTTTTCCTGAGAAGCCTTAGAAAAGAAATGTAAACAATAATTATCTGATTGTTTTGGAATATGGTATGGAGCTTGTTTACCAACAGGTGCATCTTTGATTGGTTCCATGTGAATTGTTTTTACTTAATGATCAATCCCAGTCTAGCTCTGTCAGACTCTCTGGTCTGTCACAGGTTTTTATTATTCATGTCTTTCCTAGCCTTCTGTCTGTATCTTTTCGCTATTCTTTTTAGTATAGCATTCTTTAATGTATATAATATCATAATATAACTGAGATTGTGCCCCCGGTCGTGGGAGGCGATCAGGAGTGGCCGTGCCCTGTCTCTGCCACCGGCGGGCAGAGTCACGGTTTGGCTGGCTCAGAACGTGGGTTCAATGCCTGAGGATTCGTGGCAAAGGAAATAAGGAAGGACCCTGTGCTTGCTTTTATTTCTCTCCTGCACGAGGATGGTGCTGCCAGGGTTTTTCTCCCGCGTGAGGATGGTGCTTGGAGTGGCGCCGCTTGGAGGTGGCAGCGTGGCTTTCCCGTGGTGGCAGCAGCACCAGCACAAGGCAGATGATGTGACAGTCTCTCTCTCTCTCTCCCCCCACAGCAGAGGCACTAGGGCGGCGCTGGTGGTGCGAGTGATCCCTCTCCTGGCAGGAGCTGTGTGAAATCCCAAGCTGCATTTTGTGTGTCAGGTACATACAGGCAACGTGTGTATCTGTGATTGTAATACATGTGGAAACTGACCATAGGACAGTTATCAAGACAAATTCTAATAAATAACTGAGGAGGTAAAGCATGGAAGAAGGCCTTTGAACCTATAATTTGTTCGCAATTATATAAGTCTTAAGTTGATTTAGGAGCATTTGAATTAAAGGAAGTTTAAGGATGTTGATGTTTGACAGGAACTTTCTGCTTGTAGCTAAGCCTTAAAGAGTTTTGCAATAATAACCTTTTGAAGTATAATTTTAGAATATTGCATGTAGTAAGGATCTTTGAAACTATAGCTTTAGAATATATAAAAAGGAAACATGCTTATCTCAATGCCTTAACAAGTGAAAAGCAGCTTGAGAAAGGAAGATGAACATCAACTCAAGGATTGATAGTTTTGACCAAGGGAAGCTGGACATCACTGTTATGAGATATAATCCTTGCAATTACAAGGTGGACCCACATCTGGAATCTGGACCTCACCAGCTGGGAGACTTCTTTTGGAAGCTGGATCCCACCATCTGGGGATACTCCTTTCTTGGATACATCCTGAGAAAAACTGAATCACAATAGTGTGTAGAATTGTGACATAAAAACTTGGAATAGAAACTGCTGATGAGTAAAAATTGGGAACAGAAACTGCCGAGAAAGCTTATGAGTAGCCCTATAAATAGCTGTAAGTCTCAGCTATCAGTGTGCAGTTGGAGGGAAAACTTCCTCCACTGTACCCAGCCTGTATTGCTCATACTTTACCATATTAATTAATAAATTGATTGCTCCTTGAATATTAGACTAGTCAAGCTTCTCATTTATAACAGATTTGGTGCATTGGCCAGGAAATTTCCAAATCCATCGAGGGAGACTCCTGATCTCAGGGAGACCTTGGAGGCTTTTGGCTCAGGTGGCCCTGAGTGACTGGGGAATCTTTCAGGGAGGAGGAGATCTTTAAGGTAAATTATGAGCAAAGAATTTTGAGCTCCTGGAGTAGACTGCAGTAAATTCACCTGTAATAACTCGTGCACGAGGACCCAGGAGAGAAAAGGAGGCTGTAAGTATCACTTGGTTAGGTGGGATAAGAATGGGTGTAGACGTGTAAGAGTGTGAATGGTGTGTGTGTGAGATGTGACCTAGTCACAAAGTGATTGTGGAGTTCTTCTAACCTCGGTTTTGCCTCCCCATGAGGGGAGTGGCAGGTGAAGGAACGAAGTGAGTGAAGGAAGATTTTCTGTATATAAAAGGTTGGGGGTGAGATGTGATAATAGTTAGGGGGGATTTTTTTAGTAAATCATAGGTGGGAGGTGGTACTGGTAGAAGGAACTTTTTATTAGAGAAATCCTTGAGAAGAAGGGACCAAGGTCTGAACAAGTGTGGTCGAGGCAAGTGAGGGAACACCTGTTAGGATAAAATGGGTAAATGCCAAAGCAAAAACCCAGGAGCTGGTATAAACCAGCAGGAAAATAGAGGTACTGAAGGTACTGGAAAAAGAGGGAACATTTTGCCAGATATCCCAGGATAGCCCCCTTGGGGTAATGTTAAAAATTGTGGAATAAATATGAAACCAGGAGAGGAAAAAGTAAAGAGAAAATGATACAATATTGTATGGTAGAATGGACTAAGGAAATGATAAAAGATAAGGAAAGAAAAAGAAAGTTTTCCTGAAGGATACCTCCCCAATCTAATGGTATTCCCTGTGTGAAAAACATGTTTACTCTCCTATGAAATTTTTAAAAGTTTATAAAGGACAATAGGACAAAATGGACCACAGAGCAAAGGGCTGGGTGCATCTTGGCACTTAGCCAAGACAACACAGTTATCTTTGAGGATATCCCTTAAATTCTTTCTCCATTACATCAACCTGTTGCATATTCATAGACTCTTATGCATATCCATAAACTAGGTTACATTTTCCAGGAACTATTTTACACAGCCCTTCCTCGTGTCTGTCTTTTTACAGCATGCAAGTTTTTTGGCTGTGGTTTTGGCTCCTTCTCCTTTTCACTTCCAGTCTGGGCCTTGGTCCTCGCTGTTTTCAGAGGGTGTGTGCTGATAGTTGGCATATCTGTAGCAGGGGTCCTCATCCTATGTTCACTGAACGTTATTCCATCCAAGCAGGCATTTTAACACAAGCATAGCTATTTCCCTCCTATGTCTAAGCTTAATTAACAGCATAAATACAAACTATATCTTTATAACAAAGTTACTTTAACATCACACATATAAAATCCATTTTAATATCTGGGGAGATTTCGGGTAGGAGGAGACACAGAGACGCACCAAAAAGCCCCCCCAAATTGTCTCTCTGCCTTCCCTGAACCAGCCTAATTTACCCCTAAAATGCCTCCAAAGTGTCCCAAGTCTTGTCCATGGGTGGGGGGGCCTAATTTACTCCTAAAATGCCTCCAAAGTGTCCCAAGTCCATGGGTGGGGGGTGACTGGGGGCATCAGGACACAACCATGTCTCAGCAGCTGCATGCCCAGCCAGGTTGAGGAGTGAGGCTGGGAATGATCCCAAATTTCCCCCACCTTGATGACACAGCAGGGATTATTGCATCTTGCCAGCCCCACATTTGTCAGGACAGGGCTCAGGCTGGGTATTGAGCTTGCAGAGCATCTCTTGGCACTATCTCCAGGCTCTTTGTAGCTTTGCCAATCTGTTCCTACCTGCTCCATTTCACCACACAATGCAACTGCCCTTGAATGTGCAGTTCAGGCTCTGGGTCTCCTGGAACATTCAGGTTTAGGGATTGACTAAACTTGAAAAGTTGCCTAAGGTTGAAAATTTTAGGCTTCCTTACCTAAAACTATGAGGACTGTCATGACCATCCTGGGGCTGGTGGGATCACCAGTTCTCGGATTCCCTCTTGGGTGGCAGCACACGCATTGAATTTTCTTGGCTCCTTACAGATCTCTCAGCTACTTGGAAATAAAATATCACATTAAACAAAAGGCAGATGCCATTTAGCCCAAGAGCTGCTGGGAGACAGCACGAGAGATGCTCGCTCTCATTTCCTCCACTCAGCTTCTCCAATCTCCAGCTGTGTATTTACCAGACAGAATGAATACACTGATCTTACTCCCAATCCTACAGAAAGGCATTCTGAACTGTTTTCACATGAAGTAAGCAGAGAATCCTATGATCAGACCCTGCATGCAGCCAGGAGGAGGAGAGGGACATATGGGTTAACTGGAGTGTGTGCATTTGAGGGCTTGGCACAGCAGCCCCCCCAGAGTACAGAGCTCCAGCAGACACTGGGGCACAGGATATCCCAATGCCATCAGGCTACAGAGGGACAAAACCTGTCTGTATTTCTGGAGTGATGTGGGTCCCAGCAACTGATTGTGTTGGAGGCTGGAATCAGCCTGACTGGGAATGAGTGGCTCAAAGTACCCCACTGTTACAGTCCCAGATGTTCTGTGGATTCTTGGCAAAGGCCACCTAAGGAGAAAGTGTGAAAAAGGAGGTTCACTCTGCTGTAAAAAAAAAATTTAAAAGTTAAATAAAGGATTATAGGAGACGAAGACAATAAAGCAAAGATTTATAGCTGGGTGCTTGGCATTCTGCCAAGAACACACCTGCTATTTCTGTCTTTATGTAAAGATGCCCTTTACATACCTTTCCTATTACATCAGCCTATTGCATAGTCATAAACAATTATGTATATTTAAACTTTTCCCCAAACTAGTTTACATGTTCCAAGAACTGTTTAGCATGGCTCCTCCTCGGGTCTGCCTTTTTAGAGCATGCACATTTTTTGGCTGTAGTTTTGGTCACTATCAAAAGCCTCACTATAACCCAGGAAACCTTCATACAACATCTTTCTGGCATGAGGCAGGTGGCTCATAGTAGGATATCAAATTAGTTAGAGAGGATTTTCGCAATATCAAATAATTTCTAGGACAATGAGAAATACTTCTGGCACAGACTTTGAAGCAAGAACAGCTGTGAGAAGTAACACTAAAGGGCAAGTTGAGTGGAAATCCAAGAGTACTTCAGATGTCATCCACTAGAAAAACAATTGCTCCCATTTCAAGTGAATTTCTCTAAAGTATGACTGTGAAGTCCCAGGAAAACCTCACCTTCATTTCCTAGGTAACCTGTCAACAAAAACATCAGTCTTACAGAAGAATGATCCTTGCTCTTTAAATAGAGTCACACCCCAAGTTAATCCCCGGATGTTCAAGGCTTAATTTCATTTTAATTCTTCGAAGTTACTTCCTTAAGGAGGTGATCAAAGTTCACCTCTCATCTACAGACGGAAGGCGTGGCAATCATTCTTACCTGACAACAGGTAAAATCCAGCTCTAGTTCTAAAACACCGTATTTTGTGG
This sequence comes from Passer montanus, assembly GCF_014805655.1. NCBI lineage: Eukaryota > Metazoa > Chordata > Aves > Passeriformes > Passeridae > Passer > Passer montanus. The sequence goes on from NW_024368263.1 coordinate 3,787,762, forward strand.
GCATTGAGCTGGATCACTGCTTAAAACTCTCATTGACATTGAAGCTCCGTTTGCACCTAACTGCCTACGTCACCAACACAGAGCCCTCATACAGCAGAGGAGATTTGACCTTCAGGCAACAAAGTGAGTTTTAGGCAAAGAGACACCACATTTAAACTTCAGGATCTGATTCTTCTGTTCATTTTCCTTCCCTTCTGCCACTGGAAATTTCTCTGGCAAGAGGAAGAATACCTGTCCGATATCAGTGCTCATCTTTGCTGAGTAAGGCAGGTAAGCAGATCTCTGTAATTTCTTTCTCTCCTGAGCAAGTGGTGAATGTGGTGCTGCTGTTGGGGTGTAAACTGGAACTGGTCTTTTCCCTTCATCCCAGCTGTGCACACAGGGACCAGCAAGCCCTTCCCATTCCCCAGCTCTCCCCAGGTGCCGGTGGCAAGAGCTGGGGGCATCAGCAGCACAGCTCAGAGAGGAGCTAAAAGTTATGGGGAATGGTCATTTGGGGGAAAAGTTGAGATCTGGACTGGCCCTTGAGTTTGATGTTTGTTTCCCAAGGACTATTCTGCTGCTGTCCAGGGGGAGGCAGCAGAGCAGGAGAGAATTCCCTCCCTGGAAAGTTGAGCCCAGGGTACCCCCTTAGGGCAGGACCTTGAGGCAAAATCGGACTAATGATAATGCTGGAACTTCCCTCTCAGTAAGTGAGGCTGCTTCCAAGCATGATCACTTGGAACTCTTTCTTGTTGGAAGTTGAAACAGTGTGAAACTCCCTTGATTTTATGGTAGCTCAGGATGATGATTACACCCAGGGCACCCACTGGGGGGGTCAGTTGTTCATGCAGAAATGTTGTTAGGCTTAAAATTTCCCGATTAGTACCTTGAGTGATTGAGGTTACTAATTCATAAGCAGCAAACCTTAGGTCATCATGGCATTGTCTTTTTTTACCCAATAAATAATTCATCTCATAATTCCACAGTGTTCAGGGATCTTTGGGGCCCTGACAGAGAACTTTTCCAACCTAAAGATTCTGTGATTCTGTGATTCCAAACCAAGGATTTAAACTGGTGTGTTAAGGTGTCCATTGAATTTCACAGCAGGAAGTAGAGACTGGGTTATGCAATTTTCTCTTGCAATTGGCATGCAATTTTCTCTTGCATGCCCTGTCACAGCTTCCTGAGAGCATGCCAGACTGAAATTCCCAGAAGCTGCAAGTGTAATTGAGATCTCTGAAAAGGCACAAGTTTTTTTTTTTTTATTTCTGATCTCAACTGTTTGAGGTTTAGCACCTTCAGGGGTCACAGCTGGTGACAAGTACCAGGAGAGAGATCTGAAGGGGTTGGGACAGGATTTCTCTTCTTTTCTCACTTCTCTTCTGTGCCTGTTCCAGGTCAGCTGCAGGATTATCCCACCCCTTGGACTGCAGGGATGGAGCAGAGGAGATGGCTCCAGTTGGCTCTGGCACTGCTTCTGGTTATCCCTTTCTCAGGTAATGCTTCCATGAGCTGTTCTGCTCCTTTCTGGGGGATTCCAGCCTGCAGATGATCAGAAGTCCTGCAGCTGAGGGTCATGGTCTCCTGAGCAGCTCTGATTTGTACTCCACAAGATCCAGAGCTACCCTGCCCCTCTGGTCTTGGGGAATTCAGCCATTTGAAGTCAGAGGTTTTCTCCCCTGGTGAAGCCAGGGAAGACCTAAGCCAAGATAGCTGTGCCCTGTCCAGCTTTGCCCAGTGTCAGGAGCATGTCCTTGTCTGCATGGGCAGTTGGCATTGCCACAGCCACCTTGCTGCTGGTGACACAGGGCTGCAAAAGGGCAAGGTCAGCTGTGGAGCAGCATGAAATGGCTCTTTTATGGGATATGCTTTTATGCATTTAGTTTTTTCCTTTTCCCCAAAATAATCCCATCCTGTAGAACTTCATCCCTGTTTTCTCCCTTTAATCTATTACTTTCACTTGTTCCCCACTGTGACTCCTAGACCTGTTTCCTTCACACCAGTACATTTTCTGATTGATTTCAGCCAGATGTTCACTCACAGACAATTCTGAGCTCACCTCTCCTGAGAATGTAGTTGGAATTGTTGGTCAGGATACAATCCTTCCTTGCACCATCGCTTCCACAAAGCCACTGGACAATCCCAAAGTGCAGTGAAGAAAAATCCCAGATGGGTACTGAGAGGACATCTACACATATAGCAGTTTGGGGGTGAACCAATGCAGAAATACAGAGGACAGACATCGGTGCCAAGAGATGGATTTGACACTGGAAATGTGTCCCTGACACTGAAGAATGTCCAGCCAGCAGATGAAGGACTGTGCAGTTACACTGTGATATCCAGGGATTGGATTGTTGATATGGCCACCAAGCTCAGCATTGCAGGTTGGAGACTTTCTAGGCCAGGTAGGGAAGGGGGGAAGCTCTTACAGAGGGAAAAGAGCTCTCCAAAATGTCACTGTCCCCCAGCTGATGCCCCTGCATATGACCCAACACATCCCCTCCCCACTCTCAGCATGGGCCACCTGTCAAGATGTTCTGCAACTTCCATGCCCAGCCTGAGCCCTGTTCTGACACACAAGGGGCTGGTGAGCTGCAATAATCCCTGCTGAGGAGGTGTGAGGCCACCTGGCAGACATCCAAGTGCTCAGCATCCCTGGCTGTGGGACTGATGGAGTGAGGCCCTCTGTCTTGTGACTTCTCAGCTGGGGTGAGGGCTAAGGAGATGTTCTCTGCTGCCAGTTCCCCCAAGGTGGACAGTGGGCATCATTTGTGGGCAGAGATTGATAACGTCAGATGGAGCTGGTCAACCTTGATTCACTGATGAAAAAGAGCATAGAATGATGGAATCAGGGAATCTTAGAATCATGCAATGGCTTGAGTTGGAATTCCTTAAAGAATTTCTCATTTGAACTTCCAGCCATGGGCAAGAGCAAATGCTGTCCAACCTGGCCTTGAATACTTCCAGGGATGGGACATCCTCAGCTGCTCTGGGCAAGCTGTGCCAGTGCCTCACTCTTAGTCAAGAATTTCTTCCTAAGATTGAATCTAAATCACCTCATCTAAAGGGGATTAGAGATGCTTTTGGGAGAGGAGAGAGGAAAAGCTTTAAGACAGCACCCATTTCCTACTATTACACAGGACAAATTCCCATGAAATCCAGCTTTGACCAGGACTGTGACTCTGAATTGTGTGTGGTGCATCCCACCCCATCACACTGGTGAAGCTTTGGGGCATCTCCTGTCAGTGACCATCTGTGGCCACCTGCAGTTCTGGCATGGAATGGGGAGGTGCCAGGGCTTTACTGTGCTGTGCCCTGCTTTACCAATCCTCAAAACTGGATGGGGGTCCTACAGAGTCATTCTAAAAGAAGAATACAAACCACACACCTTCTCCCTGCCTGCTCATGAAATAATGGGGAGCTGAGAAGCAAATCCATCCCACACCATAGCTCTTTCTAAGCCAAAGGAAATCTGGCATTTATGGCAGATGAAGTGCGGGATGACAGAAAGACCAATGTAAAGGTTGTGTGAAGGACTGACAGAAACTGACAGGAAAATCTGGGTTAAGAAAGAGCTGTGAATCAAAGGAAGAGCAGCTTTCAAGGAAATACACTTCTCCCACCAACAAACTCTCTTGCCTTTAAGGTCCTGGTGAAGTGTTCATTGAAATTCAGGGCTCCCAAGGGCAAGGGCTAGAGCTTGGCTGCAGATCTCACAGGTGGCTTCCAGAACCTGTCACCCAGTGGGCTACTGAGGATGGGCAGGGGCTCTCTGCAGACACTGAAAGTAACCAGGACAGTGAGAGGTTCTTCAGTGTGTGTAGTCGAGTTACATTTACAGGAGAGCAAGTGGGAAAAGTCACCTGTCAAATCCTGAACCCCCTGTACAGGTGGAGAAGAAAACTACTGGGCACATCTCAGGTGAGTTCCATTGTCCCCAGAAGTCTTTGCTGGAGGCTCACTGTCTCAGGAGCCCTGTGAGGCCCTTTCCAGTGCCAGGAAAGGTGACAACTCTCCAGTCCAGCCAGACCCACCCCAGACCACCATGGGGCACTGCAGGCAGGGCAGGTTGCAGTGTGAAATGAGCAGGATCTCTCTTGCCCCTAAGGATGTGCACATCCCGAGGGAAGGCAGGCTCTGACCACCTGTGTAGGACTGTGACTATTTCTCTATTTATCTATTTATCTCCACAAAATCTCTTTGGGTGTTTTTTTTTTCCCAAAGAAATTTTGGAATTTTTTTTTCCCCCCAAAGGTTCTGTTTTTCCAGGTGCATCTCAGTGGGTCCCTGCCTCCTGGATACAGCTCGCTTTATTCCTTCTCACACTGGCTGCTGGTGCTGTTCTGGTATTTCAAGGTAAGGTGTCTTGGTTCACAGGACCTCATGCTCTTAGAAGCGAGGCTGCAGGATGTAATTTCTCAGCCTCTTGTAAGACTACTCTCTGACAAATAGGATGAAATATCATGTAGAGTCTACTTCTGGCTTTCAGATGCATTAACTTCCACTCAGCTTAAATTTGAGTTCTCCTGCAGGTAGAATTTTGTCACCTGTCATCCAGAGGCAGAAGGGAGGTGCCTCCACATGCAGCTGAGAGCTTGGGTGGACCATGGTACCTACAGGCAAGAGAAGGAAGGAGGATGGGATTGGAGGAAGGAAGGAGGATGGGATTGGGTACTTTTCCTGGGGTGAATTAGAAGGGTCCCTTCCTCTGCCTCCACTGGTCTCATTCTCCCCAGTGGAGCTCATCCATCAGATGTGGACCCTTTTTTCTAGAAGTGTCAGTGGTGCCTCCCACCTTGGCAAGGGCCTGTCCAGAGATCCCTGCCTCTGCAGCCATGGCTGGTGAGAGGTCTCGTTTCCTCAGTCCAGTGCCAGGCGTTCCAGCTCTGTGGTGTCTGAGGGCACAGCCATGTTCAGCCCTTTCTGGGGGGCTTTTGTGGACTTGGTTTTCCTTCCTGGGTGGGAGCTGGAGCAGGGCCCTGACTGTGGATTGGAAAGAGAGGACCTACAAGGTCTCTTAAAACCCAAACCATTGTTTGATGATTTGAGTCTGCAATTCTGCATTTCTGAGACTCATTGTCTTGTCAGATTATCAACAGATGACCAAGGAGAGGTTCTACGTGACTTCTGCTCACACAAAGAGAAGCCTTTCCATCAGCCTTCTCTGATGGATCAGTGCCAGGACATACCCACAGTATTTAGAAAAAAACCTCTGCCAAGCAAGAAGAAGATGCATGAGGGTCTAGTGCAGTGAGATCAAACAATCTCACCCCTCTGGAAATTCCCACTTCCACAGGCCTCCAACAAGTCCTTTGTTATATTTCCCATCCCCACGCAGATGCTCAGGACTCCAGGGTGCAGAGCTGCCCCAAATGTGGGCTTTTCCCAGCACCGACCAGGACAGCCTGGACTCTTCTGGATCCCATCGTCCCTGGGATCTAAGCTTTTCTCCCATTCCTGCTCTTTCCAGCTGGGATGCTGGCAGAGGAATGTTCTTTGCTCAGTGAACACTTGGCAATTAGCGTGGCCTGGGCTCTCCCCTGTGGCCACACCACTGGGGAGTGAGAAGGCAATGGGGTTCCTTTCAATATTCGTCACCAGCAGCACAGGAGCTTCAAGCTTATGTTTAGAAGGGCTCACAGTGGCGCTGAGACTCCTTTCAACAGGTAAAAACTGTAGTGGCAAAAAGTTTCCATGTCACAAGGAAGACTGCAGGTCCAGAAGAGAGGCCAAGGCTCCTTCCCAGAGCAAACTCTTGGTGGAAGAGCATCTGAAAGCCAAGGAAGAGATCAATGGTGCCCACAGGTCCGTTAGAATGTGAAGTCCCCATCTTTGTTTTTCAGGGCTGAGTTCTTTTCCAAGGCCTCTGAATTAGAAAGGATTGTCTGGGGAAAGAGAAGTCTGGAGAGTATAAATTAGAAATAGGCAGGACATGAGGAGACTGAATTGAATTTCTTGTGCCCTCCCTGCACAAAGAAAGAAAAATGAAAAATAAAATAGCAAGCAGGGCCATTCCCCATCAGGCCTTTATCTTTTTGGAAGCAATCACTGTTCCACAATCAAACTGACTTGTTAGTTAGTCCTTGGAGTGTATGCCTTGTACAGAATCTCCTTGGGAGCAGCTCTTATGTCCCATGCCAGTGCAACACATTTGATTGCTGAGATGGCAGCTGGAGGTGGTCAAGGTCCCTCTTCTCTCCCTCGTCCTTGAAGGTGGTGAAAGAACAGCATCTTCTTGATCTTTTCTAGGGGGAAAGGTCTATGTCACTAGTGGAACGAAAGACCTCGCCTCAGGGGAGGAAAAATCATTATCTCTGTGACACCAGTCTTTTTTCACAGGAAAGAGAGTGGACTCCTTGGAAACTGTTTGGCTGAAGAACCACCAGCACCTCTACCAAAAAATTCAAACTCTGCAGGAAGCTTTCCAGAATGAGCAGGAGTCCACACGGCGTGATATTCAGCTCCTCAGAACTGACCTGGAGAATGAACTGGGTGAGCAGGGCCATTCCCCAGCAGGCCACCTTTTCCCTGGAGGCAAAAGCTGCTCTACAGGCAAAATGTCCTGTGTGATTGCCCACCACAGCTTCTCAAAGCAGACGGAGAAGTACAATCCTTATGTGGGGAATAGCTTTTTTGATCAAGAATGCTCAAAGGGAAACCTGAAGAGACTCTCTGGAAGTGAATTTAAATCAGGACACTGCTCTCTCCCTCAAGAAGGTAATGAGAGTGTCCCAATGACACTGTTCTTTCTTTATAGGATTTACCATAGAGGCAAATACTACAAACACTCTGGAATCCATGTGGAAGAAGGACCTCCATGAAATGTCCCAACAAGTTCAAGCTCTGCAAAAAGCTTTTCTAAACACCCAGCTGTACACACAGCGTGACCTTCAGATCATCAGAACAGACCTGAAGGATGAACTAGGTGAGCAGGGCCATTCCCCAGCAGGCCTTCATGTCTCTGAAGGTCAATCTGGCTCTACAGGTAAACTGACCTTTGAGTTAATCCTTTGCCTTTTGTCAGAATGGGCAGAACTTCCTTGGGAGCAGCTCTTATGTCCCAGTCATCTGGAACACCTTTGATGCTGAGGTGGCAACTGGAGATGGTCAAGGTCCCTCTTCTCTCCCTTATTGTAGAAGGGAGTGAAAGAATATCTCCTTGTTCCTTTTTCAGGGGAAAGTTTTGTGTTATTAGTGGGAAAAGACCTCTCCTCAAGGGAGAAAAACCATTGTCCCAGTGACACCAGTCTTTTTTCACAGGAAAGACAGTGGAGGCAAATGTCACAGGGAATATAGCATGCATATGGCAGAAGGATCTCCTGCATGTCTCCCAACAAATTCAAACTCTGAAGCAAACTTTCCAGAACATGAAGGTTGCCATACAGCGTGACCTTCAAATGACCAGAACAGACCTGGAGAACAAACTAGGTGAGCAGAAGCATTTCCACAACAGGCCTTCATACCTCTGAAGGCAAAGGCTGCCCTACAAGCAAACAGTCCTGTGAACTTGTCCACCACATCTCCTCAAGGGGGGTGGGGAAAGACAGCCCTTACACAGGAAACAGTTTTTGTGCTCTGTGACACCACACAATCCTCAAAACAAAGAGTATTATCTCCCAAGAGTACTCTCTGGAGAGATAGAGTGGGATCATTCCTGCCCTCCATCCTTCCCAGGAGGCCTTGGTCAAGCCATGAGGAAGACCCACAGGGAGTAGGAGAAGCCTAAGAGAGCCCTAAGAGAAGCCTTAACAGGGATTTTTTATCAGAGCTTTTGGGTATCGTCATTAAAGATCAATGGGCTCTCCCTCAAGAAAACCATGACTTTGTCCCAGTGAAAATGTTCTTTCTTCTCAGGAAGGACAGTGGAGGAAAAAACAACCAGCTTAGAATCCAGGCTGGAGAAGGACCACCATGAAGCCTCCCAACAAATTCAAACTCTACAGAAAAATCTCCAGAACATGTATGACACCACACAGCGTGACCTTCGGATGGTCAGAACAGACTTGGAGCATGACCTAGGTAAACTAACCATTCCCCAGAAGGCTTTCAAATTTCTGAAGAAAAAAGGTATTCTACAGGCAAACAGTCCTATGAAATAATTTTCCACAGCTCCTCAAAGAGGGTGAAGAAGAAGAGTCCTGACATGGCAAAGCAGCTTTTGTACTCCATGACACTGAAGCACCTCCAAGTTTAAGAGCCCATGATGAGCCCCACCCCATGCTCACCTGCTCAGCTTGGGGGCATCTCCATGGCCAGTGCATGAGGTGGGGGCACCATGGGCACTGGCAGCACCCAGAACTCTCTGACAAATGTCCAGGGACCTTCCCCTGGGCAGGCACAGGGTCCATGTCCAATCTCGGGAGCCACTGACAAAGTCTGACACCCAGTGAACATTCCTGAGACCACAATGGGGTCTGAGGGACAGCTAGGGGATGTCCCACCACACCTTCCTCATGACAATGGGTGCTGTTTCCCGGGCTCACAGATGCTGCCTGGAGAGATGGACTGGGGTCAGTGCTGCCTTCAGTGGTGCCCAGCAGGCCTTGGTCAAGCCTTTAGGGAGGTCCACAGGGAGAGGGAGAGTCCTAAGGAAAGATGCTCTGGCAGAGAGTTTAAATCAGAGCTTTCAGGCATTGTGATTGCAGGTTGCTGGTCTCCCCCTCGAGACTGCAATGAGACTGTTCAGTGAGATGGTTCTTTCTTCACAGAAAGGACAGTGGAGGCAAATACAAGGACCATGGAATCCATGTGGAAGAAGGACCTTCTGCACTACTCCCAACAAATGCAAACTCTGCAGGAAGCATTCCAGAACATGCAGCAGTCCACACAGTGTGACCTGCAGACGATAAGAGCAGACATGAAGAATGAACTAGGTGAGCTAGGCCATTCCCAGCAGGCCTTCATCTCTCGACAGGCAGAAGCTGCTTTACAGGCAAGCTTTCCTGTGAGGACATCCTCCAGAGCTCCTCAAAGGGGATGGGGAAGGACAGCCCTTACATGGGTAATGGATTTGTCATCCATGCCACTGGAACACCTTTGATGGTGAAGTGTTCTCTGCAGGGGCTCAAGGTCCCTCTTCTCTCCCTTGTCTTTGAAGACAGTTTCAACTCTAAATTCTTTCACTGATAGTCAGTAAGGTTTCACCTTTAGCCCTTGTCCCTGTCTCCGTCCCCTTCCTCATTGCCCTTCTGCTGCAGCCCCACTCCTGATGCCGCTGCACACACCCTGCATGTCTGTGCCCATGATCACCCCACCCCATGCTCACCTGCTCAGCTTGGGGCCATCTCCATGGCCAGTGCATGAGGTGGGGGCACGGGAGGGCACTGGCAGCACCCAGCACTCTCTGCCAAATTCCCCTGGGCAGGCACAGCGTCCATGTCCAATCTCGGAAGCCACTGACAAAGGCTGAGGCCCAGTGAACATTCCTGAGACCACAATGGGGTCTGAGGGACAGCTAGGGGATGTCCCACCACACCCTCCTCATGACAATGGGTGCTGTTTCCCTGGGCCCACAGATGCTGTCTGCAGAGATGGACTGGGGTCAGTGGTGCCCAGCAGGCCTTGGTCAAGCCTTTAGGGAGGTCCACAGGGAGAGGGAGAGTCCTAAGGAAAGATGCTCTGGCAGAGAGTTTAAATCAGAGCTTTCAGGCATTGTGATTGCAGGTTGCTGGTCTCCCCCTCGAGACTGCAATGAGACTGTTCAGTGAGATGGTTCTTTCTTCACAGAAAGGACAGTGGAGGCAAATACAGGGACCATGGAATCCATGTGGAAGAAGGACCTTCTGCACTACTCCCAACAAATGCAAACTCTGCAGGAAGCATTCCAGAACATGCAGCAGTCCACACAGTGTGACCTGCAGACGATAAGAGCAGACATGAAGAATGAACTAGGTGAGCTAGGCCATTCCCAGCAGGCCTTCATCTCTCGACAGGCAGAAGCTGCTTTACAGATGTCCTTGTCAGCTAAATCATTGCCTCCTCCGAGTGGGTGCATGGGGCAGAACTTCCTTGGGAGCAGCTCTTTTGTCCCATGAAAGTGGAATCATCACCTTTGATGATGAAATGGTGCTGGGAGTCAGTAAATGTTCATTGTCTCTCCATCACATTTGGAGGAAGTGAAAGCACAGCATCTCTTTGGTCCTTTCTAAGAAGAAAGGTCCAGTGTAATTTGTGGTCCCATACCTCATCTCAAGTGAGGTCAAACCACTGTCCCACTGACACCAGTCTTCTCTTACAGGAAGGAGAGTGAAGGAAAATACCTCAAGGGTCCTGGAATCCATTCAGCTGATGGACATCCAGCAGCTCTCCCAGGAAATCCAAGTTCTGGAAAAAACTTCTCAGACTGCATTGGGGTCTACAAAATATGACTTAGGTGAGCAAGGCCTTTTCCAGCAGAACTTCATTTCTCTGAAGGGTAAAGCTGCTTTACAGGCAAATTGTCCTGTGAGCTTCTTGTAAACAGCTCCTCAAACAGATGGAGAGGGACAGATTTTCTTGGCAAGTTGCTCTTGTGTCCTCACCTGTGAAGACACCTGAACACCGAGATTATGACTGCAGGTGGTCAAGGTTCCTCTTCATGACCTTGTCTTTGAGAGGAATGTGTAGTGTGGGCTCTCTATGACCCAATATGTGGTAAAGGAGCCCACCTCCATGCCTTAGTATTATCTTCTTGCTTTCCCCACTTCTCTTCCTCTTAACAAACATTGTTGTCTCCCACAGCCCAGAAGTGCTGTTTGGAGAGATGGAGGGGGCCTGATCCCAACCCTCCATCCTGCCCATCAGGCCTTTCCCAAGCCTTTGGGAAAGCTCACAGGACCTGTGAGCTCTTTCCCCAGCCCTCCAGCAGTCAGTCCATCCAAACCAGTTCTACTGAGCTGGGAGGGTCTTTGTTCTCCTTTTTCCAGAGCCCATGTACCCCAGAACACTGGGAGCTGGACACTTCAGGGAGGGAAGGACCACTGGGAGTGTGAGAGTCCCAGATGAAATGTAGAGGCTCAGGCCTTGGGCAAGCCCTGCTCCTCTTCCCCCTGGCTCAGCAGTGCTCAATCACTTTGACAAGGGTTTCCAGGGGTACCTGGTGCAGGAAGGTCACCTTTGCTTCCTGGCAAGTCTTTCTCTGTGAAAGCCCATCTCCTTTTTAGTTTAGGGTCTGGCCATTCCTCTGGCCTCTGGCTGAGCTCATCTCACAGCACATTTTAGTCCTCCTTGGTCCTCAGAGGAAGCAAGTTGGAGCCACATGCCCCATGTCTGGAAAACAAAATTATCACACACCCTGATGTACTGTTTTCTCTGGGAGTCTTTGATGAAATGAGAGTAGAACTGGTTAAATAAACAGTGTGTATGTGTGTGTGTGATGGGGGAGTAGGAGATCATGGGCGTGGCATCAGTGTCATGAAGGAGAGAGCTGGGTATTGTGTAAGAGATATCCTCAATCCTGTTCTGTTTGACTGTGCTGTCAGTGCCCCCGCAACTCTCAGAGCCTTGTGTCTGACCATACTGTCAGTGTCAGACTAGGGGGGCAGGAGAGTGGCCTCATTGTCACCCTGGCAAATTTTGTTTCATTGCCAGAGCAAGCATTAACAAATCCACTTACTTCCTGCTTTTCTCCTTTCCCACAGACCTTCCAGATCTACGGTCCTACAAAGGTAAGCATAAGTGAAATGAGGAAGTGAGTACTCAAGAGCCTGAGTGCAGCTCTGGAAAACACACCCAACGCCCTTGAATAGCTGTTTGGGGAAGAACTCACTCAGGGAAGGGTGGTTGGATGACTTTTTTCACTGTTATGTGCTGCCCCAGGCCCTGCCTGTGTTTGTCAGGAGCCCTCTCAGCTGTGGGGAGCAGGCACAGCTGGCTTGCACTGGCCACTGCAGCTCTAGCTCCCACTTCTGATTTGGCAGAAAAAGCGTCTGGAGCTGATCTTGCTCCACAACAATTCTCCTTTCAATCAGAATTGAGCTAGAGGACCTCAGTTTGTGACATTGCACCTTGCTTGAGTCCTACCAGAGGTTCCTCCCATTCTCTGATGCATGTAGAAAGCTGAGGCAAGAAACATTCCTTTATCCTTGTGGTACTGCAGACCACTCTTCCACTCTAATCCATGTGCAAGCAGTATAATACACTGGTGATTTCCTGTTATTGAGGAAAAAAGTGCTTAAAACTTGAAAACCCCCTTCAGATTTTGGCAAGGAGTTAATCTAAACCTAATTACAGCTGCTGTCAGCCAAACCTCATTCCAGCTGCTGCCAGCTCCTGGTCCTTTTCCTCAGGCCACCCCCTGCCAGCAATGCAGAGATGGAGGCAGAGAAGGTTGGGCAGCACAGCCTCCTCCTTGGAGCTGCCTGCTGCAGCCCCAGGAGCACTGGAAGAGTGCCTGGCATTTGGTGTGTGCTGGCTGCCACTCTCTCTGGCAGGAAGGGACATGGCAGGAGTGGAGGGAGAAGCTTGAGGTGTCCTAAGACAAGAGGCTGCTGAGTGCACCTGAGCATGGAGGGAGGGAAGGACAAATGAAAGGGGGAGGAAGGCAGAGAAAAGAAATGCTCAGAAAAGCAGAGCTTGTGTTTTCTGTTCCTCATGGCCTGACTTGACCATTGCAGGAGATGTCATCCTGGATGCTGACACAGCTCATCCCAGACTGGAAATCTCTGCAGATGGGAGGACAGTGAAAGATACTGGTGTCATCAGATTCTTGCTCGGAAATGAGAAGAGATTTGATTCCCATCTGTTTGTGTTGGCAAAGGAAGGATACACTTCCGGGAAACACTATTGGGAAGTAAATGTTGGGACAAGAAGAAACTGGGCCTTGGGTATTGCCTGTGAATCTGTGCCTCGCAAAGGCACTTTGACTCTGTGTCCTGAGAATGGCTTTTGGGTTATCGCCTGTGTAGATGGGCAAGATTATTTGGCCTGCACAAATCCTTGGACCTGTCTGACTGTGACTGGCTATTTGTCACAGATTGGGATCTTCCTGGACATCCCAGCCAAGAAGGTTTCTTTTTATGATGTCTTTAATGCAGTAGTTTTGTGCACTTTGAGTATTGCTGATGGCAGCAGACAGGAAGGCAAATTCCTTCCCTTCTTCTCTACAGGCCTTGCTGCTGCTGAGCCTGACACTGAGCCGCTAGCAATACTGCAGTTTTCTGATGATGATGAGTAGTTTATTCTGCATTTCAAAGGTCAACACTTCGATTGAATCACATTGTAATCAGGCTGCTGATTTGTGTCTTCCGAACAAAAGTATTGAAGGAGAGGCCAAACCTGTCACAGTGGTCAGCTTTCTAAATTATGCTTCAGAATGAAAAGTTTTTTGAGGGAAATTTTATGTTGTCAAGGGAAATAAATTTTCTTTCGTGGTACTATTAAAAAACCCATTTTTTGTGTATTGTGAATTTTCCTGAAAAATTACTGTCTTGGGATTTTGTTTTTGGTCTCATACAATTTTTGTTTTTTTTGTGTCTGGGGTGGTCACTGATCCTACCCCCTCTCCCCCCACCCCAGTCCCCCAGACTTTGGGATCATCAGGATGAGTGAGAGCCAGACCAGGGTTTCCAGCAAGAGCTAAGGGCAGAGTGAGGGGCAGCTCCTTCCTCCTGGGCAGGCTTTTTGGCTGGCTGGGCACCTGGTTTCTCTGACTAGAGATACTGCTGCTCTGTGGGTTTGGCCTGTTTATTTTTGTTTCTTTTCCTTCCTCTGTTTTTTTTGGATCAATATTAGCGTTGCCCTTAGGCATCCTGCAGATGCACTAGAGTCTCATGAGGTTCTTATTTCACCTCATAAAGTTTAGAACAATTGATTTGCCTTGGCATTGCTTGTTTAAAGCCAAATTTTTGATATTGTCCCAGGAAATCCTTCCCTTCCCTGGTATTGGGGTCCCAGTGGGGGTCCAGGGAGGGAAAGTGCTCTTCAGCAGTTCCTGTGGTAGCCTGCCCTCTGTGTCTATTCTGTTCACCTCCCTCCTACTAGTCTGAAGTACTGTCTCTTTATCTGTACAATCGACTGAATTATCTAGCAGAACCTGTATATCCAGTCAGTCTGGGTCTTGAAAATGGTTTCAAATACTTCAGGTAGTCTCTCCAGATCTTCGCTAAAAAGAAGTGAGGCATCTCACCCATGCCTCAAGATCGATTGGAAAAGAAAGGTACTTTACCATTACCAGGCCATGAGAGACTTTCTGTTTACCCCAGGTTCACCCCAACACTGGCCTCTCCTTTTTCAGTTTCAGATGGTTTTCCAAATAGAATAATAAATCCACATAAGGCAATTAATTCAATTTCCCTCTTCCCCCTCCCTAAACTAAGGTACCATTCTCTGGCCACTTAAACTGGTAGTTTAGCTGGTATACTGGCCACCACTGATGACAATATTGGATTAATCTAGGTTTATTTGGTGGGTCTCCTCCAGTCTGTTTCCAGTTTTTCAATATACATTTCAATGGAGAATTGAAATCTCCCACTTTAGTTTTAGAAGAAACTAAATTTTCAATAATTTTCAGCCCCATTTTCAATAATTCCAAATATACAAGGTATTATCTCTGAAAGTTACAATAGTATTTCCAGGTTTGTAATGGAAGGGGGCGTGAGGAAGAGAAGGAAGGGTGCCAAACGGGCAATCACTAAAACTGACACAAGAGGGTGTTTCAAGCCCACAAATGCGATCTCAGCCACAAAACTAAAGCAATTCCAAGACACCAGCAGACACTCAATTACGCTCCAATAGTCTCTCAGCAAATGAATTTTTATATCACGGGTATCCCCATGTTGATATGCTGGAAAACTCAAATCAACACAACACTCTCACATGAACACACTCTCGGAGTTCAAGAAGAATGCAAAGAATGCAAAGGAATTCACCGAATTTCACCACAAAAGTGGCTCCAGATGAGGCTGGGTTTCAATTGTAAATGGAGACTGGCTTTTTTTTTTTTTCTTCCTTCATTCCTCTGTTGTGATGTGGTTTTTTGTTTTCCTAGTAGGCTTATTGTTTGATTTGTAATTTGATAATTTCTTTATGCTGTTTCCTTTTTGTTCCCACCTTTTCCCAGAATTTTCGTCACTCCTCCTGTTATTAGCTGCTAGTTTCCATTTCTCCAAACTTTGTCGTCAGTTTACTGAAACTGTTCTCCTCCCTTGGGATTTTTATTGGTTTACACATTGTAATCCCTGCCTGGTTTTTCACTTCCAATTCTCCTGATTTGTTAAAGATTGCACCCTCCCCTGAGACCTGCCCCCAAAATATAAACTCCTTTGTCCCTGGGAAGATTGGGGTCCTGGGAAGAGAAAAGGGGAAGTTTTACCATGAAATAAAGTTACGCTGGGACCCGTGTGCTGCTCTGTGTTTTATACTGCACCAACAGCTGGAAGCTGGCATTCATGGGGCTCGAGGAGGCAGGGGCATGGGAGGACTGGGGGGGCTGTGGCCGCTGTCAAAGTAGGTCCTGGGAGGAGAAATGGAAGGGTGGGATCAGGGGAGGATGGTGAGACTGCTGGGAGATCGTGGTGGAACAACTGGTAGGTGGTGGAACCAGTAGGAGACAGTCTCCCCACCACTGGGAGGTGCTGGAGCCAATGGGAGATAATGGTGGAACTACTGGTGGGAGTACTGTGAGACCAGGAGATGGACCAAACCCTGGGAGATGTTGGCACCATGGAATGGTGACCCCACCCAAACCTCCTCTCCTGCACCCCCCGGGGTCCTTCCCTGTCTTCCCCTCACCTGGGGCTCTCCAAGGTGACATTCTGGGTGGTGTCAGATAGCTGGATCTCCACAGTCTGCTCCAAGAATTCCCACATCCTGGCACAGGATTCACTGCTCCACGGGGTCAAAATCTACTCCAATCTGGGGTTTCCTCAGGAAAACCTCAGGGTTTCCTTATTACTCTCTATAACTCCCTGAAAAGTAGTTGAAGTCAGGTGGGTGTTGCAGTGAACCATCCAAGTGTGGGGTCACGAGGCTTGACTCAATTTTTCTCAGAAGGCTGATTTATTATGTTATATATTATATTAAAATACTACATTAAAACTATACTAAAAAACAGAGAGAGAAGATGATCAGAAGGCTACAAAGAACAAGAACAGAATAGAATAGAATAAAATAGAATAGAATAGATAACAAAATCTCGTGACTGCTCACAGCCTTGGCACAGGGGGCTGTGATTGGTCACTAATTGAAAACAATCCCCATGGACCAATGGAAGATGCACCTGTTGCATTCCACAGCAGCAGATAGTTATTGTTTACATTTCTTTCCTGAGGCTCTCAGCTCCTCAGGATGGGAAAAATCCTAGGAAAGGATTTTTCATAAAATATCATGGCTACAGGTGGGGGTCAGTCTCTTCTCCCAGACAACCACTGACAGAACAAGAGGACACACTTCCAAGCTGCACCAGGGGAAGTTTAGGTTAAATGTCAGGAAAAAAAAATTTTCACTGAAGGAGTGATTGGGTGCTGGAATCATCTGCCCAGGGAGGTTGTGGAATCACCATCCCTAAATATGTTTAAAAAAAGACTGGACAATAACTGCACTGTCAGTTATTGCTCCCCGTCAATGAAGTGAATTCCAGTGATCCGAGGGTTAGGTCTGATAATTAGAGTCCGTGATGTACACAAGAATAGAAAGATCACCCAGCAGCTGGCAAAAAGAAGAAACTAAGAGAATTTTTATCTGCAATGATTTCTGCAGGCTGCAAGACTCAAATGATAATTTGAAAAAAAGTGTTCAATAGCATGCATCCAGCATTGGACCTATTGCTAAAATAATTTATTAATGCTGTATTGCTTCTCTGAACTTGGGATGGGGCAGTAAATAAGTGTATCAATACAATTCACACAGAGCTGTGCAGTGTGTTCCATACTCTCCTCCCTCCAACCAGAAAGAAGCTGAATGATACCTCTGAAACGTGCACTTAAAATTAGCCATAGTAACTCACTGATTTGTTTGAATATATCCTCCAGCAAATAGATCCTCCATCAAATCATGGCTTCACCTCAAAGCAATTAAACCAGTAGAACAGGACTTCACTTGAGTGTGTTTACTGCTCTAATCCTGCCTTTGCCATATGCTGATTTCCCCCAGAGGGAGGAAGTCTGAGTACCATGAAAGACTTTCCAAATAGAATAATAAATGAGTGGGTGTTTGAGCTCTGAAAGGACGTGAAGCCCTAAAGCTGGTGTAGCTGATTTGGTGTTTTATTTGCATAGAGTAACCCCAACATTTTCCAGCATGTTTTCAGCTCGGAAACCTGGGTGTGCTTATGCAAAACATTGCCAAGAACCAATGAAGGTGAAGCACATATGACAAATTAATGAACAAGTGAGGCCTCTGCTATCCCACTTTCTCAGCTGTGGAAGGTTTTACTAACTTTTAAGTACACTAATTAACATGTTTCTGCTGGAGGGACCCTCAGGAAGGGAAACCTGTGCCCAGTCTCTCTTGCCTGACATGGGCAGGGATGTCAGTAGCCAAGCCAGACACTCCTCCCAAGGACACACCGCCCTGCTCCTGCCATAAAACAGCTTATTTATCCTGGTCAGATGCAAGGGGATGTTATTTGGATGCTTCTCTGTACAAGGAGGCTGCAGAAGGACTGGCAAATGGCTGTGGTCAAAGAGAAGGTTAATGCTCCACCAGTGATGTGCCTCAAGACTGGTCATGGAGAGGGGAAACCTCATTTTTCTTCTACTGCTTATAGATAGCTTGATTTCCAGACACAGGGTGTCTCTGCACATCAGTATTTCAGTTATATATTCAGTATTCACCTGTAAAAATTGCAGACAGCTGGTCCCACAGGCCTGGGGTGGTCCTGGGTGTGTGTCCAGCTCCTGTTTAAACAAAAGCAATGTGGCCTGTGGCTGCTCCAGGCTGATGCTTTAAGGAATCCCCAAATTAATAAGTTTTTTCTGCCTTTTCCCCAGTCTACCCTCTGGGAACCTCTTCTGTGCTTTCAGTCAGATGCAGAGAAAGCTGCAGGAAGTCTCAAGCTCAACCAACTCCTTAATCTGAAAATATGAGGCACATAATTGCTGTTGCCACTTGTAACAGCCTTAAACCTGTGCAAAGTTAACCAGTGGCTTTAATGGGGCTACTCTCCATTTAGATTATATTCTTGATGGGCTTGTCATTGCTTCATTACTTTACTCCCTTCATAGTTTTCCTGCACTTTGATACCAAATGATCCTTTGGATCCTTTGCTCTCAAGGACACAGAGCACATGTTTCTGTGAAGCATGTGATAATCTCACTTACAGACACAATTTGCTTTATGAGTGGCCATTCCAGAGATCAGGTTAGTAAGGAGGATAGAGGAGAAAATGTGCAAAAACTGAGCTTAGTAAATTTTTATGGTGATGAATTTATATATGCTGTGATGAAAGGGAAGAGATTGATATACTCCAGCTAGTAGCATATACTTAATTAACTTTATTAGGCAAAATTACTTAAGACTTCAGCAATATCAAGGGCTAGTCCCTGCCCAGAGTAGTATCACAACACTTAAGCATCATTAATTGCCAGACCATATGCTTGCACACATGTAATAGAAAGAACTCAGATGTATATGCTTATTTATGTCATTCAATTCCCTGGATAGTTTCTGCTACAAGTGTTGAATTTGGTCACTCTGCGTGCACCACTTATCCTGGAGGTCCTGTAGCTTGGTTTTAGTCCTGGTGCATTCACAATATGCTTTGAGCTGTGATGTTTAGAATTGCACCTGGGTGCACTTCTTTCTGGCAATATTTTTGCTGATGTGGTTCCTCTAAAGCTGAAAGAGCAGTGGATAGTTTACAAGCATGAAAAAGGCCTCCTGCTTAGTCAGAAGAAAGCTTGTCTTAGGTCTGCAAAGAAGCACTGTTGATTTCAGGTGCAAATAACTGGAATAACTTCAGCTGACAAAAAACTCCAACATGTCACGATTTTAATAAAAAGAGCCTTCTGGTGCTCTTACTCAGAAGAAGCATATGCAGAGTAGTTGGTGTGGGCAAGTGTTCTCTGTGCTGCACTCTGCTACCCCAGAGAACGAGATGTTCTTTCAGGTTCAAATCAAAATTTAAGTACTTCATATGTTCTCCTTGTCTAATACTACGTAAAAACACACAGCTCTGATATGAGGCATTTTTTCCCCTTTTCCCCTTCTCTGCTCAGGCAAAAGGCTTCTCATTGTGGTAAATCTTTACTCAGCTGAATAAAAAGATTATTATTAATTTTTTTTTTAATAGAGGGAAGGGAAGTGGTTATCAGACCTTGTGACAGCATTTTGTTCTTATCTGCAGCTCCTGTGGGGTTGGGCTGTTGAGGTTCTCTGGTCCTGCAGCCCCACTCAGAGTGCTGCCTCTGCCATTCCTGATTCTGACAACTGCTGCCAAGAACTCATTTGCAGGGCTAAATCCTTTTCAGCATGATAAATTCTTTTCCACCCCCCCTCAATCACTACGTTCCAACCTTACTTTTTTCCTTTTTAATATACGTAAGCCAAGTGGGATAAAGCAAGGAGTAGGTTTCTACACTCCAGGTAAAATTTACAGCTTTTGAAAAGCTCCTGTGGTGCAGGATGTTAATTGTAACCTGGGACTAGAGCTAGAAATAGTAAATCTTTAATAACCTCATGTGCTGCTGCTGGGAAAGGGGGAAGATTGAACAATCTGTTCCCCAAAACACACCACTGTGATGTCCCTTGGTGCCAGTTTGGTGGTGGCACAAAACTTGGAATTTAAAAAAAAAACCCCTAAAAGTAGTCCAAAGCACGCAGATATGAACAAGGCCTGTCTCCAGATTTCTCCAGTGTTCAAGAAAAATTTGATTTTTCATGGTGACACAGATGGGAGGGCAGGAGTCATGGATAATTCTAGGAAGGGGTGGGAGAGCTCAGCTGGGGAAGCTGGGAAAAGGAGACTGGTCAAGAACTGGTTCCATGGCTGGATTTCATCCTCTTCTGTTTTTCCTGGGGCTTATCTTTTTTGTATGCA
The DNA here is from genome assembly GCF_014805655.1 of Passer montanus. Taxonomy (NCBI): domain Eukaryota; kingdom Metazoa; phylum Chordata; class Aves; order Passeriformes; family Passeridae; genus Passer; species Passer montanus. Next base: position 3,807,698 of record NW_024368263.1, read on the forward strand.
CAGAGACAAAAATCCATTTTTAACTTCTCCCTTGGATTCCTTTCCCCTGTATAATTTTACTGTGTATTTAAGGGTACATCTACAAATCCAGCCCCTGACCAGAACTTCTTTGCTGTAGGCAAGCACAAAGTGAAAATATGTTGTCTGCCCTGAAAAGATTTGCAAGGTTATATTTTTGTAAAAGTAAATCCATTTTCTTCAACTTTGTTTTTCATTCTCAGTTGGTAAATTAATCTATTCTGCTGTTAGCTGTAAGTTAGATGCTAGAGTAATTTGAAGAGTATGAAAGAGGGTTAAAAAAACTGTAACAATCTTCTAAAAACTTAAAATAAACAGGTGTTGTGACCCAGCAGAATAGTTTAGAAAGAATCAACTGATACATGGCAGAGGTAAGACAGCTGATGAATGGTTCCAGTACAGGAGGGCAAATGATGTCCACATCATTTGCAAGTAATTGTTTTTGTACATGGCTGGCATAAAATCTGCAGCAATCTGGCATTTCAGCATGCTCGCATGCTCCTTGGTACAATTGGGCAGCAAAAGCAGATGCTTTAATATTCAACCAGCAGCCCTTCTACTATACCTAATTAATTTATATAAAAGATCTGTCTCCTGGAGAGAGAGAGCGAGCACGAAAAGCACTGTAAACCTGGAATGTTGCTAAAAGCAGGGATCTGCAATTTTTCTGATTTTCGAAGTGTGAGTTTATTGCTGGGCTGGACACACCAAGGTAGGGCAGGTAATTCAAAACTGGCTCAGGAGGTGAGACAAGGTATGGTGGGCTCCAAATATTTTTAGTTCTCTGAGAGAGTTTCTAGTTCATGAACAGAAGATAATCACCTGATGGCTGCTTGTTCTAGTCTGCAAACTGAGCTGTTGGTCTCATTTTGTTCCTTAAATAGACAGGTATGCTCATCATCCAAAAATTGCCTACCAGATTTAGCACTAATTAGCTGTAATGCTTTTGCATATGGGCAAAGCCTTATAAAAGAAGAGCCTTGTTACTCTTGTAAAATCATGGCTCAGGCGTGCTACTTCAGCTAAGTATGGCTAACTGTGAGAACCATCCTTTTACCCATGAAAAAGGAATGTAAATGTCTTTAAGGAAGAAAGCTTTTGGCAAGAACATACTCTAGCAACTACTAACCAATGAACTGGGAAGCAACAAGTTACTGACCAATTTGTATTAAACATGGTGCTTTTAGAAAACTATAAATATGAGCTGTGAAAAATAAAGATGAGCTATTGCTGCATGAAAAAAAGGTGTCTTGTCTGTCTCTGCTGTGACACAGTAATGGTTGTCTTTGCCCAGAGGGGAAATTTAAACCGATGTTAAAATATCAATTTTCTGGATATTTTTGTTTACTTTAACAGATGTTAAAATATCCATTTATCCCCAGATTTCACTCATTTTCTGTCTTGTTTTTGGTTCTTTTTTATACTTTCTCATGTACTTTGTTGTCAGTTATGTCTGTGCACTGTGAAGATTAAGGAATGTGGCCCTCTGTCTTTTGGAAAAGTGATTTTTTGCATGCAATCATTATTTTTATGAAGCCTTGATAGCAGCTGATGTCCTGTCAGTGGTTTGGCATGAGGCACTTTGAGGTGAGGCCACAGGCGAGGATGTTTGAAGCTTTGTTTTGCAGAAGAACTTTGTGAAAGGGGGAAAAAACCTTGTATCCCTCCCCAAGCTTGTTTGCTATCCTGCTGCTAGGTACAAATGCCTTCCACTGAAGAGATCTGCTGTTAGCAAATACCTGGGAACCTTAAAATAAATTGTTTGGATTCAATGATAGACCCGTATATTGGTACATCTCTAGTTCTCCTTCATCCTTAGAAATCCACAGTAATCACAGGCTGCCTTTTCAAGTTTTCCTTTCCTTATGTTGTCCCAAGTTTCAGGGAAATGTGGGGCTCTGTGGGCTTCAGGAGTTGTATGAACTGTGATGCAGAACAGGATTTAGATGTTGGTGATGTGGCTTGATCATGTCTAAGTGATGTGCTACTGACTTAGTAAATGTTTGAAAGCAAGATATTTATGTAAACGTTAAAACTCTGCTATTTGACTCCCTGAATGAAGAGCCTGAGAGCTAATATCTCTGTCTCTCTTTACATTTTTCTCTAGCTGCTAAATGATTTTTATTGTATTTCATTTTATTCAATAACCTTATCACAGACTTGAAATTTATTTATCTCCTGCTTTTCCTCCTCAGACAGAAGCTAGTGAGGTCTTAATTTTTCACATAGGCTTCATTTACAGTTGCAGAAACCTCTGAAAACTGAGGCTGCTTTCCTTCCCCCACTTGCAGTTCCAGAGAGTAAATGGTATGCAGTTGTATGAGGAACACAGCCCAAAGCTTTTAAAAGAAGTTCCTATTTCCAGAGCTGCCAGAAGTATTTTGTCAGTAGAATAAGTGCAAAGCAAAGCAATGGCTTTCCACTTTCTTTGATCCAGTAATCTGAGGTTCAGTCCCAAGCAATACTCTTGCTCTGCTTGTGTTGTGGTTCAGCATTGCACCATCTACTTCCAACCTGCATGGAACTGGAACCAATATCACAGAATGGAAAAAACCACATTACTGATTACTGGGGGATGCATCCTCTGCCAGATCTGTCCACGTCTCACAAACAGGATGGGACTCTGACTGACTGCAGACTTAGGATTTATTATCTGTCTGTATCATACAAGCAAAAAGCAAGAGACACAGGAAAATAACATCCATGCAAATCCAGATCAAAGACAAGATGGCAGCTTATGCAAAGCCTTTTTCTACATATTCTTTGAACCAACAGCATACAAGAAAAGGTGTAAAGTCGTTATACTCTAACCAATAAGAAAAGGACCCACATGGGTTTAACATTAACAAAAGGACTTCTATAAACCTCAAACAATACACAATAATTCAATATTTAAGGTTGAAACTTTTTCTGTCTTTGCAAAGCATATATCTAGAATTTCTCAGATCCTGAACTATCAATAAGTTCTTGTTCTTTCTTGTTCCTTATGATAAATATAAATATATTCAGTTGGTTTTTAACTTCCTAGTTTCCCATGAGAATGTCTAGAAATTTCCCAGCCTTTCTTAGCTTTGTATCTACTTTCTGAGGCCTTTTTGCACTTTCTAAAGTCTTTTACATTTTATAGTCCTACAGCATCCTACTTTATATAGCTCTTTTGAAATTATTAAAAATGAAGAAGCAGTGAGTTTTAATTTGGTACTTTTTTGGCAAAATATGGACTGCCTTTTTTTTCTTTAGTGAGCTATAATTGTGTATCCATGTGTTTCTTTGCTGCTACTTGGAAAGAGTCATATTTTTACAAGAACATAACCCATTTTCCCTTTATTGTAATTGTTTTGAAATAAGAAGTAATCATCCAGGACTGAACAACTTGCTGTACCAAAAATTTTGTTCTCAATCCCAGTAAATTGCTTTGAGAATTGAACAAAGCTCTGCTCAATCATGCAAGATATCCATTCCAAAGAACTCCAGGAAAGTAAATCTGCCTTAACCCATTGAAATAGTCTTTTTTACTTCTCAGATAAAACTGTAAGAGCATGATTCCAAATGCACAGGAATCTGCACTCAATGAAGAAATTAGTTTAATAAAACATCTTCATGTTCCTCATCTAAATCCTCTAACCTGACAAGTGTTTAACTTTTAATTTACTACTAATACAGCAATTCTGCTCTGATAGACCCTTCCCTCTGTGGGTATTCATGTTTTGCAGTTAGGAATGGAGTTGTTGAGCTCTTCTGGAGGGACCTGCATGGGAAGGCAGAGTGGAGGGGATGGGGTGTAAAACAGGAACCACTCACTTGTGCTTTTTATTGACAGTCTGTCTGCAGATACTGCGTGCAACCCTGTGCTCTAGACAAAACCACACAGGAGCATTCTGTCCAGATAATGCCATTGCCTTCCCCCTCCCCCTGCCCATTTTTTTGTTTCTTTGTTTGTGTGTGGCCTTTTTGTTTGTTTGTTTGATTGTTTTTTTCTTTTGCCTGTAAGTACCAAGTAGATATTTGTATGCATGGGAAAATCTCAATTGAAATCTTTCCTCTAATGTGCAAGCACATTCCCTTTAAGATTGGAATTTCAATCTTTCAACTTTTTTTCTTCCTCCCTTCCCATGTCACTTGTTGGCTTTATTTGTTAGTTAAGTCAGAAACTGAGTGTATAGACTTCACAGCATGTTCTTGTTCTGGTCACAGTGCAGCCACTGGCACATGTGCTTGCCCATCTTCTTAGGGAAGGAAAAAGGCAATAAAAGTTTTTATAGAATAAAAAAAGTGATATTGGTGATAGTTATTGTTCACAGAAATGCAGCATTTCTCAAAGAGTTGTGTGAAGGTTTCTGGTACTTTATCATTTCTATTTGCAGCTATGGGAGCTTGGGAGTGACTGCTTGAAAGAAACCATCCACCTGTTGAGTAAATAATATTTTACAGGTTAGTAAAGAGTTCCTTTCCTATTTCTTTTAAAGATTATAAAATAGTGAATATGACAGGAACAAAATTTAGGGTTTTGAAACCACAGGGTTGGTAACAAGCTAATAATGGTAGAGCCTTGGAAAAAGGCAATGCACCTGGGCATTTTCAGAATCTATGTAAATACAGGTTGGTTAAACAGCTAAATAATGTTTATTTTATCACTACAAGTGTCTTCCAGCTCTGGGCAAAGTGCTGCTCTGTCTTCAGTCTCCTGCTCCACGAGGCTTCTGTTGTGAAATAGCTTCTTCATTAGCAGAAGCTGTTTGTGGTTTGGTCTTTCGACAAACTCCCATTGAAATGTTCACAGCAGCATCTTAGCTTTGCACAACACAGATGAAGTCAAATGTGGGTTTTAGAATGTTATAGAAAAGACAGGTGCAATTGCATTTAGTAAAATAAATCTTGCAAATAAAAACAATTTTAATCCTGAGACACCCTATCAGTTGCAATCTGACTTAAAGCTCTAGGAATGTGCTTCCACACAGTTAGAAATTGGGCTGATTTTTCTTTATACGGTTTGCACATACAATAGACTTGAATATTGCAAAAACAACAACAGACATCACAGTCTAGGACATCACATTCCCAGACATCACAGTCTGGGAATCCACATGGCCAAACAAGTAAAACCCGAAGATTTTCAGTAATCTGTATATACTAATAACATTAACATGTATAAATTGGAAGCTGTAAGAGAAGTCCATCCATATAATTTTGCATAATAGAAAAATAGACCATAAAAATAAACAGGTGAACAATATTGTAGTATTTTCAATTAACATTTTTCCTTGTTTCTTGCAGTTAAAATTAATTAATTGTCATCTGTTCAAAAAACTGATTGATGAATCACTGTGCATTTATTACTGTTGAAGACTTTTCCTTCATAATCTATACCCATTTTATGTACACATACAATGCTTTTCTTCCAATTTCTGGCTAAGGTGAGGGAAAAGTGATTTTCTGTCGATATCTGTGTTATTAATGTTGGGAATTTGTGCAAGGAAATGGAACTTGAGTGGATAATGAACATAAATGGTTGCAGAGAAGTGCTGGTATCTTGAGATTGAGATGGGCTGGTCCTGGGCATCCTGCAGTAAAACCCTCTTAGAAGAGTAAATAAATACAGTGTCCAAACAGAAGGACAATGATGGTGCAAAGAAAAACGTATTTATCCATGTTACTGTTTATAGACAAATTTGAAAGAAGAAAAATATTTGTAATAGTTGATGTGATTAGGTTTGAAAATAACCTTCCTGTTGGAGTTGTGGAAGGCAGAAATCTTATCTGGTTTTAAGATAAAAACTGTGGTTTGATAAAAGGGGTAATTATGCTGTGGTGGGGGGGGCACGTGTTTTATGGAGACAAAAACCCCAAAAGATAATTAATTTGAAATGTGGGAATTTTTTAACTTGATGAAAATTCAGCACTATATTTTCTCATTTTAAGTCTGTCTAAAGTTAGAATTGCTCATAGTTATGCACATGATTGATTCAGATTTTTTGTGTCTGGAGAGGCACCTATTCAACACTGCTTCTGGACTGTTGTCTTTTTGGATACAAATCATCAGGGAAAACATCCAGCTACCCAAAAGTGTCTCTGGGGTGAAACACCACTGTTGCTGCTATTTGGTTCAGCAACAAGGGCCAGGCAAGCCAAGGCACGCCCTGTCTGCAATATTTGTTATACCAATATATGCTGAAATGTTCTGAAGCTGGTGGTAGAGTGGGACTACATTACATTTCTGTGATGCTTTACATCCAACATTTCTCAGCCTCCCAAACTAAAGCAGAGGGAAGTTGAGGAGGCTTATTTAAAGTATTTCTGTGAGAGGCAGGAGAAGTAGAAACTGTAAATTTCTATTTCTTATGTTTGTACAGAGGAATGTTGCTTGAAAGTGCCACATGTTGCCTACAAAAGCAACTGGAGGTTCATTCTCAGTTCAGCCTGCAGGCAACACTCTGGATTCCTGCTGGGACTGAAGTGAGAGCTCTGAGTACGTGTTTCCAGAGCATCCATCTCCAGTGCCACACACCACTGTGTTTGTTTGCAGCTTAATGCATTTCTCTAATTAGGGCATATGCAGGACTGTGACTCTGGGTCTGGTACTGAAGAGGACAAGGACAGATTTGGGAGAAAACAAAGGAAATTACCCATTGCCACTGTCAGGGTCTGCTGCTGTGCACCTGCATGGGGGACTGAAGGAGTTGATAGAAGATGAACATAAACAAGGCCAAGATGTTAAATTTTGAAGTTATATTTTCCCCTTGTTTTTTTTTAATAAGACCTATGATGCAAGACACAGTGGGTACCATCAGCTGTTGAGAAATGGCTGGTCATTAAACAAAACAATTCTAACTTTGGTAGATTTTATGAGGTTAATAACTATATTTAAACTAGTTATGAGCGTGTGGGCAGCACCGACGGAAGTAACTTTTTACTAGTGAGGCACATCCCGGTCCTGCAAAGAGACAATGTGACCCTGTAACCTTCCTCATTACCAGTCATTAAACAGGTAATGAGGAAGGTGACAGGGTTCCTTCTTCAGATTTTCTCAGGTTTCCCGTGGTCAGGATGACCCTGAGAGCCCTTTTTTCCCAGTCTGATGGTCAAAGAAAGAGTCAGAATTCTTCGGCTCTGGTTCACAAGGGTTGTTTATTGTCTCTTATCTAAAACATTCTTTCTCAGACCCGAAGAGCTCTGTCTAACAGGTCTGTCGAGGGCACACTCTGCCTGCCCCTGGGCTGGTGTCCACATTTTATGCTATGAACCACGTGTACTTTATTTACCATTATTTTCCAATACCTATCACCTATGTTAGACTGTCTACTTCTATTCTAAACCAACCCAAATGTGCCAACATCACCCAGAAGATGGAGGCTAGGAAGAAGAAGGAAGAAGGACAGGACAATGCCCAAATCCCTCCATCTTACCTCCTAGACCCCCGCAGTAAAATCCCCAAAATTCCACTTTTCACCCTGTGGTTAATTAATTATCATTCTACTTAAACTTTTGTGGCTTGTAATTCTTCATACAAGGTTGGTAATTTGCTCCATGTGTTGAGATCAAATTCCTACGTGTCTTTGGCTTCCTGCCAGGATCCCTGAGCCCCTGCCAGGGTCTCGAGCCATCCAGGGCACCCAGAGGGATGTCCTGGGTTCTGACAAGGTTTGAGGGGTCTTGGGATATAATAACTGGCAAGAGCTTGGTACTTTTTCCTCTGTATAGTATTTTCTGCATTCATGTTTAGTAAAGTGATTTTGAAACATCACCCTTGACTGACATCTCCCATCAGAACCATGGCTCATACAGCATCCCCTTATGACTTTTGGATATGGAGTATGATGCACTTGAGTTGTTATTATTATAGTTTTTTTCAGAGATGAACAGATGTCCAATACAGCAGTTTCTCTTTGAGTACAGGCTACTCCTTTCTATTTGAATAGTCCCCACACACTTAGTTTTATTTCTTCCAATAATTTCATATTTTGCTCCTGATTTACATAAGTTTCATGAGCTATTAATATTTTTCATTATGTAGTGATGCATCAGAAATTCTCAGTCGTGTCTCTTTATCTTTTAACATAGCATTATTTAAAGAGGATTACACTGAATTAATTGGGGGATGATGCTTATGAAATTTGATTGACCTTCCAAGTCCAAAGGACCTCTGGCAAATACAGATTTTTTTAATCATAAGATTTTTCTACTATGTGTATGTTATGCTTGAATAATGCTATGCATTTAGAGAAAATAAATACAAATTTTACACACTTTGGTGCCACATGATGGCACTAATCATTTCCTGTTCATCTTAACGAACTTTAGAAAACTATTTATTTCTCTATAGAAAGTATTCTGATTGGAGTTAGGATATTACATGATGTAAAAATAGGAAAAGAAAAAAGAACCCAGACCTAACCATTTCCCTTTCCCCATTATGTGGTTTGTGGCTTTGGTTCTTGTGTTGTTGTTTTGGGCTTATTTTCCACTGCACACCAAAGGAAGCTATTAGACCCTTTAAGAGAAATTTTGGTGAGGTCTTTTTTTGTTGTTGTTTTTGTTTGTTTGGTTTTCTTTTAAGGAATGACAACCCTTTTGTGGCTCTTGGGGGTATTTGAGATACTATTGTGCCACCAGAAGTCATTTCATGGTGAGAAATCCATCCAGACGCCTTTGTGCATTGACGACGCATTGACGGCGTTGGAGGCAGTGCCAGTTGGGGGACGGTGTGAGTGTGATGTGGGGTCCCAAGCCCAGGTCTGTCGGTGTAAACAAGAGGTGGGAGCTGTAACTGAGCCTGATCATAGAGGCAGTTAATTATCTTCCTTCTATCTCTTCTTCGTTTCACTTTTATTTCTCATTTCTGCTGCCATTTCTGAATGCACTGTTTGTTCTTACTAATTTTGCCTGCTGTATCTCAGCTTCAGTTTTGTGTTCTGTATTTATAACCTTAGTTATTTAAGTAATTTCACAAAAACTTTGCCAATTTTGGTGATTTACAGTAATTTAAAAAGTTTAAAAACCTGTTTTTCAAGCATTGCTGTTTTTGTCTTATGTGGATGTGTGAAAGATCTGCACAAACAAACTGATCATACACTCAAGAAGCCAATTAAAATATATGCTTTGTTTGATGGGATGTGTTACGTGTAACAGCAGCAAACAAGACTGTCAGAATACTGACAGTCCATACAGAATACTGTAAGTCCATTAGGAAAGATGTTTAGCTTCCGTTGGGTTTTTTCCCTTCCTTTTTTTGGGGATTTTTTTTTTGGTTGTTTGGTTGGTTGGTTTGGTTTTGTTTTGTTTTTTACCCTGAAGATTTTACATTACACTGAAGCGCTTCAGATGAGATTAATCTAACCTAACTTCAGGTTAGTCTAGTCCCAAAGAGCTACTCAGACTCATGCATTTCACAGAGATAGTGACAGCCATAGAGGGCAGTTCATGTCACTTGCCTGACGTCCTGGATGTGTGGCCCAGGTGTCTTTATGAGCCTTGGCTGCTCCTGAGCTGTCCTCCCCTCTCTCACTAGGACTGGTCACAGTGGCCAGCTGCTAAATCTGGCTTCACAGACCCCACTGAAGTCACCTACAGCACAGCTGAATTGCATCTTCTGTGAAATATTTTGTAAATTTTTACCTGAGAAGGTTCAGTGTGTTTATTGAAATTAAACATACATGACCGGGTCACAGATTTGCCCATGTGCAGCCATGCTTTGGTTCTCTCTGCATCTGGGGTGGGTGGAAATGTGTTCCTGCAAGCAGCAGTCCTTAAATAAACACCTCAATGGTCAGCCTTGCAAGATGGCTGTGAACAGTGTATGTCCTGCATCCCAATAAACACTGGAATTGTGCTGAGTTTCTGGTTTGGGTCCTACAAGACGGGAATAAAACTTCCATGGAAATCATACACAAAATGGACCTAACCCTCTTTCTAATATCTCAAAGGTCAGAATGGGAGGGGGGATCTATAGGAAAAGTCTCTCTTCTTCTGTTTCTGGACCTCCCAAAATTAAAGTAAAAACTACATCAGTGTATTCAGGATTTCTTTTGCTGTTCCTGCTGCTCATGTTAATTTTGGATCATATCACATGTCAAAGTGCTGGACATTGTTGATCCCACTTTAGTGCTTATCTTTCTTTGATTGAAGTTTTATTGTTGCATTTTGAATGTCTTTGAGAAAGCCAGTTTATGATTTGTGTAGTACCCCAGAGGAAGACTTTTGCATTATCTTTTTAAGCAATGCTCGTTGTTGGAATTATGAATGTGTCCATCTCTCCAATGGGGTAAATCCTCTGGTATTGCTGGTGCTAGAGATTGACTAAAGTGTGTCTCTGTGCCATTTCCCCCTTGATGTCTGATTGCCAAAAGATTGAGACGTAATTCCAAGATTCCTTTGGGAGAAAGCGAGTGTGAGGTTTGAGGGTGTGTGCTCCAGTTCCAGCCATCCACAGCCTCCAAGACGTGATTTTAATTACAACTTCCAACTCAGAGCTCTTGGTTTGCTTGAACTTGGGGGAACCTTTCTGAATAGGGCTTTGCTGGAAGATATCAGCTTTATTTGCTTTGTGGTTTGTGTGTTTGTTTTCCCTTAGGTGAGGAAGGGACGGAGCAGTGGAAGGGAAGATTTCCTTTGGCTTCTCCTGGTTGTGCTGGCAGGGAGAGGGAGTAGCCTCATCCTGGGAGCTGCCTGCTCCCTGGGATGGGAGCAGGGACTGCTGATGTTGGGGTAGGGAGCCACTCATCCTCTTAGGGCACTGAAAAGGTTGTTTTTTGGAAGAATTAGAGCAGTTTGAGGGATGAAGCTCCAATCTGGAGGGAAGAGCCTGCTCTGCAAGGATGTGTGTATGTGGAGGGTATTTATGGCCACCTCTGAACATATTTTTTGGCTACTGAATCTGAGTGCTGGCTACTGAATCTGAGTGCTGGCTACTGTAAGAAGTTCTTTGCTTTAGGTCAGTTGAAATAAAGCTTTAAGGAATAAAACAGACCCACATACTGTTTTTCAGGGAATTTCTGAAGCATAGATGTGGCTCCTGGCTGTTATGCAGCATTGAGGCTATGTGTGCAGGGAACTGGGGGTCATGATGGCTCAGGGCTCTCCTCTGCCCTTTTCTACTTTCCCCCTGGATTTCTGAGACACAGCTGCAGGCAGATCTGGAGTGGAATTGAGAGTGGCTTTTTTGATTACATCTGTTACTAGTTGCCTCTCTTAGGATGGCTTTGCTTCATGCTTCACTTTTCTCTAATTTACTGCAAACCTTTATTTTTCCTACGATCAAAGTTCTTTTTTCACAATGAGGCAAATCCACACCTAATGTTCTACTGCCTTTTTTTTTTTTTTCCTGCAAGCAAACTGAGACTGATCTGAGTGTTATGGAGTATTTGTGCTGCAGGATGGAGATGCACTAATTAGATGGGTTTGGCTCAGTGCTGAAGCTCCAAGTGTCATACAAGGAAGATGAATACAGAGCAGCTGGGATTGCAGCCCAAGCTGGATGCTCTCACTGCTTGCAGATGACATTTAGAAAAAGATGGAGAAAACTGTCAGGCTGAAGCTTTGTGTTTCTCCTCTGTCATCTTGGTATTGATTGTTGCTCTCCAGAGGGGCACTGAGTAAAGGAGGAGGGAACCTGAGGTGTTTGTGTCCTTTGCTCAGTGAGAGCAGAATGGTTCAGGGATGGGAGGCTGAGGGAGAGGCAGGTCCTGAAGGGGGGAGGAAAGTGGTGTTTGTGTGTGTATATTTGTGTGATTCTTTCTATTTCCAATTTGCAACAGGTTTAGCTGTAGATTTTCCTCCCTCTTGTCTGTGGAGCAGGTAAAGGACTGCCTCAAGCACTAATGCACTCCTGCTTTATGCTTGGTGGGTTAGTTCTGATCTCAAGAGGAAGGTCTACCTGTTGTAGTGGGGTTGGGACTTTTTTCTTTTTTAAACAAAGAACTGGTCTCCCCCCCCCAAATAATTAAACCAACAAGTCTGTTCTTTATCTGTGAGCCTTGGCTGGAATAATTAAGCTGGTTTTGTTCTGTAAGCACTTACGTATTGATCTGTGCTGGGAGACTGCAAATGCCATTCCCTGGTTGAAAGGGTTTGGTACCATTAGCAGATGTTTCTGTTTCTCCAGTCAGTTCTTTGGAAAAGGGGAGGTTGAATATCTCGGAATGGGGATTAGATAGAGAAAAATATCTTGTGGCATTATGCTGTGGACAAGAAAGGATTAGATGTATGGATGCTGTAATTTATTGCAAGAACTGGCATACCTGGAAGTTCTAGAGGACAAAAGAACTGGGGTAGAACAGATCTCAAGAGAGGCAAAGAAGAAAGATAACAGGTATCTCTTATCTGCATTTGGCCCTGTTTATATAATGAGGCCTTAGGAAGACTTTAAAAAACCCTATTCTTTCTGTATAACACCTTCTAGCACCTGTTAAAACAGGAATTCTTAAAATAAAACTCTCTTGTGGGTGGGTAAGGTGGATGCTTTTGGAAAATCGTAGAACGCAATAAAGGGATTGTGAGCGACCATGACACAGACTCAGACTGGCAGGGAATCTGAATTGTTTGTACAAAGAAACGAGCTGGTTTTATACACTTTTTCCAGGCACAATATTTCCCTACATGAGAATTCTCACCACGTGACCTATCTCATGTCGCCATGTCACCAACACATATTCTAAATGTCCTTCTGTGGGGTGATCATGCGCTGTTCACCCATCTGCCAGCTTCCAGCAGGCTCCTCTCCCATGGCTCTGCCCCATGGCACCTCCTCCTGCCAGGATCTGGCAGAGACAGCCTCTCTGTGCCACCATGTACTCAATTGAGCTGCCATGTGCATTTCTGTGCCACCACGTGCTCCTTTGTGTGGCCATGTGCCTCTCTGTGCCACCATGTACTCGTTTGAGCTGCCATGTGCCTCTCTGTGCCACCATGTACTCGTTTGAGCTGCCATGTGCCTCTCTGTGCCACCATGTACTCGTTTGAGCTGCCATGTGCCTCTCTGTGCTGCCACATGCTCCTTTGTGCTGCCACATGCCCGTACTGCCACGTGCTCCTTTGTGCTGCCATGTGCTTCTGAAGGCACACCCCAGAGCCTGAAGCTCAACTCCATCCCATCTCTTCCCACAAGGGACCAGCAAACTTCAGCATCTAGAATGGTGCCCAATTTAGAGGGCAATTTGTAAGAGAGAATTTGCTGTTGGGTTTGTGTGGGGTTTTTTATTTGTTTGTTTAATGTTTCAACTCTTGTTTAAGAAGCCTTAAGGCTACCTTTCTGTTGAAACCTGTTTGGGAAATTTAAGACTGAATTACATTTGTCTCCTTAATGAGCATTCAAGAATTTGGGCAAATTCTCTCCCTTACAGTCCTTGCTGGGAATCCTTCCAAGCTTCTGCCTCTGGGTTTTGTGGTTGTTGGAATTACAGTGCATTCATATTTCATGCCAGAGATGTGCTAAGCTACACAATAAGTCTGAGAGCAAGGATCAAAATACTCTGTTGTTGGCATGGATAAAACGATGTTTTGCATGCTAAACTTTATAACCATAGCAGAAAAGTCTCATTTGCCTTCAGATTTGTGTTGTCTCACTCTATGAAATACCCTAAGCTCAAGGCAAGACACTCTGTGGGTGGTAATTTTAGTAATTCTTTTTTGTGCTTATGCTGTGTAGCAGTGAGTGAATCCTAGCCAATATATTCTAGAATGTATATATGAGAAGAGACATATTTTTTAAGATACTCATCAAAAATAGTATTTGGTGTTTGTTCAATCAAGACATGGTAAATTCCATTTAAACCAACATATGTGTACTTTCTCAGGTGGGTTCAAATAAGGACAAAAGATTTTATTGCCAGAATTGCTGAATTCTTTTATTGTAATGACTTGCCGTGTGACCTCAGGTGTATTTCATTATCAAATGATGATTTAACAATCTCATTAATGACAACAACCAGAGACAGTTTCCATGCTGTTGGGAAAGCAGAGTCAGCTGCTGCTCCTGCTGTGCTGAAGCCATGGAGCACCTGGGAGCTGCTCACCCTCATCCTTGCCCACCAATATTTAGGTGCACAGGGCTGGGGGCTTGGCTGAGCTGTTAACAAGGACACCACAACTTGTCTTTTTGTTAGCCAGAGCTCTAAATTATCCCTTACAGCTCAAGGAATAGCCAAAAGGTTGCCTCTTCTTTGATGATTTTTTTAGGAGCAGGATCGGTTTCTGTGGCCACAAGATGGCAATCACAGACCAAACATCCACTCTCTCTGCAGGATGCAGATTTAAATTAGCAGTGAGCTCCTTTGGGCTGTAAAGATCCCAGTCAAATATAAATGGTCTAGGAGGTAGAGAAAGGTGCTGTGCTATGTATATGTAAAATGTACATGTGCTTGTTTAAATGGTGTTTCTTCCCTAAACCCCACAAAATGCCCAGTGCAGTTTGTAAATATACTGTTCACTGCTCCAGGCAATTGCTGGGATAACTTTTTCTGCTTTATCTTTATCACTTTAGGCCTGTGACAAGTGGAAGGCAGCAGTGTTATTTCAATGTATGTATGATGATTCCAGAATACTGTAGTTACTATAAAGCTGTTTAATAGTGGTCTTTTTATTTCATCTCTTTTACCAGAAGCTGCAGAAATTGTCTGGTTACTTTTATATTTCAATCCTAAGGGAAAAAAAATAACTGTAAAAATTGGTTTGGAATGTTCCCTGTTAAACTATTTTCATGGGTCAGAGGCATGACATGAAATATTTCTACAGAGAAAATAACAAGTTCTGCAGTATGTCAGTGCTACAGGCTCCATTTTCACATCCTGCAAAATAGCTTCTCTCCTTTCTCCCCATTTTTCTTGCTGTGTGAATGGATATGGAAGTGTTATCATAGTTGTCTTCAGTACTGTGTGCTGATTTTGATGGAGCTATTTCAGAAACAACAGTTAGTGTGAGCCTCTTCTGCAGGGAAGAAGAGCCCACACAGTGTGATCACTGCATTAAAACACTACATTAAAACACCTCTCTCTCTCCACATGAATCTGCTTCTCTTAATCTACAAAGGTCAGGCACCACTTCATGTGGCTGCAGCAGTGAGGGGAAGTTGAGGATGGGTGGCAGAGGATGATATCCTCTGGAGCAGAGCATGCTGATCTGGGGTGGGCATCCTTTTGGGAGGGCTTGGCTGGAAATCCTGCCTGCAGCCACCAGACTTCATGTCTGTGCAATGTCTCTTGGTGCCTGTGCTTGTGCCTACCTGTTCTGAAGGCTCTGATCAGGCCCACAGGGTTGTTGTCCGACTAGACGTGGGATTCAGCCTTTCCTAAGTGCCTTCTCCAGGGGTGAATGGTGTATCTGATAGTCAGTGGTTGCCCTGGGCCACCTGCCAGGCTGCAAAATGGTTGCAAAAGAATTTTGTGAAACCACCAAGGAATACAGGAACAACAGGCTGTGCTTTCCCCTATCATGGGGGTAAAGATAAGAGAAGATAATGTTATGATTAAGTAATTTGGGTCCAGATTGATTTCTAGGTACAGGACTCTGGGGCCTGATATAACTCTGAGTGTTTGGTAGCACAACCATCTAATAGACTGACAATGGGAGTTATTGGGTGACTTAAAACTTGGGGAATAGCCTGAGTTACCTGTGTTACTACTAACCCTCAGAGCACCCTGCAGAGTGTGTAGTTTGTTGTTGGATGGGGGCTGACACAGTGGGATAGTGAGGACATGATGAAGATGGTGCCATTAAGTGGACCAGGCATGTTTTAGGCAATTGCACATTCCTCCAGAATCAAAGCAGGGAGTGAGGGGTTTCTGCTCTCAAGCACCATGATTGCAAACATCCTCATTACCTTTTGAGGCTGGGACAGCAATTAATTATACAAATAAACAGCATCAGGAGGCAGTCTAACTTCTTCCTCTGGTATTTCTACTGGCTTGAGCTTATGCTGTGGTCTAACACCACATGAGGCTTTCTAAATCCTTTCCTGTAACTGTTGTCATGGGATTGTTATTTCTGTGGTTATGCAGGCTGCACAAGTTTAAGCTCATGCCAGAAAGAGTTACATTTTCTGCTTATATGTGGAGCCTGTGTGATATTAGTAGGCTACGTATATGCATGTTTTAATGAATAGCTGGAAAAAAATCATCTGTTGATGGTGTTGCTGGCTTTTTGTTCCCCATATGGATATTTTATTCCTCTCTGCAGCCAGGAGCTTAGTGTTGCTTTCTTTTCTTGACTCACCACTTGGATGTTCTGGTCCAGGTGTAAGTGGAGAGTGGCCAGGAAGATCATGGAGTGGAGTAGCGAGGCAGAGGTGGCTTTGTGGCAAGGCAGGTGTGTATTGAAGAGAATTAGAGGGAGAAATCAGAACCCAAGAGATCAGATGAAGGGATGGGATGGCAAAGAAGCCCCTCTAGGTCTAGTGGAAAAGTTGAATATAACAATAAAATAGTAGTGTATAATAAACATTAGCACCCCCCAGTGTCAGCTCTTAATATTGATTCCTTTTTTCTCAACAAAAAGATCCTCTGAACTTTGTAAAGCTAAGTATGAACAGAAGCAGTGCCAGAATCTCCATTTTGTTTTATAGCTGTCTCAAGTTTAGTTCTGGAGAACAGGAGTCAAGGCATAGCAGACATGAAGGACTTGAAAGAAAGAGCTTTCTCTTGGTTGGTATATAGCAAGTACGAAATGATTAGTTTTAAATAATTAGTCATTGGTTTAATTTCATTGATTAAAAAGAATTACAAGAATAAGACATTGCATTAAATCCACTTGATCTTTTCTTTCTTGCTGCCCTCCACACTCCCCTATAGTTTTATGCTGGTATCAACAGCCCAGACACATCTGATTTTCTGTGAACAGTGCTTCTGATATGATTTTCTTTTTCTCTTTTTAAACTTAAATTCTTTCAATTCTTATCATACTGTCAGTTTTTCTCTGGATATTACTGTGTATTGACATGTGATCCACCTTTATATAGATAATTCACAGGGGGTTGAATGTTTTTGTGATGTTTTACTGGTTGTTGGTGTCTGATCAAGAGTTTGCTCTGACATGAAAGCAGGAAGGGTTTTTATACTCAAATTGAGGGGCAGGAAATAAAGGATGCTTAAATAAGGATATAGCTCTGAAAATGAGTGCACAGAACTTGTCTTCTCTATTCATAACCTCCAATTGCCCTGAAGGGATTGATTAAAATTCAAAACATGCTGATGTGAAATCAGGGACTGATTTTGTTTATATTTATATAAAATGTATATCTAAAATGTATGTTTATGTACAAATAAAACACTAAGTGTTGCAGTGCAGATTAGTCTGTGAAGCTCCACTCACTTACACTGAACCCCCCAGAATGAGACTTGCATTGATACAGAATCATAAATCTGGAGAACATGGACCAATCAATTTTTAAACTATGAGTTTCTTTAGAGTTTTTTAGAGCTGTTAAAAAAATATACAGACTATTTTCTGTATGTCGAATAGATTGTGGTGAATGGAGCCCTCCTTCTCCTTATAGCTCCAATGTGCCATGAATTGATGGAGCATGAAAAGCTATCCTATTTCTGGAAATACAGGTTCAGAAGATATGTTGAATAGAAATACAGACTTTCAGAATTCAGGCTTCTTCCAAATGTACTCAGACATTATACTGAAGAGATTGAATCTGAATCTACTGTTAAATGGTATACTAAAAAAAAAGTGTTTAAAAGGCCCCATGTACTGAATAAATCAGAGAACATGAAACAACACTGAGGATATTATTTTTTCTTGTTGGTGTAAAAGTTGTTTAATAAATCCTGATCACATTCTAAAAGTTGTGGTTCCCATCTGATGAAGATGGGGTTGAAGAAAGGTGACTGTTGGTTTCATTTATTGGGTCTTAATGCATTTCAGTTTCCCTCTTTTTGTTTTCCACTTGAAGCAGTGTATTCTAGACTAGTGACATTGAAAGAAAACTTTAATGGAATTATGCATTTTAAAAAAAATACAAAGTAAGGAAAGCAAATTTTCTCCTGTAAGTTCCAAAGGGCTTAACTAACAAAGTTCTGTTCACTTCTTTTTATGACATGTATCTTCTTGACCAGGTTCACCAATTCAGGTGAATTGCCTAAATTCAGGAGTGTTGCCTAAATTTTCCAGTGCACAGGAGAAATTCATAGCACACCTCATGTGCCAAGTGTAAAACTCATGCTCTGTGTGTGTATATATATATATATATATATATACACATATATCAAAGATTTAGCTGAATTTAAAGCTCTGACTCTGAACAAGAAGCTGTAAACTGGGTTGTGGGATTCGCATTCTCTGAACCTGAGAGAAGCAGTAAGAGAAGCAGAGAAAAGAATGGCCAAAACAATTCCTATCTCATTTGCTGCCCCTGTGTTGTTTCACAAGTGGAATGCATTGTGGAAGACTGTTTACCTGAAGGGAATTGGCAATTGGATTCTGGTGTGACTGTTTTGATTGTGTGTGTGTGTGTGTGTGTGTGTTGGGACTGTTGGCTGTGTGCAGTGGAGTGCAGTTGAGTGCTTGGCAGATTCAGTTTAGATGTAATGTAATATAATATAGAATAATACAGTATAATAAAGTAATTAATTAGCCTTCTGATAAAATGGAGTCCTCCTCATCATTTCTCCCTGCCAGGTGGGTTGCCTTGTTACTATACTGGGTGACAGTTATCCTCTCATTTGCTGCCCCGTGTTGTTTCACAAGTGGGATGCATTGTGGAAGATTGTTTACCTGAAGGGAATGGCAATTGGATTCTGGTGTGACTGTTTTGATTGTGTGTGTGTGTGTGTGTGTGTGTTGGGACTGTTGGCTGTGTGCAGTGGAGTGCAGTTGAGTGCTTGGCAGATTCAGTTTAGATGTAATGTAATATAATATAGAATAATACAGTATAATAAAGTAATTAATTAGCCCTCTGATAAAATGGACTCCTCCTCATCATTTCTCCCTGCCAGGTGGGTTGCCTTGTTACTATACTGGGTGACAGTTATCTGACTATAGTTGAAACAAGTCTACAGTTAGAGAAGTAAAGGGCAAAAGTTTGGGTGGCTCAGGTAGTGTCCATGTATTTATGGATTTTATATTTGCCCACCCTTAACTAAAAAGATTTGGAAGGCATTCAATTATTCTGGCCCTAATCTGCATCTGGTTTTGTTTTCTACTTTTTAAAAATTAAGCTTGTGAGGAACCTTTTCAAGACAGGGGTTATGCAGCCCTCTTTTATGATAATTGAGAAATACTGGTGAAAAGTACTTTGTGCCTGAGGGATCTGCTCCTTGCAAGAGGCTGTATAGATCAAACAAGTTGTTATTAAAGACATATTCTTGACTGATAATATCCACCATCTGGGAGCAGTGATTGCAGATATAAAATTGGATTCACCACGGGAGGTGGTTGGTGCTGCTTGATGTTGAAATAGCCTTTGATAGAATAGGAAGAAGAGCTGTTTACAGGGGATAGACTTCCACAAATTTCTTGCATGAATCCATTAAAACTCTGTTTATATCCTGGGGCAGTGGATGCTGAGTATTTTCTGATATAATTTCACATTGAAAATGAGGGAAAGAGTTTATATAAAGATGTTTTTCCCTTTTCTTATGACATTTCTTTGTTTGTTATCCTCAAATCCTGGCAGAGAAGGTTAGAACAACCACCAGATTAATGACACTTAAATAGATCTTTGTAGACAAAATCTGTTTTTTTTTAAAGCACTGACTACTTAGAGCTATCAACAGATGCTGAGCAAATCTTTGTGTGATTTATCCTTATTTCCTGAGGCTGAAGAAAGTCTTTGTGAAAGAGGATGAAAACTGGGGATTTTAGCATTCCTCTGCTGTCACTCCCAGCCCTGAAACCAATACCTTTTTCCCACTGCAGACTGTGGTAAATTTGCATTGGAATGACAAACCTCATTGCTAGGAAAACTGTGAATACTTTGGTTTGTGTTTCTTCAGCTGTATTTTTATAACTTGTGCAGTTTCAATCAAACTTTTGCACAGAACAAGGGGTAATAAAACTTTTCCTGGGAGCGGCTGAACTGGAGCCACCAAGCACAAGCCTATTCTCTGCATTAAATTCCTTTGTATGTAGAACTTTACTTTGTCAAAGTACTCAGTGTTTTCCACCACTGCGTTCATGAAAAATAAACTTCTTGCACTTTGTGTGTCGTGGTCAGGGGAGATGGAGAGACAGCACAACATCAGAGTTCATGCAGCAGAGGGAATTTTAATGGTGTGCACAGCTCTTATATAGGCTATTCAAAAGACTCTGCATTTGAGCCTGTGATGTGGTTACCACCCAGCTCACTGGCCAATAGCTGCCTGCTTACATTCTTGTCAGGGACTGGCAGGCTCACAATCCAGCTCTTTTCCTGTCATATTTATGTAGAAATCAAGAACATCATCATTCAGCTCACATTATGAGGGTCATGTGCTTAAAGGTAGGTGGTCACCTGCTTAAACGCAAAATTACCTGAAATAACACATTACCAAAACACCTCCTGACTGGGAAGGTGATGATCATGAGTGAACCTTTTAGAAATCCTGATCTATTTGGGGTTGAAAGAAGGGGTGGGAGAGGTGCATGGAAAAGAAGATACTATTTAAAGATGATGCTTCTTCAGTAAGCATTCAAAACTCCTATACAGGACTTCTGCAGGAGAGCTGTAACTCAGAAATATCAATGTATTCACTACACGTCAATGAGAATAAAAGAACTTATAATCACTACTTCACCTGCAGATTGGATGATAGCTGTCGCCTCGTATAGAGTGGAGTTTTCTGAGAATTCAGGCCTCCTCAATAATGAAGTTTCTATATAAAGAGATTTGTAAAGAAATCATTATATCTAGTGAGGGATTTTTGTTGTGATTTCATTCCTTTCATAACTATAACCATATACATATATATTTCTTTTCATAACTGTCACAGTATTAAAGGCAAGGAAAGAGAGCCCATTGCCTGAGATGCACTGCCAGGGGATTTGAAATATCTGGATTTCATTTTTTCTGGGCTGCAGATCACCTGTATTTTCTTAAGCAAATCACCTGGATTAGATCAGAGAGATATTCCTGTGGATATTCCAAGCAGAATCCAATGTTTCCAATCCTTCCCCCTGACTTGGCTCTCCAGTGCAGTGCATGGGAACATCACCTGCTTTATCATGAGATTTCATCCTCTGCTGCTTTGCTTTTCATAATGGCAAATAAAATCTGAAACTGCAGATGCAGACAGTGATTAAAAAAAAGGAGGGAATCCCTCTGTAAGGATCTGAGCAAAAGTGAGGTTTAACACCAAAACTAGTAAAGACATAGTAAAAGCACAGTGATTTAAGAAGGATGATTATGTTAATTGCATAATTAGTAGCATATTAGTAGCATATTTGCATAATTATTGCATAATTAGTAGCAACGTACCAGATTTCCTATTCCACGTTAGTTTGATGCCAAGATGATATTTTTGTCTGCTCTTTTATGTACCTTTTTATGTATTCTCAGCGCTCTTAGCACGCATACTTGTAATTCCTTAAACCTGATAATTTAGCATAGTTCCTGGTATTCTGTTAAGCCAGAGGACCAAACATCCTCAAGGCCTCACAGCTGGAGGTTGGACAGCTCTGTGCTGTCTTGGGAAACTGAGGCTCCTCTGGTACACATCCTGTAAACTGTGATTTGGCCCATCCAGGGGGGAATACTTTGGGATGGGAGAATATCACACTATTCATTCAAGCCTCTCATTGGGGCATCTTTGTTAGATATGCTAATTTGTGAGGCCTATAAAATAGTATATGGAATCTATCAGGGGTGTGCATTTTGTTGAGCTCCAACTTGGCAAAATATTGCACCATAAGGATTCTTATTAAATATCAAGGTAAAAATCTTTTATCCTGTAACCATGTCTGGCTCCTAATTTTAGGACCAAGGAAAAAGCATCAGTTTGATGGAAAATCTCTGTGTTCTTCATCCCATTAAAAGCAGCCTTTGCTGAGCTCATACCAGGATGATTATTTGATGTTGTGTGGGGGAAACAAATCAATCACAGTTTACTATTCATGAGTTGCAACTTGCAAAGCCTCAAACTATCATTTAATGTTCTGAAGCAAAATATGTTGCAACAATAATTCATGTTTTATTGCTTCTTCATGCCAGCAAGGTGCCCAAGTCTCCCATCAACATATAAACCTCTGATCTTGTGAAAATGGAGTTAATTTGTTCGGTGTCCCAGAGCAGATCAAATCTGCAAAATGCTCCCTGCCCAAAATCTGATTAATCTGTGCTCCACTGTGTACAGTGAGGCAGAGAGGGGGCAGATTTAAGGGAAGATGCTGGGGGAGGTTGTGTCTGTGTGAAAGAAGATGGTCTGAAGTTCCCCTTATTTGCCTCATGGCTGTCCCAAGGACAGAAATTGGGACCCTGAGGACAACAGCCCAGGAATTTTCCCACCTCTTGGCCAGATGAACTTGCTGGGGCAACTTTGGTAGCACCCCCATGGAAAATCCTTCATCTGCTCCCACTACCACTGTGACGGATGGAGATTGAAACCCTGCTCCCAAGGACTGAGACTGAGATCTCCATAATTCTGACACAGGGGTGCTGGCCTGGCTGAAGCAGGATGCCTGCTAAATGTTGCTTACAGATGTGTTCATTGGACCTAGACTGGTTTCCCGTAGAAACAATGGGTCCCACTCACTGCTGATATCGACTTATCCTGCTGAGAACACAGACTGTCTGTACCCATCTTCAATACCTTTTTCCCCTCAGAGATTTCAATAGACTTACTTCAAGACCTGTTTCCCCTCCCCCAGGAATGGAGTACAATAGAACCCTGAGTTAGCCAGGACTTTGAGATCTCCCTGATGTGACTGGGCAAACTCCATCGACTGGACCAAAGGACTTAGGCTCTACGTTTGGTAGCTATATGCCCTCTCTTTCTCTCTCTCTTTTTCTCCCTCTTAATCCTTCTATCACATTGCTGTGGTCATTCAATAAAAGGTGCATTTGTTTGGATTGATCCTGAAATCCCCACTGCGTTGTGTTTTGCACTCTGAGATGGGTAATGAACCATCACGAGCCTGGCTTGTACGAGTGGATCGTGAGAGTCTGGTCTGAGTCCAGCAGCCCTGAATGGTCACAGCAATTTTAGGTGTTATTTACAGGTGACTATGGAGACCTGATATGCAAAAAGGCAGTGATGTGAAATACATGATTTTTTTGCTGGTCGTGGTGTATCAGGCTGAGCAGCTTCTTGCTTCCTTGTTTAGGAGCATTTAACAGATACTCGCTACTCTCAAGTACTCTTTGGAACAATAATATATTCTAGTTCTTGACAGAATTATTTTATGCAATTTTAGTGAGCAGACCACAGAGTGCTGACTTGTGTGAGCTGCCTGAAGTTGGATTTGCAGCTTGTAACTGTGATAAGTATTTGAAATACTAATAGATCATGTAACAAACACCAGAAGACAGAGGTGGAGGGGGACATATTCCTGACCTTCCCCTAGCTAAAATATTTGTGTGTTTCCCAAATATTTGATTTTTCTGCATGCAGGATCAGTCTTTAGCTTGAAAACATTGTGGCATAGGAGGAAGTTGCGTTCCTTGGGCATTTATTATTTAAAAATCATCACATAGGTACAAAGTCAAAAGCAATTTCATCTGTAATTTCTTGCTGTAATGCTATCCAAAAGAACCCTTTCAAAAACATTTGTTAAAATTTAAATATTGGGGTCTTTTTCTGTTAGATTGGTTAAGCAAATATGAAAAAATTGGTAATTAAACCTATAAACACAACCCCCCCCCCCACGTGCAAGAAATTAATATCTTAAAGGCTATTGCCCCTGTGCTGACTTTATTAAGGCTAGGCAACAAGTTGTTATTACAAGGATTGATAGGCACACAGGTACAGTAATTGCTTAAGCCTAATTTCATTAATTAATTAGGCCAAAAATAGAATGGAAAAGGCTCTGACTGGTGAGATTTGCAGAGCTGAAGTTTTAATTTTCCACAACAAGGCCCATTAGAAACAAACTGAGTATATCAGTGACTGTTCTTCCTTCCAGACATCCTGGTAAAATGCAGGTTTCTAACCCTGTTATCTTTGTACTTCCTAACTCTAAATATAGCGGATTTATGAGCACCAGAGGATGTAATGAACTGGGTCTGAGCTGTTTTGCTCTGCTTCTCATTAAGGGCAATGCATAGGTAGGTGCATTGGAACTGCCCACAGATGTTCAGACCTGCATTATGCCCCTTCCTTGGTGAGGAGCTTTCCTGCAGTAATATGATAAACCTCCAGAAAGGCAAAATATGTAGCTTTAATTGCTTTTGGAGATCAGCACCTGCAGTCTGCTTCCTCTCATCTCTTGTCATTAAAAATGGTAATAGTCAAGGACTGTGCTTATCAAATATTCATGCAAAAAAAAATCACTTTATGGAAATGCAGATGTTGTGTGGTTTTAGAGCATTCCTCACTCCAACTTTACATATGAATGAAGGTAAAAAATGTCTTGTGATTGCTTTGTATCTGCTTTCTTTTGGAATGAGTTGCCAAAGCCATGAAGTTCCATTTAAAATGAAATTATTTGCTTAAATTTCTAGTGTGGATATGAATGGATTGGAATCAGCAGCATGCTTCTGTACAGACCACACGTGTGGCATTGGACAGGTAGTTAATGGTGTTCTAATTCACAATATTGTGTAAATGCTGGAAATTACAGATGAAGTAGAATAATGCTTTGTTTTAAAGGAAGTTGGGCAAGTTTAGAAACCTGATTTAAAGTTTCTATTTACTGTGTCTGTTTCACCAAAACCTATTTAATTCTCAGTGTTCTGAGGGGGTGAAGTGACAAGAAAGGGTTTTTGCTCACAATTTCGCTTCTGAACCAGCTATGATAAATATGCTGAAATGTTTGCCATTAGTTTTTCTGACATTTCCAGCAATCCTTACTATTGAGTGAGTTGGAAACACCATGAAGATATTAATTACATTAATCCTGGTTCTGGTTTGCTTTAAGATAAAGGGGTGTAGATGTGCCTAGACAAGGCAAAAGAGATGGGAAATTCAAAAGCAGTGATGTCAGTGTAGAGATCTTTTCTGTCCAGGCTGGTCTTTGTTGTTTATGGTCTTCTATTGTGAGGAAGTAACTGGTTAAATTGGTACAATAATGTAAGGGCTTTGATTTAAAAAGAAATAAATATTTTTCTTAGCTTTCAACAAATAAGATGGCCAGTAGTAAAAAAGCACTACATAGGAATTGTCAAATTGTGGTACAGAGATATCATAACTCTTATTAGGCTCTCAATGTTTCCTCATTGTTCCTAACACAATGAGCTTTTTTTTTTCCCTCCTAAAATTCAACTCTTACCTTATATTTCTTTATCCTTTTTTTAATTAATACTAATGTATGGAGACTGTGACAACTTGAGTTCCGCATATTTTCTCTTTCCCTGATTCTCTGCATACTTTTATTTCTCTACAATAAATGAGAAAAAGATCTGACACCAAAGCAAAATGAAACAAGAAAAACAGATCATTAAACATCACACTTGAAAATGTCCTTTAGAGAGACTAGAATAATAATTTATAAGCAGCAGAGGTGTAGAAGGTATAAAGTATTTTGAGGCTTTCCTCTTGTCTGATCCTGTCTGTAATGCATGTTCCTTGTGTTCAAGCTTGTCAGTGTATTGTGAATTGTTGTAGCAGGGAACACCAAGAAGAAAAATGGGAGTTTTTTCCCTATTTTCCCTATTTTTCCTATTTTTCTTTTTTTTCTTTCTTTTCTTTCTTTTCTGCATGTCACAAAGCACACTGTGTGTTGCTTCAAGGACACAGTATTGGAAAGGTTTTGGGCCTTATATTCTGCAGGACTTGTCCACAGTAGAAATTTGTAGGTTTTACTCAAATTTCTTTCCAGAGGTTCACGTCAGTGCAAGGTTTTATGAGAAAATGTTCTGAGGGAAATAATGTGACTTTGTAGGCATATCACCTCTCCCTGTGACCAAAACCACACTCCTTTGTGTTTACTGGACAAATAAATTGTGAGAACTTAATACTGCTCACTAAGCATTTATAAACTCTGCTCCTGTGTGGCACAGGGGTGAAATTGTGCCACAGCAGCTTGGATTGGCTGAAGAATGAGGGAACAGGGCCAGGAGTGCCCAGCCTCTGTTTGCCTTTGAAAGGCAGCAACTTAAACCCCAAGCTGTTTTGGATAGTAAGTTTGACATTTTGATTTGGATTAATTTTTTTAAAATGTTTTCTGTTGCTTCTCACATAATTCACCTGCATTCCAGTAAGTCACAAGGACACTGGGCTGAACCTCTTTGCCACCATAAGGTGTCTGTGGATCCAGTGTAGCCTACGAGGGGTTTGTCCCCTCATGGCAGAGCCAAACCTGTACTCTGCCATCCTCCCAAAAAATCCTGTTTAGGAGGAGGACAGGCCTGTGAGGATGATGTGACCCTGTTTTACAAAGAAACGAAGTGTTTATTTGAGGGGAGAGGTTCCCAGGGCTTTCCCTGGATGGGTCCAGGTTTTGCTTTCCTGTCCTGACTCAGCTCCCTGCTTGCCTGTGCCTGTGCCCATACCTGTACCTGGTTATACAGACACAAAGCTACATCAAATTTTTTTGCTCCTTGTTTAATATATGGGACAAAGGAACGTGTGGCCGTGCAGCTGTTGCTTGGCAACTGGTGAAGCTCAGGTGGAAACTGGGAAGGGGTTCTGTGTGTGTGGGTATTGAAAGCCCCTCTTGCTGCTTCTGCTGCAGCCACCTCCTTGGAGAGGTGAATCCCTCCTTAGAGAGCTGGGGCTCCTAAAACTGGAAATTAAAAACCTTTGTGTACATTCTGACTCCCTCTGTCCTGGAGAGAGAGTGCTCATTATTCCCATCTTCCAAAGGAACAAAACGCTGCTTTCATGTCCCTGTTCATGCAGAAACATGGCTCTGTGGAGGGCAGCCCTGTCTCTCAGTGCCAGTGAAAATGTTTGGCATTACACATTGTATTGATGTTTAGCACCAGGCCCTGCAGCTGGGCTTACTAAAAATAGCCTTGGAGAGAATTCAGTGAGGAAAAAGTCACACTGTATAGAAGGATTTTGTTTATTTTTAAGGGCTGAACTGATATTAAATTTCTCTCTCTCTCAGTAATGTGTATTACTGAGTGCTCTGTGTAAATGGTGTCAAACCTCTTGGTGCTATCAGCTAATGATTCCTACCCAGCTGTGTGTCAGTCTCTTCCAACTAGGTGGGATGGTGTATTTACTGAAGTGGAGGGAAAAAAAATCCCAAGACAATAGAGAAAAATTGCCATGAAGGGATCATTGCTGCATCCTTAAGAGTTGTAGAGTCAGACCTTTACCCAGCTGAGGATTCCTTTGCTGTCTCCAAGCAGTCTCCTTATCCCTCTCCACTGTACTGGTGAGAGTTCTGCTCCTTTGTCCATCCCTGCAGTGTGTAATCAGCAGCAACATCACCTTGGAAAGCCCTGCTGCTGTGTGGTGTAGAGAGAATTTCAGTGGATTCTGTTTTTTCTTAAACAGGAGCTACCTGGAAGATGAGCAGGTAGAATCTAAGCTTCTCTCTGAAGTTTTTCTAACTGCTGTTAGACAGCTTTTTGTTAGCTATTGGTGATGGGATTCAGGGAGGTTCAGCATCTAATGAGTTATTCTACTTGGTAAATGAGAGATTTCAACAGTAGCTGTGTTCAGGTTGTGAGTACTCACAGCCTCTTCTAACATGATGCATCCAAGAAAAATTATTTGGAGGGAAATGGTTCTTGCATTCCACAATACTTGTGATATTTTAAGTGTGATGACCCAACTGCTTTTGTTACGTGGGAGATCCACATTCCAGTCATAATGCTGACTAAAACAAGCTGTGGAAACAGCCTCTGCTCTTTAATTCCAGGGAAATGTCCCAGAATCAGACTGTAAACAACATGATTGTGTTTTTGGTGTTAAATCCTCTCTGGATCAATTGCATTGATTTCATTAAAACACAAGTCTGGCTGTTCAGTACAATATCTATTTGATTATGTTTTGTTGTTGCTCTGTAGAGTTATATCGAATAGTCAGACATTTCCTCAAAAATCACTGTAGTATGTGAATTATAATTGCATGAAACATTCAGGAGATTACTTTACCTGAAGATGTGCCATGAGTGGCCAGTAACTCTTTTCTTTTTGTCCTTTGCTGAAATAGCAATTAATTTATTTGGGTATCTGAGGGATTGATTTAGAAGTAGCATGCAGACAAGAAAGAGCATATATTTCCCTTTTGACTTTTGAGGAGAATTGGTGTAAACGAGTAAGTTGGGGAGGTCTCTCAGGGTTTGTTGTACTGGTGGAATGCAAAGACAGGGTTGTGAATTGAGCAGAAGGAAGGTTCTATGCTCATTATGTGAGAAATGTAGGATAAAGCTCAGGTTTGGGTCATAATGAAGTTCTTACTTTTGATTACATTGGACAGATACAGAGGCCAACAGGACTTTTGTTTCAGTGGGAGCAGAATTTGACATATGAATTACATTTTCAGCTTTAAGGACCTAATTCTTCAAAGAGTTTAAAAGCTGAGGTGAGAGCAGGCATATTCATTACAAAGGTCTATTTTTGTGGAGTCCATTAAAACAGTTGGAAGACAATGATAATGCTATTAAATGAGTAGATTTGAAAAATGCTTGGGAAAATTGTCTTGTTAACAGGAACCAATGAGCTGCTAACCTGAAATTAGACCAGTGGGACTTATTATACTTTAGAGATACTTGGAGCTAAAGGCAGAAGGCTCAAGATTTCAAGCACAGAAAATATGTATTTTTAAATTCCAGGTGAAATTGAGAAAGCATGATTACATGTTGTCTTTTAATATATCCCAACTTGCAACAGTCTGTAGTTCTGTAAGACCTTTATGCCAAAATGAAAATAACAATCTTGACCTCAAAGATTTTGTAGCCAAGCATAAAGGAGCTTTGGCACCGGGTGAGGTTGGAAAGAGATTATTGCAGGAGTTTGCCGATTTTTTTCTTTTTGTCTGTCATTTTAACTGTTGAAGGCTTTGCAGAAATGGTACCTCCATAAATGCTTTTTCCAGGAAAGATCTGCTCTTTGCTGGTGGAATATTCTGCAGGTTTGTTGCTTTAAAAAATTTCAGAATTATGTGAGATCTAGAAGTTGTCACTAATATATTGCAGGAAGTATTTAATCAAGAGAGAACCTAAAAAAAAATCTGATTTAGCTGATTTGTATTTTTTACGAATGGCATTTCATAAATGAGTAAATTTGGCCAAGGACAAATGGGGGAAAAGCCAGCAAATCAGCAACAAATGAATTACCATTTTTGTAGGGCTAGGGATGTTCAGCACTGGTTTTCTGAACAAAAATAAACAATTTTCTTAATTACAGATGATGTCAAATGAAAAATTCAAATTAAAGGGACATGGATAATCTGCATGATTATATTGATAGGGTGTTGTTATGACACACCTGAATAATGAACACATGATGCCATATGCTGCTAGCTAATTAATATTCTTATTGGCTTAATGAGACTTGATCTTAAATAGATAAAAACTCAACATAATTTAACAATATTTTAAATATGATTGATTTAGATTGAAATTATTAGGAAAGAGAACTTATAATCAGTGATGCTTCAGGCACGAAGTAGACAGGCAATACAAGGTTTAAAGGTGGGTGAGTGTTTTATATTCAGCTCTGACCTGGCTGCTCATCTGAACCACAAAGGCAATTCTGGCCTCCCAAAACCTCTTGTAACATCTTGGCACAACTTTGCATCTACAGGGACTTTGGAAAAATGAACCATTTTTGGACTTGTGGGAAGGAATTTCCACCTGGAAGGCAATAAGACTATAATTTCTTCTCATGGAGCTGCCCCGTACCCTTCTTCTATAGGAATTATTCTGTGTTTTTCCTAAATCTCACCAGATAAAGCTGTAAATCTTCTCAGTGCAATTTCAGACTTTCATTTAATAACACATGCAGCAAATCTATAATTTAATTTATGTACCTGTGGAGGTTGTTAAGCAAGATAAACCCTCACATATTAAAAATATAATAGAATTTATGCAAATCCCATTTCCTGCCTGAAATAGTGGGTACTATTTGTCAAAACATTTTTTCTTTCCTTAACACAAGCTCTGTGTTGCTGCTGTTTTTCATTTTGTTGTTTTAAACCAAAGTAGGAATCAAAAATAATTTCAAACTGATTTGATGCTTAATTTTTCATGTAAAAAACCCTCACAAAGCACCAACCCCTATGGTATGAAAACAGTAATTCTCAAAGCAACAGCCTGAACCTCTACCTGAATTTTCAAACTTTAAATCTGAATTGTGCACGCAAGTCAAGTTCTGGTTTAGAATGTTATGTCTTTATTATACTAATGGAAGAATAATGATGTTTTGGCTGGGGAAATGCCATATGGCCTTATCTCAGGCTTTGCATCCTTCCCCTTCTCTTTGCTTATGCACATTTTAAAACTGGGTTATTTTCCCCTTTTTGGGGAGGAGGAAAAATCTTTCTCTGATGTTGTTTCCCTGCACATATTAGTAGGAATGACTTCCCAATTATCTTTTTTTCCCTACCAAAGTGAAAATTCCGACAGTGAGCCCAGTGGTGTAAGTTCTGTGTCATGCTGAGATCCTTCTCCCAAGGTCCCAGATCCTGGTAGCTTCTGACACATGGGATGAAATATTTGGTGAGAATGGTCTTTTATTAGCAGGGAATACATGGAAGTGCTTTATTTTCTCTTTCCTTACTGTGCTCCTGTATTGTTGTGTTCGAGGGTGCCAGGACGAGGGAAGAGATGAGAATCTTGACTCCATGTTTCAGAAGGCTGTTTTATTATATCTATATTGAAATATAGCATATTGAAATATACTAAAAGAATAGAGAGAAAAGGATCCATCAGAAGGCAAGAAAGGGACAGGAGAGGAATGGTAACAAAAGCTTGTGACTCCCAGAGAGTCCGAGCCAGCTGACAGAGATTGGCCATTAATTAGAAACAACCAACATGCACCAATCACAGATGCACCTGCTGCATTCCACAGCAGCACATAGTTATTGTTTATATTTCTTTCCTGAGGCTCCTCAGCTTCTCAGGAAAAATCCTGGCAAAAGGCTTTGTCAGAAAATATCATGGCTACACTCCTGAAGTTCTGCTTTGTGATTATCAGTTCATGGCTTGTGTGAATGCAATTTCTTACATCTGATTTGTGAGCTGTGGTCTCCTTAACCATGGCTAATCTCAAATACTCACTCTTTTGTAGTATGATCTCTAAATCAATAGGATTTTTTTTTTTTTGCTCTAGAGATCATCTAATTCATTATTTTCTCTGTAGCCAGGATGTTGTGGGAGCTTGCTTTGGGTATTGCTTTACAGTTCTGCACTAAATTGGCATATGTGTTTCTCTTTTTTTCCTCCTGCATCTATAATCTTTCAGTCTTTAACAACTGTTCTATTTACCAAACTTTGAAGGGGTCAGTTTGAAGGTAGAAGAGTTAAGTTCATCTTTGCTGTACGTAAAGAAGTTTTAAACAGGGAAATGCCCTCTGGAGTGCTGCTCTGCCTGCTTTCAAAAACTGTAACTATTTTAAGGATTCTCTAAGCTTCCTGGATTTTTATTGTTAAGTGAGGGATGAACAAAACAAAAAATAGGTCAAGCTTTGGAGAAATTCAAACCTAGATTTGTTGAAGAAAATTCTGCTTTGGTCTCTGCATAGTGCCTGCTGCTCTGCCCAGGATTTATGCCCATGTGAAGAGGGGTGGAATTGGAACTCTGAAATTTTTGAGGTTTTGCTCTATTTCCATAAGCATTTCTGGTGCTCAGCCCACCTTATTGCTGAAATGTCAGCAATTTTTTTAAATTTATTTTGATCACATTTTAAAAGGTGACTCATTGTGAATGCTTTTATTGACCACCTTATTGCTGAAATGTCAGTGATTTATTTTTTTAATTTTGATCACATTTTAAAAGGTGACTCATTGTGAATGCTTTTATTGTATGTTGGCCTAGGAAGGACAGATAATGGAGTTTTGATAACTAAATATCAGAAAGTAGAAGAGATCTCATTATTGAAGGAGCCAAAAAGTTAAATATTTGTTAAAGTTCTGACAATTGTGACAGTTATCCTCGCCTGCAAATGTCAGTGCATTATAAACTTCCATAGCTTCTTCCTTGTTGCTCAGACTCTTGTCAATCACTGCAATTATCACATAAATCAAAAGTCACAACATAAACTTTCTTTACTTCCCTGCTGCATAATTTTTAGTATTAACATATAATGGAAGCAGTGTTTTGGTTTTTTTTTTTCCTAGAATATTTGACAGCTGCTTGCTATTAATAAAATTTTTGAAAGCACTGCCTTTGAACCCTGCACATGGCTCTGAATGCCCAGCCACAGAAGGGGAAGTCCTTGCCGGTGTTTATTGCTCTTACTGCACCCAGATTTTAATGAAATATTGCAAACAGGACTGTACACAATCTTACATAACTGACCCAAAAAGGGAGATGCAGAAAGGGAAATGTAACCATGAAGGGAAGAAGTTATATGACGAAAGCTTAGAGAAGGGAGGAAAAGTTTAATGCAAAGACAAGCAAGTTGCCTTTTGGTAAAAGGTTGGGCACCATGGAATTGGAGATGTTTATCTTTGTGCATCCTGGGTACCTCAGTCTGTTTTAAAGACAAATCTATTGTGCACCATGTTCTGGATGCATTTTTCTATTCCACATGCAAAATGCTGAACAATGAGATGCTGAAGACAAAACATGCTGGGGCTTCGCCTGCAGCTTCCAGCTGTGGCAACAGATAGGGCTCCAGGTTCTCCATCCAAGTGTGTTTCCACTGAACAGACTATGAGTCTGGATTTTAATTTCTACTTCCCCCTCACTTTTAAACTGCCTTTTATGTCTCTGCTGACTAATGCATCTAGAAGTCTTAAATAAATGGGTTACAATAGTTGAGTTATTAAATTCCTGATGGTGCACAACTGAAGTAAATGGGGACTCACTACTCACCTCTGTGAGTGCAAGATCAAACCCTAAAGGAGGCTGTTGCTGCTGAAACAGTTCCATGTGTTGTATCTGTTTTTCACAAGTACATATATTTGTATATAAATACACACACACACATATACATATACATAGAGTAGCAGACACTCAGCTGTGTCATTAATGCCTTTTCTGTTGCTTAATAAAATCTGATGTGTTTGCACAAACAGCTCTCAGATTTAATTCTTTTCCATTCTTTGTTTATGATTTCTAAGCTTTAAAACAAAAATAAATGTTCAGGACAGTAATTAACAAGTCATTAAGTTACTGTTTCATTTTAGTGTTTGTTTAGGATATGAAAGGTTTTATGCTTTTCAAAATTGGTTTCCCAGGAAATTAGTCCTCCAGTGCTATTCTGGCAAAATCCAGCTGGCAAGGATGTCTTGAATTGGCACTATATCCTTCTGTTCAGAGCTCTTATCCAGAAAGGAAATGGTAATCAGACTAGTTACAAATTACCTGAAAAAAGGCTTAAAAAATTCTGTCCACTGCTTGGGTCTCAGGAGCTCAGTGGTGTGGAGTTCCTTAGAGAAATTTCTTCCTTTGTCTTCATGTGAAGTTTGTTTCCGTCTGGCTCCAAGTAAATAAGGAAGTGATGGGAATTTTTGTTTGTATTTGGTTGGTTTTTTAAAAAATTTCAAACTCATGTATCGTATAATCTCCCAAATTTAAATATATGTAATAAGGCCTCATTTTCATGTAACAGTCAAAGTGATTAATCATTCCATTAGGTACACAATTTGATTAAGGAAAGAGGTTTCTTTTCATCATGACTGTGAATTATGAAAGCTTTCTCCAAAGACTGAAATGCCTAAAGTCCTAAAGACTCTCTTTCTAGCTGTGGGGAGAAATACATGAGGTGAATTAAAACCACCAGGTAGTGGTGAATTAAAACCAGCCAGTTACAAGAAAGTGGATTTCCACACCGCCATCCATGTCCTCACAGGTTCTCCTGTCCTTGCGTAGGCAAATCTACAGCTGATAGAACTAATTTCTTAGGAGAGTGATTGCTATTTGTGAATTTTGCCTGATAATCAACTACTGACACCTATGACAACGGGGTGCAAAATCAAGTTAGTCAACTTTGTATTATTTGATCAGACATTTCTATCTTTTTGTTTGAAATTCTAAAACAGAGCAGTAATATCAGTCACTTGAAAGATCTAGGTTTGCTTTAGGTTTGCTTTACCAGAGTCTCCTTGCTACCCTTAAGGCCCAGCTTTGCTTGCTCTTCTTTTAGTCTTTCTACAAACCTGAGCAGATCCATGGTGTCTGTGTTCTTGATGAACCACCTGAAACTGTGAAATTTGGAGAATCTGGAAGTGCTGGGAAAATGAATTATCTGTGTAATAATTCTGCTAAAGTTTATGCCACTCTACTACTGATTATTGACACCTAAAATAACCAACTGATGTTTTATGAGGCTGAGGTGATTTCCAGGAAGTAGCATCACCTGACTCACCAGAAATGTGTATCTTATTATGCACCATATGGGACACAGATATTCCCAAATGCTACCAAAATAAACACTTAAATATGTCTTCCATGTTTTCTCTCATCCACTCTTGTTAATGGAGTTTTTAATTCTTTGCTTTCTGTGTCCAGCTGAATGAACTGAAGTCAGATTTCCTATTTAGAGAGTATCAAGCAATCCTGCTCACACTCAGGCTCTTCTAAACCAATACAGAACATTTTTTTTCCTGCCTGGATTATTTTTTTATCTTCTGTAAGTTAAACAAAATGTTAAATGCTTTGAGAGGATGATTAAACAGACCATTTTAGTAAATGACTCTGACCTTGTCATTTACGTTTAAAAACTGGTTTTACATCCAGACCATATACTTGTTCCATTTCACTGAAGATGTTCTCAATTTGCAGGCTGTGCAGATGTTTGTTATAAGATTTTCCAGCAGTTTGAAACCTGTGTGTAAATTGCTGCCTGTAGAGGAAAAAGATTTTTTTAAAAAAAGAGGCAATGAATACTTTTAGGAAAGTGGATTGTTGCCATAGGTGCATATTGGAACAGCAGTGGAAATTGGATGATTCTTTCCCACAATTATTTAAAATTTAATTTTCTTATTTTTATTCCTAAATCAGAATTGCAGCTATAGAGCTGAGGAAGAGGAAACATGCCCACTTTCTGCAAAGCTGTCCATGCAGCTTTCTACACTTTCTGCAAGCTGTCCATACTCTGAATATTGAACTGTTTTTCTTTATAAAGAGCTGCAATATAACTTTTAACTTTACTAATTGTATTTTGGCTTGAGGTAGAATGACATGTTTCCAAAATACAGTATTTCCATACATGCACAAATAAGATGTTTTTATAGTACATTTCCAGGGTGATTTACCATCCCATACGTCATCTGTTAAGGTGGCAGTGGCAGCATTTAGTGAGTGATAGCAACAGTGTAAAAGTTTTAGGCTTTCCAGAATTTCCCAGTGTTACATCTTCTTTTTGGTGTGCGTGTTTATGTTTGGTTCTCATTTTTATTTTCCTCTCGGACTTGCCACAAAACATTAGATCATTTTGTGCTGGAGGGTTTGCTTGCTCCTGTGAGCCCTGGTCACTCTTGGTGTTGATCCAGCGTGTTGTATTTATTTTCCTCAGACTTGGAGATGTATTTCCTGTGCTATTTAATAGATCACTAGGAGCTGATTGATGAAGGAGGAGCTGCCTATGAGATCCTAGTCCTAAAGACTCTCTTTCCTGATTTAAAGGGCACTTAATATTAGGAACAAATGTTAAATATCTGTTCTGGGACCTTATGTAGGAGCAAGATAAGAGCAAGCAGTGGTGCCTGACCAAGATGTAACATTATTAAACTTTGTAATTTATGCCTTTTATTTGCAGTCCATATTCACCCTCATCTGTGCATCCCAAAATTTTGATTTCACAGTAAAATAGATTGTCATCAAAACCAAAAGCAGGTGATATAACTGTTCATTTTTTCTTTCCTTTTTCTCTGTACTTGCTACTACTGCTGTATGAAAATGTTCTGTCTGTAAATCAGCTGGAGCTGGAATGGAAATAGCTCTCTTTATCTGCAGCCATTGTAATAATTAAAAAATAAAATATATCTATACAAATTAAGATATTTTTTGAACAGCACTATAATGCATGTAGCCTAAAATACTTGAAATAATGTGATGGGCTGTATGTGTAGACAAAGCCATGAGGAAGATTTTAAAATAATGCCAAAAGGAGCACTGTACCTTCATTAAGACCTTTTATTGGAATTTTTATATTTAAGATATTCCCTTTGACCCAGGGTTTTCTTTTGTTGATGTAGTCTTTATTAGGCTGGCAGCCTATTTTACCTTAAAATCTGTACTGTAGATTAATACTGAACATGGAACAAGTGTAAAGAGAATTAATTACCTGTTTGTGAGTGCCCACAGGCTGAGCAGGAATTTGGTGGATTACCGTGTGCAGAGCTGGGCCTGCAGGCAGCAGGTGATTTCCCCCAGTATTTTTACCTTGTACCTCTTCTCAGTTAATCCCTGCAGAGCCAGGAGGGTTTGAGAGGCTCCACTGAGGAGCAACTTCCAAAGCTGTGTACAATGCTCTCCTCATCTCCTGCTGTTGGAAGCACTGTCAGTGTGCAGTAAAACTTACACTTCCTAAGGGCTAAAGCAGAGATTTTCTGACTCTTCAGCAGTGCACAGGAATGCTGGTGTTGCTGCCACTTGCAAGCAAAATGGCAAATGTCCTGGAAGTGAGTTTCATTTGGGTGCTGCAGGACTTATCCTTTGCCCTGTCTGCATTTTTATTCATTTGTAAAGCTGACTGGAATTTTAAAGAGAGGAGAAACCCTCATTTGAAAGAACAAGTGCCCGTTTTAATTCACCCTTTGTTTTTTGGAAAGCATTAGCTGCAATTAAGGACACTCCAACCAACTAAATTAAATCATCTGGCTGGAAATCCAGAGGCAATTACCACCAGTGTTCATTTTTCAAACTTCCTTCACAAATTTCTTAAAATAAAAATTACTTATTTATCTTTCTGAGGGGCTCTGATTTCTTCAGTGAGTAAACACATTATGGAAGCCTTTTGAATAACTAGTTTAATATTTTAAACTTCATGGCTGCTGTTCATGTTACTTGCTGTACACTTCCATCAAAGTTAATTAGAATTTCCTTCTGAGCCTAGAAATCTAAGTGACTTTTTATATCCAGTTTTTGGTAACATCTTGTTCTACAGCTAAATTATAACTTAAGGTCTTATTATAATTAGCCTCATCTGATTTTAAGAATGTTGAACCATTAGAAATGCTCCAATAGCTTAGAAGATTATGTAGTGTATAAGCCAGCTGGCAAACACTAAAAATGGAATATCTGTTGTGATGGTCTTAGAAACAGCAGAGTTCCTCTCATGTATTTGGGTGCATTTTTAGGATTCTGATTCCTCCACAATAAAGTGCACAAGCCATTTTAATTGAAACACTTTTTAAATTTGGAAATGTTTCTTTTTCCATTTTGAACATTTGAGATGTAGAAAACTTCCAGCAACTGGGCCGTATTCCCCTTGTGTGTTTGTTTGTTTTTTTTCCCAGAAGATACCTCTGTATGTCCTACAGATAACTGATTGGTGTGCTGTTGCCTATTCAGGTTTTTCCTGTTGGATAAACCTGGCAGAGCCGGTGTGAATGAGACTCACTGGAATTTGTGAATGAAGGCTATTTGATATCACAAAACCAAGCTGGGTAGCCCAATTCAGCTCTGTTTAGGCACTTGACAGGCAGATTTTGCTCAGTGGTTCCCATTGTTCAGGGTTTGTTCATGGCCCCATATTCTTATCCACAAAGTAATTCCTCTGAAATCAAAACCATTGCTTGTCCTGAGTGCTCCCTCATTGTGAGAAGAGGTAAATTCTCAGTTCAATCCACTGCAAGAATAAAACTGTTGCTTATTTATGTGGGAGGGCTGGCAGCACTGACTGTGTATTTATTTTATCCACTTGAATTCCTCTGTGACTTATATGTGTGAGTCTGATTATTTGTCAGTTGTGATCCAGGCAGGTCATGAGCTGGTTTTGTCTTACAGTCATGCACAATCAATAATTGAGCAAGCAGCTCCTGATAAATATGAAAGAACTTTGGCATCTTTCTGTTGGCAAATTGCTTCTGAACAGGTGGTAGATCTTTCAGATTTAGTCAGTTTTTCCTATTCTGCCACTTGAAACAATCAGATCTGAAGCTAGTTGAGTAAGTGTAAATTTACTGCCAATGTGTAATGGAATAATTTATGCTCTTCAGTCTTGTAGATGACTTGAATGCATAAACATCAAGTTTTCAGCAAAGGAGGATTTTCTGAGAGTTCTCTAGCAGTGTGGCTGTTGTATTGGTTAGTTCAACTCGTGGTTTTGTGAACTTTGGTTCCTAGTTACAGTCTGATCTAATTCCCACTGAATTAAAAAATCATTATCTTTAATGAAAAATTATGGGGTTTTTTGTGTTCTCTAGTGTGTTTATTATCTCTGTGATGACACACCCCAAATCTCTGAGGTAGGTGTCACTGGCTGAGTGTAATGGAGGAGTAAAGCACCCTGTGCCCTGAAAGTCCTGTCATGAGCTGACATCTATGGTTTTAGTCGCAAAATATGTATTGAAGTGAAATATACATCAAGTATATATATATGTGTGTGTATATATATATACATACATAGAAATGGTTTATGAATAGAATGTAAACAGCAAAGATATTTATGTAAAGTTAAATAAACATTTTTATCTTAGTTCTTCTGTAAATAATAGCATTTCAACCCTTTTCTTTATCAGTGTATTTTGAGGGCTTCATTTCAGACCTTTATTTCCTCTTCCACCCTCCAAATGGTGCTCAGGGATACAAAGATGCAGATGGGGATCCACTGCTACACGATATTTTGATGAGAATTTTTGCTGTTTTGATGAGGATTTTGAATGAGAGGAGAAACAGTTCAGGCTGAGAAGCAAAAAACACACACTGGCAGGGATGGTGTGTTTCATGACAGCATTTGAAGGTGTTATGGGGAAATTGGCATCAGGACCTGATGCCTGAGCTCTTTCAGTCACAGTTTCATCCAAGACAATATCCAGAAAACTTCTTCGGTGAGATGATTATAATTGCTAAACATCTTTGTGTGGTTTTTGTGTGTGGGATTTTTGTTTGGTTTTTTTTGTTTGGTTGGGTTGTTTGTTTTTTTTTTGTTTAATTAGTCAACAGAGAAGGAAACTTCCAAGAATATATTATTGTATAGTTCAGAGAGGAATTGAATTTAAAACCATCCAGATTTTTGTACATTTTTGCATTTACAGGGGTTTCTATCCAGGATCGTTGTCTTCATTTCTGATTTATCATTGAGTATGGAGTTTGCAAAATAAATGTAGTCACTGAGGCAAAAGTAATGCATATGGCAGGTGCATTTAGATGAGACCAGAATTAAAGTTACAGGCTGCCTTGGTAAACTAAGACATTGCTTCAGTGCTGAGGAGAAAACCAATGTGGAGATGTCATGGGAGAGTTACACAAAGAAACTAATGATGTGCATTTCCATTATCTCCTGTTCTTCTGTGGACTTTAAAGAATCTTGGTCTTTTAAAATTCTAAGATACATCTCTGACTCTGCATGATAAATCTGTGATTATCGAATCCAATTTATATGGTAAGAGGGTAATTTCTTTATTCTCTGCATTACAATTTGTGTCTCTGTCTTGGTAATTCCCTGTGGAGGACAGGTTCTTTTATAGGGTGCTTAAGTCTGATTCTAATTTAACATAAAACCTAAAAGAATGAGGAAGTGGAAGCTTTTAAAATAATGCCTGATCACTTGCAACAGCCACATGAATTGTTTTAAAGGGAAT
The DNA here is from genome assembly GCF_014805655.1 of Passer montanus. NCBI lineage: Eukaryota > Metazoa > Chordata > Aves > Passeriformes > Passeridae > Passer > Passer montanus. The sequence goes on from NW_024368263.1 coordinate 3,847,589, forward strand.
TGTAAACAAATTTTTTTCTGCAACACCATAATGTAATGAACATATGATAATGAACTAATGAAAAATTGTAATTTATCAAGCCTTGATGACTGTTCCAAGTGATGTGCACTGTGCACTGGAAGGTTGTGAGAGAGCAGTGAGTTGTGTGTTTGTAGTGACCAGCCAGGTGCCCTTTCCCATTGCCTTGGCCAGAGGAGCTGGAAAGGGCCAGGTCTGTCCTGTAGCCACAGTGGTGCTTGATAAAAAAGTAGAATGAAAAACATTTAAGTGAGAAAAAAATAAGAAAAAAGAGTGCTTTGTAAACAGCTCTAAATGGATTCCTTGATCATTGATATGGACATGACTTCCTCCTTCCTTAAATTTTTTTGCTATGGTAAGAAAACTGAAGTTTCTTGCACTACTAAAACAATGCTTATGTGTGCTGACTTGAAATCTAATCCGTGTGTTTTTTTTGTAAAATAACACGGAAAATTCTTACTGCACCCAACAGAATACTAGACTTTGAATTATACCTAAACACTTAAATTTCCCCGTGCATCAACATATTTTAACTTTCCTTGTTGTATAATCTACTTTATAAATTAATTGCCATATTAAAGTGTGCAGATTTATATGAGTTTATTGGCTTGTTGTACCTGGTTTTGCTCACAAACAACAGTAAGCACACTGATTTACAAGTGCTGTTGATAACCTATCAAGTAAAAATGCAGGTGTGTTTTTGTGGGGCCTGTTAGGATGGAAGCAGGGAAATAGTTCATTTGAATACATTGCTACAGTGCTATCAAATTCATGCCGTGGCTGTGGGGAATTTTGCTGCTTATATCTCTTTTTTAGCTTTTTCTTTATGTGGTGCATGTAACCTTTAGAATGAGCTTTAGTAAAAGTATAAGCATATGTTCTTAGATGATGATTAGAGACAATACTTTGGCAAACAATTGTTTTGGGGCCAGATGGCCATCAAAAATCCCAGCAAACCATAACACTTACTGGTTTGCAAGATTTATTTTCTAGAAACTGAACAAGCTGCAGGTGGGTTCTCGTCCTTCTGGGATTCCTGATCTCATATGCTTTTACAGAGGATTTTGGCCATAAACCATGGCAAGCAGGGCACTGAGGGGAGGGAGCACCTGACCAGGCCACTGTGGGAAAGAGTGGAGTCATGGGAATCAGTAATATGCGAACAGAAGCATTCTAAATTTGGTGAAGTTTCCAGTTCTTGTGTCCAGTTGGCTCCCTGTCTAGTTCAAATAAGGTGATATCCTGAGTTCACACTGTGATTGGACCTGTGTCCCTATACCTGGCTGCATTTGGGCATGTTAATTCAAGGGCATGTTTTTAATAAGAGACTCTTAACCCCTTGCCATGCTGAACCCTGTTATGGTTACTATTGGCTCTTGCAAAATTCAGAATTGTTAACAAATAACACTCAGTTTTGACTACAGAAGGAAAAATATTTATGCTTGTTGTTTACACAGCAGACAGTGCTTTAACAGGTACAAAACAGCAGCCACCTCCTTCCTCTTCCAGGTCACTGCTCATTTAAACATTGTGTAAAAGTAGTGTTGTTTTCCACTTTAACAGGTACCAAAACAGCAGCCACCTCTTTCCTCTTCCAGGTCACTGCTCATCTAAACATTGTGTAAAAGTAGTGTTGTTTTCCCTAGAGTTTTAACTGCTTTCTTCCCCATTACATTCTCCTCTAAGTAACTGATATAGACTTATCTTGTAGTCACAAAAAATACTTTATCTCCAATGGAAACTTTGAGGGGGTGATCTCCCCTATTTGAACTCAAAGAAATAAGGATGGGAAAATTTTGGTATTGTGTGGGCTCCAAGCTCTTTAAACCTGAGAGAAACATGAAAGAAATGTGGTGTATATAGCAGAGCACCTCCACCCTCCCCAGCATAAATCTTAGGGAGTGAGCCCTGATGCAGCTCCGGGTACCTCAGCATTCCCAGAAGGATGACTGATGTTTCAGCATCATCCAGGTGTGTGCAGAGGGACATAAAGAAGCTACTGAAAGGGTGGCTTGGTCCTTTCAGCTTTACTGGGGATTTCTGGCTTGTTTAAATGAGGTGATAAACCATGCTGAGCAAGTGATTTATAGCAGGTGGGAGTCCAGCAGGGTGAGTATATCTAGCACTTGAGGGAAGCACAGGGCATGGAAATAAATGTGTCGGAAATATAATAAAACGTTTTGTGTTGCTGCTGATAGATGTATAATTACAAATGCCACCAGCATCACATTCCTGCAGGAGGGAACTATGAACATTTGTGAATGTCTTGCTTGATAGAAATTCCCCAGCTTTTCTCTTCCTCCATGATCCTGCTGATTTTCTTTGTAATTAAAGAGAATAAGAAAAGGTTTTCTCTACCGCAAATGCAAAGTAAATTAATTCAAACCTATATGTATTTTTTTCATAAAATAGTAAAAAAAGTGAAAAGACCACAAACCTGAAATCAAGCTGTCAGCCGTGGTGAAGATGTAACTCACTGTTTGTTATTGGCACTGGGATTATTTGCCATTACTGTAATCTGAGCAGTGAATTTGGATACTAAACATGAAAAATTCTCTTTGCTGAATGCAGATAAGATGTGGTCCTGCCCTTTTGATCCCGGTGTTGGACACGAAGCTGACCACTGACCCCAAAGTAAGTTGTACCTGGAAGCCCAGTCCTTTGGCTCACAAATCATTATTCCACGGTCTTTGTGGGAGAACAGATTGTAAAAGAGTAGAGATAGTGCTGGAGGCAATCTTGCCCCTGATTACCAAAGAGTGGACACAGCCTTGCCCTGGATAGGTTGCAGCTTGTCCAATAAGGCAGGTGTTATAAAAGGGTGAGGTAGCCAGTGGAAGTGTGCTGTTACAGGAAGGGTCAGTTGCTTGTGTGAGGGACTGGAAGGAGTTGGTGGATTGTGCAGTTAGAAGAGGGAGTCACTGTTGTGTGGTGTTGCCCATGGGAAGTTATAGAGAAAAGATATGAGGGTTTTATTGTAAGGTAATAAGGGACTGGTGCTTGTGTTAGTCGTGAGTCCACTGTCAGGTCTTTGCCTAAACCACAGAACAACCAAAATAAGTTTTTATTCATAGCATAGCAGAGACAGCTACAGTCAGTATTCCAAGTGAAGAAAGATTTAGGCTTTTGGGAATGTCAGTGTGTCTGTCTTTCTTTTCACTGTTCATCATCTATACTTAAAATCAGCAGCCACCCAAATCTCCTCTTTGCAATTTTTTTTCCTGTTCTTGATTTGAGTTTTCCAATATGCTGGAAAGAAAGATACTCATCTGGAGTTCTGGCAAGTTAAAAGGCAGCCTTTGTCTAACCTGGGTTATTCCATATCCAGCATCCATCAGACTATTTTTTAACATCTTTTTAGGTGACAGCAGACAAGAAGAAGCACCAGGGAGGAGCCTTTTCATGAATCTGAGTTGGGATCCTGGGAAATCAGCCACAGCCACCTTACCTCTGGTATTCCAATAACTGCCTGAATCTTCTGTGATCTGACTTTGCCACTGTCCTTGAAATCAAGATGTTTCATGACATACTGCAAATGTTTGGCCAAAATGTATGGTTTACACTTTTTCTTTTTTTCATTTTGCAGAGTGAGGCCTTCAGTAAAATTGGGATCTGATCAGTGTTTATGAAGATTTTTGAAAGAAGTATTATTTTTGCTGTTCATAATTGCTGAAGCAGTGACTACTTTAGGGAATGCTAGAAAAATCTTCCAATAGTTGTTTAATTCAAAACAAGAATGCAGCACACATAGCCTTGATATTTAAATTACAATTTATGCTTGGCATGGTACCTTAAGTTCTGCATAAACAGTGATTAATTATATTTGAGATTATGGTTAATTTAAGGCCTAAATTTAGGGGATGTGTATATATAGTGTTTTGATGCTATATAGCAGGAGGATTTAAATTGAGGATTGCAAATTGGGCTGGTCATGGGATCCTGTGCTGGAATTTCACAGTGCTGTGAGGTAGAACAGGGATGTTGGTGCTTATCTAGTGTGGGCTTTTCTTCTGAAAAGTGTTGCCACATTTTTCTGTTTGAAAGTGAGAACAGGTGAGATAAAGAAGGTGTTTTTTGTAGCAGTACATTGCTCATGATATTTATGTTTTACTTTCTGGTTTACCTTTTAGGACACATGGATATTTTATTTCTTGAAGAGTGCTTCTAAAAGGGTGAAGAGACACCCTAAATTCTCCTCCTCCATCACCTTCCTGTTGAAAAGAATTAGATCCAAGCAAGCTGCTTTATTTTCTCCAGTAATAATTTGTAGCAATACTTAGAACTTTCAAAATATGCTTTTAAGGTGTCACTTTTGCTGCAGCCCCTTTTGATTCACTCTCAGCTATATTTACTGGCTCCTTCAGTGCCCAAGAAATGTTGCCTTCCCTGTTAATTGTGTTATTGAGTATTACCCTGTACACTTACTGGCATCTTAAGCATAACAGAACTATATCATACAGTCAGCTAGACTTATTGTACTAATGAAAAATACACTGAAGTGGTGGTGTGCTTCAGATCCTTTAGTAACAAGAGACGTTGCATTCAGAACATGAAAATTAATATCCACATTAATATTGGCCGCATACTTTTATACCCCATGTTGTTCAGGTGTTAATACTTAATAATTAATTTTAGTAATGTATTCTCTGCACATCCTATTGATGTGGGTTTTACAGTGCTGGTAAATTTGATATTTGGACTCTGATTACGTTTTGCAGTCATTCTTAGTCTAAAGAGTTGGTTTGAAGAAATATAATTCAAATTTCTGTTTATTTACTGCTCTTTTTGTAGAAATTCACCCATAGTATTTTTCATTGTAGTGACATCTATTATATAGAGTTCTAAAGTACTAGTGCTAAGATACAATATTTATAATACATAAATATGATTTTGCTATGTCATGGAACTGCATAGAAACTTATTTAATAAAATAATCCGTTGAGTTTTAGCTTCTGGATTGAAAAGCTGGATATTAGTTAAAAGACAATAAGCCATATAAAAATAATGCTTTGTTGGACAGGAACGACTAATTGTACTGTAAGACAAATAAATTTAAATGCATTGTCTCCATTGGATTTATTTACACCTTAAAGGCTAAATTATCCTTCTTATAATTTGAAAATCTTTAACTGAGGGAGAGAAAATAAATGCATAAAAGGTGACTTCTTGACAGTCTTGTCAATACATGCTTGGAACTGACAACAAGAGAAATTATGGTATCAAACTAAAAAATGGAACTCCTCAGGGCTCTGAAAACATGAAGATGATAACATCAGTATGCCAGAGCTGTGATATATGAATCCCCCAACCATTACAGAACAATCAATGACTGCCACGTATATGACAATTTGTATGTGTGTATAAAAATGCATAAATAAGTGTTACAGTGCTCTGAGCTGCAGGGGAGAGAAGAACTGACATATTTATTAACACTGTTTCTTGGACAATGAGCACAAAGGTAGATACAAGAAACTCTCACAGAGTTAAGAGAATTCTGCAGTCAATTTAAACTTGCATAGGTACTTTAAGTGCAAGGCCATAATATAATGAGCTTTTTACCAACATGTTTGTCTTGTACTTGAGAATAGAGGCAGAATTTTGGAAAGGCACTTTAGTTTGATGGAATAAAAAAAACAAAAACAAACCACATTGGAATATACAGGGGGAAGAAAGTTTGCTACTAAAGAAATGAGTAAATGTAATTCTTCTTGCAGTGCCTAGATAAACTTCAAATATGCTGGCTTGGGGGTCTTCATGTGAGGATACAACACTGTCTGACTCAGGTTTCTTTTTCAACAGCAGACTCTTGTTTGTGTTCTGTAGTATAGACATAATGTGGTGGTTGGTGTGACTGTTTCATCAAGTCTCTGAGTCTTCACACAGATTCTGCAAAGTTTGCAGGTGCTTGGGTTTTTCTGTCCACTAAAGCGTCTTGAAATAATTATTGGCTGACTCTGTAAAGGTGGAGAAAAAACAAAAGGCTTTTTTGTGTTTTCTTTAGGTGCGAACAAAAACCTAAGAGGGGCAGGGATTTGTCACAGATTCCAAGCGCAGCCTCTGGTGGAACAAATGTCTAACAAGCCCCCAGGCTGTGGAGAAATCCCAGAAAGCTGATTACTACTTCCCTTGAATGACCATATTTCTTACTGCAGTGCTCGTCAGCTTCTCATTTTGCAAAACTCACATTGTACACAACAGTGCAAAGGTGGAATATTGTAAAAGATGGCCTCTCTTACTGAGCTCTATTTCCCTGGATAATCCTGATGGCTACTGAGACAAGCCAGCTCTTTCAATTCATTTTTTTCATTGCATGGGTTCTTTCTTCCCCTTGGATTTATCTTTTATCAATATTTTCTAAAATATAAATAATATTTGATCTATCTGTTGCTTCTAAGTTACTTTAAAGTTACGAGGAAAATGATGAATATTTTCATGAGTGAATGTCTTGAATTAATGTTCTTATCATTATAAAGGGTAACAGAGGCTTAGGTTAATGTATTTATGTCTTAAGTTAGAAATGGAAGGTGTATTCTCTTCCTATCTGATGGGGCAGTTACCTTCTGTTAATTGGGAAGTTTTCTTCCACAACCTATCCTCCCTCTGGGGAGATATCTTCTGTTAATAGGCTATTGAGTGTCACTGCACGACTGATAAAACTCCACCATCCCATTGGGAGGAACTCCGCCCAGAGGGAGGAGCCAAGCATTCCTACCTGGATATAATCTGAGATCTGGGAGACCACAGCCAGCCTTTTCCTCTGGATTCCCAGAGAAGCAGCTGTGTTCTCCACTAGATGTTCAGAGGAAGACTACACCCTTCTACAGGCTCACTGCTCCAACAGAACCACACCTGACACTCCAGGACGAGTGCAGCCACCATTTCAATCAGACTGCTACCAACACCCTGACCCACAGGGTGTCAGGTCGGGTTGTATTCTGACTATGTCAGCATTGCTTTGTATCACTGCATTGTTTATTTTATTTTTATTCTCTTGCCTAGTGAAGAACTGTTATTCCTGTTCCCATACCTTTGCCTGAGAGCCCCCTTTATTTCAAAACTATAACAATTCAGAGGGAGGGAGTTTATGTTTTCCTTCAGTGGAGGCTCCTGCCTTCCTTGGCAGACACCTGTCTTTTCAAACCAAGACAACTTATCTGTGCATTAATGTAGCCTCAGCATTTATTTTGTCTGCCAGTGTTTCTAAGTAGCAATTAGAAAATATATTCAAAGTGAACTTGATATCTAGTGACTGTGTGTAATAAATGTGCTAAACATAATTACATATTTAAATGCATTAAACTGCAAGAATAATTTGGAATAGTTCAGCAAAGCTCAGTGAAGAAGTATGGAAACTACATGCAGTAATTGCTCTAGATTTAATTGTACCATTAAAAGCATGAGTGTTTATATTGTAACAATATAATCTGATTTAGGAAGAGCTTGCAAAAACATGGCAAGTAATTGTAAGTTTTCTATAACCACTTAGATGGATATACAAATATTTTCTATTTTTTGTGTAGCAGCACAGTGCTAGCCCTATTATTGTAGCAAGAGGAGAAGTTCCAGTAAGATATCATTTATAAATATAAAGAACTTCTTTTCTGGAGGCATAACATGCTTGAATAGAATGGCTTGATTTTTAGATCTTCATATACACAAAATATCCTTGGGGTTTTTCTCAAAATCACATAGAGGAAGATGGTCGCAGAAGAAAAACTATATCTGACAAAAGTTGCCAAATAATCTTTGTGTAAAACTGGTACTTTCAAAATGTAAAATTTAGATTAAAAAGTTTCTTTTTATGTCTTCAATTACCCAGGTCAAGGGCCTAAATGATTGTCTTTGGAACACTTCTAAGATTTCTGTGGAGTTTTTTTTCCCATGGACTGATCTGGAAAGACTGATGTCCAGACATGACCCAGTGAAGGACCATGGCAGAAGCTGCCGAGGTCACTCCCTTGCCAAGAGCATCTCCCTTAGGCAAAGGCAGACAGCTCAGGACGAGCACCAGCTCGTGCCGCTGGGTGCAAGGTGCAGCTTGATGTAGTGAAGAGGCAGGAGGGGATCTTTGTGTGAGGGTCCAGTGGCAGTTTATTACCTGCCACATCAAAGGGGGCAGAAGAACCAAGAACAAAGGAGGGTCCAGGGCTTTTATACGGGATGAGGGAGGCGGAGCATCAGGTATGAGGGCCAATGGGTAGAGGGATTAGGGGTGGTGTCAGAGGGAAACAACCAACAGGGATACAGAGGAGGAGTTGCAGGCAATGAGAACCAACAGGGAAAGCAGAAACAGGGAACATTCTAGAACTGGGGATGAGAATAGGTGTGATATAAGTGGGACCATTAACATAAAGAAGCAAGGAAGTGTGGGAGAGTGTCCCACTGTGTTGCCCTGTCTCAAAAGTGAGTGTCCCCCCAAGGTATCCCAGTTTCTGCATCTCCCTTACTGACCCGGGGTGCAACAACCCAAGGCAGCAGCTGCACTGAGGAAATGCTGGTTGGTGAGAGGCTCTTGTACATCTGGGTTGGGAGGTTATCACAGCAGAGAAGGGATTTCAGCTCCAGGCCATGCAGGATACAGAGAACTGCAATGTTAGCCCTCAGAATTAGAGATACTTGAAACCCCGCCAAAGGTTCCTTAAAGTATTTTAAAATGTCCTTTTCTGTGTACACAGTGCTTTCCATGTGCACAGTCTCAGGAAGTAGATGTTGCCAATACTTGTTTTTCTAAAATAAATTTCCATCCCTTTTTTTAGATTGGATACAAAACTGGAAAGCAGAACAAACAGAAAAACAACTTGACATAATTCTGAATTTCAGTACTATGCCACTGAGCCATCAAATAAGCAATGGGAGCTTTTTCCTGGTGTTCTTTCTTGTTTTAAAACCTATTCAAGGTCATGGTTTGAATAGAAAAGTAATTGGATTTGAGACACCATATGTTGTGGGATGCTTATGACATCCCTAATGAATCTTATAAGGGTACTACTTCCAAAAAAGTGTTGACATTAGCATTGTAATGACTGTTGATATGAAAACTTTCATTAAGGGAAACATCTTGAAGTCAGTGTCATCTGATTTTTCTTTTTCTTTCTCTCTTCCACCCATCATGATAAAATGGCCATCCCTGAGACACAAAGGGCTTTGCTTACCTTGCCAGGATCCAGCCTGTCACAATCACTCACTAGACTTTATTGCCCTTTCACAACACCTCCTGATTCACAGTGACAAATCTTACACTATAAAAACAACCAGATTGCATTGCTGTGTGTCTCTTTTTAGTAATTTCACTGTATTTATGGTGTTGCTCGTACAGAATGTTATTCTTGTGCTCAGTTTTGTAAATCTACTACAGGTAAAATCTGTTAAAAGAAAAAAATATTTTTAAGGCAGTGAAGTTTGGAGAAGTTCCTTTTTTTATGTTTGTCTCTTCAGTGTTTTTGTCTGAGAATCATGGTTATCTCAAAATTGTTCCCTTCTTGCTCGTCAGTGTAACTTTGAACAATCCTTTATGTAAGGGACCTTAATATCATTTAAGTAGGACCTGTTATTCTTCTAAGTGTCCCAAACAAGCAAATTTCTCATTAATTTGTGAAAATTTATCATAAAACTGCAAATAAAGAACAAATAAAGGAAAAATAATTTGATACTATTATTCTCAGGTATCAAAGACATAAAAAACCACAAAAAAATTCAGAGTAACCATACAAACATCATAAAGAAGCAAGCTGTTACAGTCAAACCATCCAACCTCATTCCTGCTTTGAGATGTTTACTTTTTCATCCATTTCATGTGGATATTAAGATCACAGTCCTTTCCAAATCACAGTGCAGCATCAAGGTGTTGAAAATAAAGCAGGCACAATTCAGTTATTGCAGGTGGCAGTTTCTCTAAACTTGAACCTGGCCCCAGGTTTCTTCTGTTTCCATGGTTGCTTACACTGGCTGGGAATGACAATGATCCGTGAAAACGGAATGTTGGAGTCTGTAGAAACACTTGTGTAGATGGGAACCACAATTGTTCCGTGTGTGACACCGTGACAATGGCAGGGAGGGCCAGGCTGGTTGCTTTGTTTGACTGGGGCAGCAGGACACACCAGGCAGAGTAATCTTCTGCATTTTTACTCTCTAGTCTGGCTGCTGCTGAAATCCCTGTGATGAAAACAAGCTCACAGGCAGGGCAGCACAAGGCTGTCCATGTGCTCTGGCACCTTGCCCTGACAGCGGCGGTCACTGCTGCTTCCCTTGGTGGTGATGAATCCCAGCAGCAGGTCCCTGGATGTGTGTCTGGGGCTGGCACTCAGCCTGCTGGGCACTCTCTCCAGGCTGGCAGCCCCGGCTCTGGGCTGTGCAGATGAGCCTCCAGTGAGGTGTCACTCACACAGGGGCACAGCCACCCTGACTGACACTGGCACAGGGGGTCAGTGGCTTCCCATAAAATGTTATCAATCTCTGCTTTGACAACTGAGCTGGCAGTGTTCCCTTTTGCTGTTTGCATGTGCATAGGAACCCAGACAATGCTGTAACTGTTTTATGAGCAAACCTAATCTGTCTAGTTTAGAATTTTTAAATTTTTTTTTAAATAGGACTAATTTCTGCTTACAGAGAGAATGGTGCAGTTTGGAATTTTAATTTTTTTTTTTTTAAATAGGACTAATTTCTGCTTACAGAGAGAATGGTGGTCTAAATGTCTGGTGGCAAAATACTCCTCTGCCCTGCTGGGAATTCTTTTGCTGTGCATGGGAACCATCTGTGAATAGGAGAATCTGAAAGACACACGAATAGTTAAACTAAAGATCCCTCTGACCTGGCAGAATGACACGGGGAGGAAGAGGGTGGGTGCATTCTGAGCTGAAATCCAGCACCAGGGCCGTGCATCCCCAGTGAAGCCCCTCATGACATCTTGTGCATTGTGGTGAAAAAAGACAGCATTGAATGATAGGTCTTTAGTAGAAATAAGCTGTTTATTAGAATACTTGGTGAATTCCACCTGCTTAAGTATTTTTGTTTGTCTGGCTTTTGTTTTGTTTTATTTCATTTGTTGTATCAGCCTTCCAAAAGGCAGAGCTTTGATATTTCAGTTGAGATCATTTAGACTCCCTACAGAAACTTTACCTAGGATAACAACTATGTCCTCTGACATTTTCCATGCTGACAGGAAAGTTTGACCCTGTCTGGAATTGGCTATAAAATGCTTGTATCCCCAATAGTCTGTTCTGTTTACACTAGATGATAACTTTTACACCTTTAAGACTTGTTCCAAGAGCAAAGTGGGGAGAAAAGAAGCATGGAATTTGTTATCAGAAACTACACTAACTCCCCCACGTCCTACTCCTAGACTGTGCTGTCTGTGGACAGAGAGGCAACAGAACAAAGCTCTCCTTTGCTTTTAGTTACTTCTTAGCTAGCTGAGGTAGAGAAGTTCCCTGGACTGCAGGTTTTCTTTTTCTTTGGAGCTGTTTAAATCTGCTCTGAACTAAACACCCAGAAGAGCACTGTCAGCTCACACCTGTGGCCCACTGGGCTGGGCCTGGGCTGTGACATTTCCAGCACCAAAGGAGCTGATAAAAGACTGAGTGAGCCGAGCTACAGCCCACAAAGAGAACTTTTCTGAGTTTGTCATCTCTTTTAGAAAACCAAGAGATTTTATTATATAATATTGTTCATTTTTTTGTGCTGGTAAATGCTTTTCCTGTTAAATAAATGTTTTTTACACTTTTCTCCAAGGTGATCTTTTCCCCCAACCACTTAGGAGGTGGGCCACTTACATTTTTTTTCTAAAGAAACCTCTTTAGAGGTTTTTCTCCCAAAATTACCCTAAGCCAGGACAGTCTCCAACAAAGAGTTCTGTCTGCAAGACAAGGACATATAAGGAGTGGAAGGAGTCAAATACTGAAAGCTGAAACCTGGAATTGTTCACAATTCTTCAACACTTTTTCTCCAAGGAGATCTTTTTCCCCAACCACTTAGGAGAGGAGCCACTTAAATTTTTTTTCTAAAGAAACCTGTTTAGAGGCTTTTCTCCCCAAAATTACCCTAAACCAGGACAGTCCCCTACAAAGAGTTCTCTCTGTAAGACAAGCAACATATAAAGAGTGGAAAGAGTCAAATACTGAAAGCTGAAACCTGGAATTGTTCACAATTCTTCATCCTTTGTATTTGGAATTAAAAAGGGATTCATAAAATTTTAAAAGCCCAAGTCCTGTTGTTCTGCAGCTTGGGCTGCATGATTTAACATCTGGAGAGGTGATGCTTGCCTTTGATAGTTCACATACTTCCAGGAGAGGCCACTGCTTGCTGGAGGGCAGAGTCTCAGTGATTTAGTTTAAGTGTCTCAGCTGACCATCTGTATGGGAGAAACACAGGGAGCAGTTGGGTGAAGTGTTCATCAATGGAGTTCAATTTTCGTATCTTTTCTGCAGCTCAAGGAACACAGATATAAATAAATGAATGTTTAATGATAGAGGCTTCTGGTATTGTGAAACTTTGGCATGAATGTCTGAAAATGCCATTGTTACTCCTAGTGCTGTCAATTTTAAATCATGTCTGAAAGGAAGCAGCAAGCTGAAATCAGCTTGCTGCTATATTGCTACATCATTAAGGAGGAAATTCAGAGCAGAGGGAAAAGATCGATCTTTTCCCCTTGTGATTCTCCCAAATTCTGTTTTCTTCCATTGTGCTTATGACTTTCTGTGTTGTCTTAGCATTCCTTCATAAGATGTTAGTAGCATATTTGAATATTAATATGATATTTCCTCATCACGTTGACGTATTCCCATCTCTTTACCATGTGGGGTTTGCAATTGTTTTCTCATCCAGCACATTAAATCTTGCACTTATCCAGGAGTCCTTCAGGGCAGCTTTGCAGGGATAAACTTCCAGGGAGTCTCACTAAAGCTTAGGTGGCACAGCAGGACAGCAAGTGAAGCAAGCATGAGGCATTTCTGGTGATTTCTTTGCAGAATCCTTGAAGAAGGTTCACAAAATCCTTGAGATGGGTTCACAAAATCCTTGAGGAGGCAGATCCAAAATGGCCCTTGAGCAGTAGGGAAGGACATTCTGACCCTGACTCAGCATCACCTTCCCTTGACCCAGTCCAAACATGGTCCTGGTGCATTTGGACATGTGCAAATACCTGAATGCTTCAGAAAGTGGGATGTGAGGTGCTGGCTCTCTCCTTATGCTGGGAATAGCCACTCAAGGGTGAATTTCATAGCCTTGACCTTCCTTCTGGAGCAACTACACTATTTTCCACTGTAACTTTGCTCCCCTTGGGTTTACTTTTGGCTCCAGCTCTTTCTACCCTAATGGGGTGGGAACATCTGCCTAAAATCATAAACTGTCAATATTTTTTCTGTTTTTCTAATACTTCTGAGGATTTTTCCCCCCTATTCAAAACCTAAGTGTTATTTTCCTGTCCTTAGAATATTTATTATCCTGTTTTTCATTTTCTGTTCTGGGTATGTATTTGACACATCTTTAGTTATTAGAATAAAACCTGACAGTGTAGGAAATAGAAAACACTTGCCTACATTACATTTCATATTATGAATGGTGCTTGTTCTTTGCCATACAAACAGGCTCCTTCAATAATTTTAGTGTGTTGTTGAGAACTGTGCTGAGCCATTTGCCAGTAAATCAGCATCTCGTACAGTAAACTCTCCAGGCTTTGTCAGCCACTACATCTGGGGAACAAAATCTAATAAAAAAATCCAAACATGGAGCAGTTAGAGCTTATCACCTTGAAAAACTTACAGTGTTTTTGTTTAGGAACCAAATATCTGGGGTTTTTTGGGGTGCAGTTGTTGTAAAGCTTTGAGATGTAAAGTAAAATGTGCAAAACATCTGCTTTTTGCTGCAAATCTGGTATCTGCAATTAAATGCATTGGCCATTTGCAGTTTTCCTTTTAGTTCCTGGGTATCAAGAAACTGGCTAATTCTCATATGTTCATGGCAGCATTCTGATTCTGTGGGATGAATTTAATTTACTGCATTCCTTAGAGCTGCTGTTGTAAGAGGAGGGTACTGGTGGAAGTAATGAGGAATGAAATCCCCAGAAAAATGAAAAATAGGGAGAGCAAAGGCAGGTCCTGTCAGAAGCAGGAAGGATTCTGAAGTTTTATGCTGGCTTTTTTCTTTGTTTTATAAGAAATGTGTTGAAAGATCCTACTGTTTGACATACAAAGTATATAAAAATTATTTCCACCAGGTCCACAATGTCTCTGGTGCCTGACAAACTAATATCATGTGAGCAGTAATTAGTGCTGACATTTCTTAAGGCCATGATGTGGAACACACAGAGCAAGCAGAGCTATTCATAAAAACAAGAATTCACAGATTTTGAAGTTGTTCTGATCTTTGCAGAGCAACTTATTTTGATTGAGTTCCTTGTCTGTTTTTGAGTGTTTGGATCAGTACAGGAAGTACAACCTTGCACATCCTCAAGTATCTTTGTTCCTGGTGTTGTTACCTCAAGTCTCAACTTTTCAGCACAATTTCCATTGCCCCTCTTCTTTCAGAGTATGTACTTGATAGATGAGAGGTTTTGAATGGTGAGAAAGGATGTTTTTTGTTTTATAGGAGTTTGTTTTATAATAAAATATCCAAGCTTCCAGGCGTATCTGTGAGGTGTTTGCTGGTTCAGCTTTGAAGGCTGGAACAGGAAGGTGGACAGACAGATGTATGATATCTATAGGTACAGTTATGCTGAAGGTCTGTGCTTTCTGCTTTCATTCCCCAGATCTCCTTTAGTTCTGATTTTCTGCATAGGAATATTTTTTCTTTTTGGTTAAATCAAGGGAGCTTATAAACCTGAGCTTATAGAACTCAGCTATTACATTTTTTTGACTACTACTTGAAACACAGGGGTTTTGAGTATTGTAAATTTGCATTTTCTCATGTTTTTTATCATCAGACGAGCTTGATAGTTTGGTACCTAAATTGTTTTGATATCATGTTCTCCAGTGTGAGTGAACAAATCTGAGCATTTTCTGCCATTATTAGGTTCTTAATATCTGTTATCATCATGGCATGACAACCTGGTCCTGCCTGTGGTGTTGACTGGTCATCAAAGTCAACTCTACAGGCTGCCAGGTGTGCATTACCTGCCAGGTACCTCCCCTCTGTGCTGAGCCCTATCACCAGCAACAAATCCTATTCCTGATCTGAATGGTACAGGCAGGGATGGCAAGGAGGCCACATTCAGCCCTCTCTAAGAATATTGGGCTCTATGTGCAGCCAGACTCTGCTGAGTGCTCTGGACAAAGTGCTCAGGTTGGTGGATTACTCTGGGCAGGTGTTGTGTGGGCTCTAAAAACAAGCAGCTTGTGCCAGCTGCTTGATCCTGGAACTTTATCTTTGTGCTTGAAGGCTTTGAGATAGGGTGTGGCTTTCTCTGGCTGCTCAGTGTCCTGACAGAGCTCCACGCCTGATCTGAACAAGTGGTGCTGGATGTCTAAATGTGAGCACTACTGAAACAGGCAAAACACTTAGAATGCTGTGTTTGGGTTTCTTTCTGCTGCAAACTGTGATTAAAACAAAACCTAAGCAATTCATGGCAAGATATGAAATCCTAACTCACAAAGTGAATTTGGAAATGTTGACAAATACATTTGTGGTGTCCCAGTATAACTGCTCCTTTTCTCAATTTGCAGGGTTACTCCAAAGCACCGCATGATTCCTTCCTAGGAACAGTCCCTTCTATCACAGATCTCTCTCCCCTTAAACCCCTTCTATCAGCTTCCATTAAAAGAGAAAATAGGGTTTATTGCTTATTGCAAGCTTTATTATGGAGGCTTGGCTTATCTTCCTTCTGTTACGGAAAAACTTGGACCAACAACTGCTGGATATTTGTCCAAAAATGTAGATTGATGCATTGTGGATTTTATGTTCTCAGTAACTGTATTCTGCACCCTAAGTGAAGCTTAAAAGGCACCAAACAAGTAGGAGAAACAAGTTTATAAGTTCACTCAAAAATATTGGAGGCATGTGACTTCCATTGGTTTTCAGTTTTTATTAGCTAGGTAAACCTTGAGGTGGAAATTTTGCTTTTTTCAATTACAGGATTTGACAGTATTAATCTACAATGTAATATTTGCTGTGTGACATTTCTGTGGTTGTGTTGTGGATTTTTCTGTCACTGTATGGGGTTGGAAGCAGTTTGAAATGCTTCAAATGAAGTAACTTGAAAATCACGTATTTTACAGATATGGAAAGAGGATCCTGGAAATTGAACACTTTGATGATCAAGTAATTTACCCACGTGCTGAGAGAATCCTAAACCAGGGTCACCAGTGCAGACAGGGCACCCTTGTGTCAGCCCCTCTGATCCGAGCCTTCCCTGCACCTTGCACTGAGCAGTTGAACTCTTGACAGTTCTGGGTTCCTCACCATTTTCCATCTCCATGCTGAGGGTCCCCTGAGACCTCTTCTCACTTCACAAGCTGCAATCTTTCCAAACCACAGACTCTTGACTTTCCTGTCAGGTACTCCTTGCACTGTTCTCTTCAGGCACAGATAAAATAACATTTTTGTCACATTAAAGCTCCCTGGCTGCTCCCTCACACTTCTTGTAGTGCCTGTTCTTCCATTTGATGTAAACAATTCCTTGGTGCCAGAGCATTTTTTTTGCTTCATCTTGCTTTCTGTGAACTTAAATGTGGTACAATGTGAGCATTAGGGATGGGAGATTTTTGGGCCTGACCCCTCTCCAGACTGAAAAAAAATACCAACCTGAAAAATCCCTTAGTATTCAAGAAGGTCAAACATGTGCTGTGTGAACTTGTTAAACACATTTATTGAGTTCTTGACAGTAACCAAACACAGTGAATGACCATTATAAATAAGAAAAAAGGCATTTGCATTTACTTGGCCAGCTCCTGCTTTATCTGTAAAGAAAAAATATCCCTTTCACCACCCATTTACAGGATTGAATGTTTGTCCCAATAATTGCTTCAGCAAGGAAAATGACAATTTTGAACTATGTTTCATCTGCTTTCTGCTTCTGAGCCCAGTCCCTGTTAATAATGGACCATAAAGTGGAGTTAAAATTATACCACCTTTAAGTGCATTCCCAATTGTCCTTAACTCAATTGAATGGGCTGCAAACAAAGAAATTAAGTAAAACAAGAAAGAACAAAAAAAAAAGAAACAAAAAAAAGAAAACTACAAATAATACATCCACAAATAGTAGAGGCTAGTTATTTAAGAAAGGAAAAAAAGAAATCAAAGCAACTTAACTAAATTAATTTGTTAAACACATTTATTGAGTTGTTAATAGTAACCAACACAACTTATGATGTTGTAAAACAAGAAACAGAAAATGGATATATTCTGATTTTGCCAAATCCTACTACAGTTATGTGACAGAGGGAAATATTTCAATTTCCTTTATATTCTGCAGTGATATATTTACAATACTTATCTCTCAAGTCTGTCCCTTTTTAAATTAAATTAACAGAAAGATCATACCTACAAATGTTTCCTTTACAGTAGTCTTGTTCTGTCTTGTCAGTGTCCATTAATGATAGTGAAATAATGACAGCTTTCCAAGGATTACTTGGCACACAGAACACAACTCCACTTTGATGCTGTACTGAGCCACCTTTTTTCTTTTTTTTTTTTTTTTCAATTGAGGGAGAGAGGGGAAGAGAAAGAATTTCATATGTACAAAGTCTGAAAAGTCTTTCTTTGTGACTCCAAATTAGTTCAGGAAAATTGTAATCACGTTTACTGTAATACTTTTGTTTTCTTTTGTTTTGTTTGTTTTGTTTTGTTTTGTTTTTAGATGGCCACCAATCACATGAATAAATTTTGAGGAGTTTTCCAACATGGCAGCTCTTTTCCCACAGCACATGGTGCATGTGAGCCCAGAGAGGGAGGTTGGGTGCATTGTAGATGATGTCAATTCCCAGAAGGAGCATTCCACTGAGGATTTGGGTTCTGCCTGCTCTGTCTCATTTGAGGAGCCATTCATTTACTGGAAGAGAAACAAACAAAAACAATTATGTTTCAATAAACTCCAAATATGAAACTGGTTTAACACTGTGAATCAAATTGATTTAATATTGCATTAGGCAATTAGTCTTTAAAAAGCCAGGAGGTTCAGTTTCCTCCTTTTTCTAGAAAAGAATTAAGTCTGAATGACTGTTTCTTTAAGTATTGCAACACAGTCATCTGCCTTGCTGCTGAAAATGTCCTTTCCTTTCCTGTAGTGCTACTCCTTCATAATGATGATATTACTGCTGTGAGGGCACTTTAACACCATTATTTCAGGCAACACTGTTGTGTGCCTGGGCTCAAAGATGCATGAGACACATCAAAGCTCAGTTGTGAGCCATAGCTGTGGCAGTGCAGGACTCTAGCTGCAGGTGACTGAGCTGCTTCATGGTTTATATCCACAGCCTGACACAACACTGAGCAGTTTAGGTGTTTGTTATGGTGGTGCACCTTGAAAGTGAAATTAAGTCTTATCAACTATTAATTTGGTTTGAGATCAGTTGTCATCAAGACTAGCTCATCCCCCTTTGTGGGTGA
This sequence comes from Passer montanus, assembly GCF_014805655.1. Classification (NCBI taxonomy): domain Eukaryota; kingdom Metazoa; phylum Chordata; class Aves; order Passeriformes; family Passeridae; genus Passer; species Passer montanus. The sequence continues at coordinate 3,866,141 of NW_024368263.1, forward strand.
GTAAACCAGAGCAAAATGCACTTTGTAAGGGGAGAAGACTTTAAAATGAGGCCAGAAAACCAAGGCCTCTCCTATTTACTTCTAAAAAACATAGTCAATGTCCCAGGCTGGTTTTTTTTTTGTCATGCTTTTCCTGCACATTTACTCATCTATTTCAAATGTGTGGCATTTGACTGACATAATTATTCCCTCAGATTTGGAGTTTTAAGTGTTTTTATTTGTATGCCTTGTTATTTTTTGGCATTTTGTATGCCCTTGGATTTCTCAAAGAATGGAGCTCAGTGAAAGCATAGAAAGGGTTTTTCTGGAGGTGGAACGTACCTCTATACTGTAGTTTCTGTGCTCTATTGTTTGGACAATCTTTTCCCTGTAAACTAAAGTTGATATTGGTTCGGATACATCGATTGTTGAGAGGCTGGACTGGTCTGAAATTGTCACTCATGCTCAGAAATATCTGTGATGGCTGATTCTGGCTTAGCAGTCGCAAAGAATGCATCTATAAAGACAAAACAAGGGGGTTTTAGTTCTGGTCTTTGCTGTAAGTAAACAACATACAAGACTTTTAAATAGATTAGTTAGTAAATGGAAATAAAACAGAATTTCAGTGAAACAGAATTTCAGTAAAACAGAATTTAACTCTGACAGTTTGTAGTCAGAGTTAACTTAAAACCATTCCTTGTGTGTTCTTCTGTTTCTGAACCCATTTTAAATGAGACTAACCAGTTTTGAGGAGAGTGAATGAAAATATTGAGGTGTCCTTGGGTGAACCAGAAAGTAATGGAGTCCACAGTGCTGGATGACAGCAGCTGGTACAGAGCAAATGGACTTGATGAATGACAAGAGCTAATTTCCTGAACAGTGTAGCTTTCAGTTGAGATGCCACAGTTTTGGTTGGTTTTATTCAAGAACTAGGTAGGGACAGGCTGGATGGGCAGGAAGACTGACAGACTGACAGTGATGCTGCTGAAGTCGTGAAATTAATGATGTTAAAAAGTGAGAGCTTCTTTTTGCTGACAGGTCTGTCATGATTCTGTCTGTGCTGTGACTGTGAGTGTTCCTACAGCAGAGCCCAGCCTTCTTCTGAGCTGGTTTCACAGCACAGGGGGAAATACTGAATCATCCTGTGCATCCAGGACTGGTTGGCAGAAATGGCTGTTATGGTGACTATGCAACTCTTAATCAATTCAAGTCAACCAAAATCAGAGAGGGAAAAAAAAAGTTTCAAGTTACAAACCAGAAATCTTCAATATTTTGGTTTAAAGATATGAAAACAAAATATATTCCATGTCAGTGTACAATTTAAGAGGTTTGTTTATGGCATTTAATGGGGAAATCCAGTAGCTGGGGTTTATGTACTGGAAGTCTTTAACAGCTTCTAGGGAAAACTTGAGCTGGGAGTTGCTTTTTCAGTATGAGTACACAACATAATCAGTAAGTATTCCACAAAATCCACTTTCAACATTAATAATGGAGGATATAACTAAGTATTAATGATGTGATTAACCATTAAAGCATGACAAGGAGCAAGTATCATGAGGTTATAAACCATAGATAGAAGGACAGAATAGAAATTTTCGAATCCTTATTTTGCACATTAATGTTGGACCTAAAAATGTTGCTTGTAGGAAAACATTCAGGTCCTGTGTTTGAAAAGTTCACAATAGTGAGCATTTTTGCCTCTGCTCAGCTGTGTCATTCTCCCAAATCACCCATTTAGAAAGGAAACAAAGTGCTTTCACTACCTCCAGATTAAACTGGACAGAAGGAATATCACAAAAATAAAACATCTCAGGCTTTTTAAAGTAATGTTATTTACAATGTTATTATGATTTTAAATCCCAGAGTGATATTTAGGGTTATTTTCTTGTTCTTAATTTCATTTTTCAGGCCATATTTCTTCTGCTGTCTGCTTGGGGCAGGCAGATGGTGGTTCAAGTATTCCTTGGTGTTCCAGTATACAAGAGGGGAGGTTTTAGCTCAGCTCACAGCTCTGTAGGCAACTCACTGATGGAAACTCTGGGGAAGAGGCCAATTGGTTTTAAATTTGCTGTCTTCTGATGCCAGGCTTTGGATTGTAAGCAAGTTGTACAGAAATTTAGTTTTTGAGATTTTTCCACTGGTGTGTTTCCTCAGTAGCTTCCTTTTGGATGTGAAGTTGTGGTTTTTCTTGCATAATTTCTCTTGCTTCTCTCTAATAGGGGCTTCAATACATCAATCTGATTTTTCCAAAGGTATTTGGGGTGTGTATCCTGTAATTTTATTCTATACCAGAAAATATTCGCTGATTTTATTTCCAGAAGGCCTCAGATACTGTATCTCTGTCACATTAATGTGCTATTGACATGTGTTTATTCAGAACTAGGAATGGCCTCTGTTATCCTTGATAGCCTCAGTTATGTTTGTACAACACTGATGTACTTGCTTTAGAGCCTCCAAGTAACTGTTCACAGCTTCATAGAATGATGCAGTTGTGGAAAGACTGTTGAAAACCATTTGATCAAACCTTCACTGGAAACCCCCCTTAAAATTTGTGTGTGTAGATACTGATGGAGTTCTTAACAGTTAATATTTTTATTTTGACAAAAAAACCCTCTTCAATGCTTTTGCAGACTGTATAAATAGCATGCAGAGATCCCTATAGCACAAGAGCTGAATCTAATGTAAAGCTATAAATATGATGTTTAAAATAATATTTTGTACCTATCCTAGATTGAGTGATTTGTAAATTGCTTTACCTGCATCCTTGTTATGTAGACAGGTTTGTTCATTATAATCCAGCTTGCTGTTTCATAGCAGGGTGGAATTGTCATTGACCCATCATACGTAATGAAACTAGATGTCTCTGGATAAAGTTCCTCAATATTAAGCCCCTGTAGTAAGTATGCATCATCTGGAGAACAAAAGAGGAAAACAACTCAGGTAAAACAGCAGCATCCCAAAACAAACAACAAAAAACCCCAAACAAAACAAACAAACACCACCACCCTTTTCATGTCTCCTAATTCCAAAACGTGATGACATGATGTTCAGTTCTACCAAAGAATGATGCACATTTCTGGATGCTCCAGCAGTTTAGACAAGAACAAGTAGCACAAGTAATACCCCTCACCCTGCTGGGTGGATCTGCACTGAGATTCCCATTCACACCCGCTGGGAACTGAGCACAGGCACTCACAGGACAACTCTGAATCACATTTAGGGACTGGAGTCAAAAGCTTCTTGAAGTTGCAGTTATTGATTGAGAGGCAGAAGCCTTTGGAGAGTGTTGACTTTCCATCTTTTAGGGTCATTAACAATTTTTTCTTGACAAAGCCTCAGGAAGACCAAGACAGTTAAAACCTAATTGCCCTTCTGCCACAGAGGAATTTGCAGTTAATGCATGACAATAAAGTTGCAGTTAATGCATGATAATAAAGCTGCTCCATGAAGCCTCCTGGCCTTTCATGTGCACAGTGGCCTGGGTGCAGAGCCAGCTCCCTCAGAAAGCTAAACTCTAGGTGGAAGGCTTGCTGGGAAGCAGTACCAGGATTCCTGCCTTTATTGTAAGCCCCCCTGGGAATTAACGAAGTGTATTCCTCTGCAACAGAATTTATTCTGTGGATATGTACGTAAATATAATGAGATATATCTTTCAAAATTCATCAGAGTTCCTCAGTGTTTTCTGTACTATCTGCACTATTTCTCTTGGGTAATGCTGGCCCTACAGTACTTTTGGCAGTGCTGTCGAAGCTAAAACTCAGATTTTCCTGCCAAATCTTAGGCTGTAGGAGTTTATCCACTCAGGGATAAACATATTTTATTACTGATACACTACTTGTGTGTATCTAAGAGAAAGCTGGGGTGGTTATGATTTGTAACATTGTGAGATCTCTTTGAACCCTTTCACTTGTGTGTGGTGTCTCCAATTTGGTTCATTTGCAGAGGGAACATTAAAATACAGGCAAGGAAAAGTGCACACTGAGGTGTGCTCCCTCTTTCAATGCTCAGCATAAGCTGACCTTGAGTTGTAGAGAAATCCAAATGATCAAGGAAGTGTATAGGAGCTAAAAAAGAAAGGTGCAATTTAATTTGAATTTAACATATTGTAGCTGAAGGACATAACTTAGATGAGTAAAAGACTTGTCTTGTACAACCTAATGGAAAAATAAGAAGAGCTGCAGACTATTGTCTTGAGCAACAGAAAATCAAAGAACACAGGCAGAGAAAATGTGACCTTGTTTTTTATTTTAACACAGCAGAGTCAACGTGGTACAGTGTTTTGGGGCAACAATATTGGCAGCTACAGTTAAAGTGCCAAGGTGAGAGTGTAATATTTCTGCCTCATTGATCAGGGCCTTACTGTTATTTAATATTTTAAATGTGTTTGCTGTTTTACAAAACAAAATCTTTGCTGGTCCTCTCATGTTTGCTAGAGAAAGAGCCCTCTGCCCTGCCCCTGCAGCTTGAGCTGGGTGATGGCAGTGCTGCATGGCTGGCTGCATCCTCAGAGGGGAAGTGCCATTAGTGCCTGGGAGGGGGCAACACTGTCCCCTGTTTTAATATACTTCACTGGCCCATGGCCCGTGACAGCTTCTTTCTAAACCCAAATCTTCCAGACACAAGCATGCAAACACAGTCAAAATGCATTCATATTTGAACAAGTAGAGATGACTGAATACACCTGTGTCCTGGTCATTAAAAATGTTATTTACAGCGCACTGGTAATTTTGCTAGAATTGCATCAGAAGAGAACTGATGGACTTTTTTCTTGCCAATGCCTGTTTTCAATGAGTCGTCACACACTTTCCCTTTCCCACATGAACATCCTGTTCATTATTTATGAGCCATGGAAAGTGGCATGTTTTAACACCAAGCGGCACAGAGTCAGGCAGAAGAGATCCCTAAGGACCAAATCTGTTTTCTCACAGCCATATTGGCTTCAGCTGGGCTAAAATTATTTCAACCACGTAGAATTTGCCCTGAAATGTTTACTAGGAGATGGAAAACTAACTGAAGATTAATACAGATGAGTGATATTGATATGAGAAACTGGAGGAAAATATCACTTCAGGAAAAGTCAAAGATAGGGGTGAATGAAATAAGGGTTTGTCCAAGAAAACACAGTACTTATTAATGCCTGCATATGAGTTATATTCCCATGGGAAGTCAAATGATTGCATGGGAGAAGACTACACAGTAAGAATTTGGTTACCAACACTTTCCCCATGAACAGGTCTGTCCTTTCCCCACATCTTGGTAAGTGTTTCTTGTTCTGGAGTTGAAGCAGACCTGGTGGGTTGGTATTAATACCAGACTGCAGCACTTCCAAGTCTTGCTTACATTTACTGCAAATACATTCAAAATGCTCAAAATCACCCTGTATGATCTCTTGCCAGTGACAAGCTTCCTTTCATAAACCCATCCAGCCTTTCCTGGATGCTCTGCATCATTCCTATCTGCAGCCCACAATGTGTTTCTCTTGATCTGCTGGTGCCTTATGGTGATTTCCAAACCAGGAATTTTCCTCTCTACAAATTAGATTTCATTAGATTTCACATTCATTTATATAAAGGCCTTGACTCTGACAATTTACCTAGGAAATTATGTAAATCCTTTTATCCCTAGGCTTGTATTAGATGTGTGGGATTGACTTTCACAGCAAAATCTGTGTATGTTCTGTTTATAATAATGCTTTTTATAGGGGATAGAGTATTTATTGAGTGGAGGAAGATACATTTGATTTTAAAAGTTCATATAATGATAATCCAGAAGAAGATCTAGGTTAGATTTACAGGGTAAGGAATGTAGAGATCCTCAGTTTCTCTGCTTACCAATGACAAGACCAAATTTTCATGTGGAATTTTGGGAATCTAAAAAGTTAATTTTTTCCCTGGTGTTAAGCAAATACTGGATGAAAACTCATGTAGCATAACTGTTTTGAAAGAAAACTAACTTATCCCCTCAAATGGCACACTTAATGAGGAATAATAAAGTAGTTTTCTTTTGAGATATCCACACAGCTTTTGACTGAAGCCTGCCTGAAAAAACCCTTGTTTCAGCTTGCTCACAGTAGAGTCTTTGGGCTGTGATAACAGAACAAAAAAACATTTAAAATCTCCTTAAAAATTCCTTGGGGTCCACTTCACTTTAGCCATTAATATCTAAGAGCAGGAATTTCCCTTTTAATGCTCTTGGCACATGGAAATTTCATGAGCAGGAGAGACAGCACTTAATTTTGTTGCTGTTCTTTAAAAAACACAAACAAAACGTTTTATTTATGGTTGAACTGTCCTGACTCTGAACCAGCATTCCTTTTATCATTCCCTCCACACTCCTCTGGAGCACATGGGGCCTGGGCATTTTGTCAGCACCATGCTGAGTGCTGACTTCAGGAGTGGAGCCCTAAAGCAGAAGCTGCAAAACTCCAGCTACTAAAGGCACACTAGAAATCCTTGCAGTGTAAGAGGTAAAATTAGCTTTCAGCAATGATGCTACAATCCATCATGCAAGACAACTGCAAAATTACTTTCAATAACACATTCATGTTCCCAATTTATACTAAAAATTCACAGTCAATACTTGTTACTACAGTAAGTAACCCAATGCCCTGAGGAATATTGTGTGCATTGTGCCTGCCAGTGGTTTAATTTTAACAGATAAACTTAGCGAAAACTGTGGTAAAAATTAAAACAATTCTGTTAATCACTGCTTTTCCAGCCTGTGTTTTAGGTGTTCATCTTCATGAGGAATTTCATTTAGTATACCCAAATTAGGTGAGATTGGAATCTTGTTTCCCTTGTAAGGAAAGTTCCTGGCAATGCAAACCTGAAATTTCTGCCCATATCAACGTGTCTGTTGTTTCAGGATCACTAAATGTGTATTTGATACTGAGAGAACACAGCTGTTACCAGAGGAAATGAAAGGAAACTTACTCTTATATGTTATTCTTGTTATGGTGTCTCTGTTAAGCATACGATTTAGAAATGGATTTGATGATTCAGATACCTACAGAAGAAAAAATGCACAATGTCAAAATCTTCTCACAGACATTTCCTTGCCAGAACTGCAGCTCTTCCATGTGTGCACACAGACACTTACTCTTTGATACTCTTCCAGTTGGGTTCTGCCTTTTTTTCATTGTTGTGGGAGAAGGAAATAATTACTTGTTTTTCTAATGAAGCTTCATAGAAAGTTGGTAAAATAAAATAAAACACAAGGAACAGGGTGAACAGAAATGAATGTCTGAATAAAAGCATGAGCACAGTTTCTTCTCCAACAGTATTGATGAAATTTGTTGATGAAATTTGGTTGATAAATTAGGCAGGACTTTCATTAGTATTCTATTACTTTATTTATTGATAAATATAATTTCCTTGCAGCAGGATATTTTAATTGCAAATTAAAGCTCTCTTCCTCTGGTTTATGTCTGGGTAATATATGAGGTAACACCTCATGATCAGGTGGAGCTTTCCATGTGTCAGATTCTGGCCCCCTGTTGCTCAGCAGCCCTGAGCAGAGTCTGGTCCATCCTCTGACCCTCCCTGCAGGTACTTCTAAATATTGACAAGATTCCCTCTGTCTCCTCTTTAATTTTCCCATTTTCATGAGTGCAGGTCAGATTGTTGGGTCATAATACAATACATTTTGGATTTAAAAAAAAAGACAAACAAACAAAAAAAAGGTAGCATAAATATCTCTCTTAAATATTAGACCTGTGTGAATATTGCCTTTTATATCTAATTATTCCGTATACTCTGTGAAATGCATACTTTATATCTGAGGTTAATGCTTTGTTAGGACCTTTATGAAATGGGATTACAGTACTGAGGGGAACTAACAGATACCCCATACCTAAGGTGTGATGAGGTGAACTTCAGCATTACTCAGAAATACACACTTTTTTTAGACTGATGAAACAGAGATACATAATGACAGAATATAAACAATATTTGGAGGGGAGAAGTAATTTTTTTTCTATAAAATGAGAGAAAAGGTTTCTCCAATGTAATTAAAGACCTTTAGGAAAACCATGAAGTCTTGAGTTCAGCGTTAGATCAGCATAAATTATAGACTTAACTATGTACCTTGAATGCAACAGGATGGAGACAAAATATTCATGTCTTTGTGGCTCTGTGAAATGCAAGATATTAGAAGTTCTACTTTTAGCATTCTTGCAGTTTTCATAGTTTTAAGATGTTTTAAATAACACAGAGAAAAACTGATTTTGCTGGCTTGGACACATCAGCATGACATACCCTCTTTCCCAGGACCTCAACCTACTAGAAGTGATTTGAATAAACAACATTTCATAAAGAAACACTAAATCTGCGAAGCTAGTGACTTCTGCTATTGCCATTAAAGTGTTATGAGTGATGTTTATGATGTAAGGTTTTTTTTTCCCCACCTCCCTTACCCCTTTAAATTTTCTTTATATTGTAAAACCTTTGGAGCAGAGATGTTGTGCTCAGTTAGGAAGAAACTGTCTCTGGATTCCAGATCAGAGCTTCTGGGCATTGCTGTACCATAATTAGGAGTCTTAATACATTTCAGGTAAAATTTACTGTCTGTATATTAGGAATCTGTAGTATGGAATACTTACTTTCATAAATATGGAAACTACCACCAACCCATTAGGACTCTTTGCAGCTTCTGTGACATTTGTGTACAGCTCATGGTTATAGTGGATCAGCTGAACCTAAAAAAGAGTGAAGGAAAGGATTACAATTAACCAGTGGCAAATAATCCCATACAGTGTTTGCAAATACTACCCACACACTGCTTGGTTTGTATCGGGATCCCATCTCTGCTTTGGGTACTTTGTAGCAGGGGAAATTTTCAGGCATTTGCAGCACATATAATTTTAACAATTTCAGTCACCATCTGGCTCCAACTGGTGCAGCATCAGCATGTTTTCCTCTGAACTGCCAGCCACTGAATTCACCCATATCCAGTTACAGATTGCACGGCAGGGGCTGACATCATTGACATCATTTCCCTCTTCCAGCAGCACTTGCCACGGGCACCAAGTAATCTGTACTCTGCAGCCCCAAGCAAAACACAGAGGAATCAGGGGCTGAAATAACTGAGGAAACATATGGGATATGCGTTTGGAACTGTGAAAACCACCACTCGCTGAATTCAAAATACTGATATTCATTTGCCCCAGATTCTGCAAACTTGGTTACAGAGGCTCCTACAGTTAAGCACTTACTGTATTATTGTTTACCAAGTTCTCCTTAGCACCTGCAGCTTTCCTTCTGCTTTTAGTTTTATGATTGGCTAAAACTTTTAAATTACAAAGGTACAGTTCCCTTCTCTCACTATCTATTTAAAAGTCTTACCCGGAACCTTGATATTTGATTTGTCTGGGATCACCAGACACTGTTACAATTTACATTGCAAACTTTATTTTATTTTTTTTTTTTTTTGAAGATGAACAAATTTAATGAACTCTTGTGGCAGTTAAGTACTTCTGAACAGATGAAAGCTGGTCAGCTTTATTTAGCCTAAAGATCTTTCTTAGTTTTCAGATGTCAATTAGAAAAGGAAGGTTCTTGTTCTGGCACTGTCAGAATTGCAGCAGCCTGATGTTCACATTTAAAAATCAGGTCTGTCTTTCATTTGCTGATACTTCTAAAGGCTGTTCAGAGAAATTTCTGGACTTACATTCTGTGAACAAGATCAGTATTAACTTGGTTTATATCTGATAATCTTTGTAACAGTTCAAATGGTCCAAGACTAAGCCAGTAAAGAAATTCCATTATAATGTGCTGTCCAGGTTTATAATGAGGGGAAAAAACAGCCCCTAAACATCACTGAAACAGGGTTTAATGCCTGTATTGGTGAACTTGTCTTTTGGATGAATGTGAGGTCTGGTTACTCAGTACTGAAATGTAATTGTGAGGATTTTTCTGCAGGAATGATGTCCCTACAGGATCTGCAGTGCACAATCAAGTTACACAGACTAAACCTCACTTTACCCAAAGGCGTAAGCCCAGCAATGCATGTGCTGATCTGATTATAGCAGTATCCCAAGTTATGTGTAACCTACACCATTATTATCTCTGTCCAAGATAGGGTAAGAAATAAATTATGCATTCAAACAGTTCTATTTCCCACATTCTGCCCTGACTGCAAAATGTATTATTCTGTTAAGTAAATCTTATCAGCTTTATAGAAAAGGCCCTCAAGTATTGTCCTCTCACCACCCCCCAAATCCCTTTGTGATGCTGTTTTAGTGCTTGGACATAGATATAAAAAGGGCAGTGAAAACTCTGAAAGAGAAAATTTGCATTGTAAGATCAGAAAATTTTTGGTGTGTAACTTTGCTATTTACAGCCAGCAGTTCAGAGACCAAAAAAATAAGGTGACGGTCAAAAGTACTGCTATGATGTGTTAATTTCAATTACTTTTGTCCTGTCTCAGTTGGGAGCTATCTAAAACACGCCAAAGGAGTCAATGGAGTCCTCCACCAAATCCTGACAGCCAGAAAGCAGTGAAGGTCTCATCCAGCACATAATTATAATGCTCATTCATCATCACTTTGTGGTACTACTGAACTTTGGTAACATCCCTGTTCTGGGGACTGTACACTCACTGACATTTTTAGGCTTAGTCACATATTTGTCTTTTTATGTACAACTCTTTATCCTGGCAGCCAAACAACTTGTGAATTATCAAGGAAATAAGTGATGAAATCTGCTTTAGACTAGACCTCCTTCTGTACAAAGTCCCAGAATAACAATTAATTAGATAAACTCATTTTATATAACAAACCAAAATGCTGGGTGCAGGAATGGCTAAAAGCAAGGGACAAATTCTCCTTCCACCCATGGGAACCCTGAGTCAACATCAAACTCTTGTTTCTTGTTTTTGATGGCACTTACAGAAATAAAACCCCTCAAGCAGATACAACCACATGCAGGATATTTGTCCCAAACAAAGGTCGCAGTGCCTAATGAACAGATACTCTTTTTTTTTCTTCTCAAACCTGTCACTTTCTCTGTGCTGGAGTTGTATCCTGTTGTATCATTCCTCCCTGCACCCAAATTAATTTTAAAGCTGTTTCCATGGTATCATGGTTAAATTCATTAGGTTTATCTTTTTTTAGAAAAAGGTTGACCATCTAAGGAGGCATAATGTTCAAAGTTTCTCACATGGAACAGGCTAATTTAGAAAGATTCAAATGAAAAAGTGTCTTAAACACAGAATACAACAGGATAGAAAACCATAATTCCCTATTAAATTTCCTCTGAGAATAATTTCTTTAAGTTGCCTGAAATACCTGTAGCATTTGGTCTTTATAAAATATTACTGGAGTCTTCTGTGAAGGTGAAGCCACAAAAGTAAAATTGCTTATATATGAAAATCTCACTTTTCAAAAGATGACACTGTATTAAAAGCACATCACAGTAAGAGCAGACTTAAAATGCTGAAAGCACCCTTTGAGTTTAGTTTGGGTTTCAGGGCTCAAAGGCAATACTGAATTTTGTTTTAACCCACTGATTTTTTTAGGAAGATTCCTCCTTTAAGATTAATTTGTCACAGAACAAGTGAAACCTCTTTGTTTTCCTCCAGCTGCAGAAGATCTATTTTGAAGGAAAAAGATTAATTAAGATTAATTATTCTATGATGAAAAAACAGAATGTGGCCTTGTTCCATCACCCAAGAATGTGCACTGGACCAAGACCAGAATCAGAAACAGAGCTTTTTAGCCTCTCAAGTCTCTCCATGTTCTGATGCAGCCAAAAATGGAGCAATAGGAAACTGAGGGAATTTAGAATATTGTGGTAATTCACAGACATTCTTCCACAGACCACTTGGGAATAATAAAATACCCTTTCTTCTCACTTGAAAAATTATAAATATTTTTGATTTGTAAATGACAAGAGAAGAAAAGCATGAGGTAAATGGCAGCAGGAAACAGCTCACCTGTAACCATAGTATTTATATTATGCTGCACTACCTCAGAAACTGTTGGGGTACCTCACAGAAAGCAAGCAGAAAGTATATTTCCAGCACGGCAGGGAACACAAGCAAATGAAATTGTTCAAGAAGACCTGTTAAATGTTTGTTTTGATTCGGAGTTCCTGTAAGAAGTATCTAAGATATCTTTAAGGAAAATAATTACGCATTTTTGTTTATCCAAAGTTTAATAAAAATAGCAAAAGAAATGTAGTTTCTGCATGGTGGGTGCCCAGAGAGGAAAATAATTTTACTGAGTTAAAAGCTATTAATAACAATAGTTATTCACTGTTAAAATATAATTGTTCTTACAGGTATTGTTAAACCCTTTGGAAGGAATGGCAGTGTTGCACAACCCGTGGGTATGAACAGGTATGAGATCAGTGCAATTTTGTGTGAATGACAAAACTGTTTTTAAAGTTGTCCTAAATTAAATTAAACGTATCTCCTGCTTTGTGGAAAGGCATAGCACCAGCTGGGAGAATGTGGACCAGCTCTGTGGTCCTGATTTTTCTTGTTTTTCTCGACCAATCCCTGGCAGTGATGCAGGAGAATTTTCTTATATTTGAAGAACAAACCCATCTTTTCATGCCCAGGGTACTCAACCATGAAATGTTAGTGTCTGACAAGGTGGTTTTACCCATACCCTGATTAATTAATCCACAGATGTACCTTTTATTCTTTATGTAAAGACAGTAAAAATTTTATTCTTTATAAGCCCACAGCAATGCAGTGCTCTTGCTTTGTTGATAAATTGATAATATGAATTGTAGATGATCATTATTATTTTTTACTTTAAAGAATAAGACTAAGAATGCATGGAAGGAACTAATTTTTCTTCTGCTTCTGAGCAGACAGCTGTGTAAAGTAATGCAATAATTGTGCAGTAAAGTGGAAATGCAGTTGGGTTAACTACTCTTGGCTGCAAAATCTACTTTATTAGCAATAATGGCATGCTTGGAATTAGCACTGAAGCTACAAATGGAGTCTAACCATTTCATTAGAGCAGTTGGTAACAAGAGCTAACTTGCAATAAAGGGTGTTCAACAGTGAGCCTTAGCCAGTGTTCCTTGGTAGCATTAACATGGGGTGATATTTTCAGCATGTATTATGGCTCCTACAAATGAATATATAATAAATATATAAAAGGCTCTGCCATAACCTGCTTTAGGGCTGAAGTAGTTTTCTCTAGTTATTTCTAGATGCCATTTGTGCTGCTGACCTGGTATCTTAGAGTCTGATGAGGCTCTAACAGAGCCTTATTTCTTGTTTATATGCAACCACTGCAGCTAGAAAATATTTTTTTAAAAAATTACCTAAATGAAATGTAGACGATTAAGTCTTTCTCCTTATTATTTATATATACTCTGAATACTTTCCTAAGTCGTAATTTATTTGCAAGTGGGAAACAAGACTAATTTAGGTAATATTTAAAACTTGACATTTTTCTTAAGCATCCCCAGGACTACAGTAAAAAGTACAAATTACTGTCTGAAGAGACCAGATTGGCCATGCATATCTCAGAATTTGCATTCAGGACTTTCGCCATTGTGCCAACAACAACAAAAAATTAAGTAAATAAGCTGAAAAAATAAAAGTGAGTGAGGATGGATTCCTGACATTCAAATGCTGGTGGAACTGTTGCAAGTGTTACAACTATTTGTACTCTCTTCCACATAGCAGAAAATTCAAGGAAAGAAAAACCCAAACTGAGCCTCAGAGGTACAGAGGAATTCCTTGGCTGCTGGCTGCTGAGTGACTCAGGGAGGGTTTTTGACAGGGGAGTCATTGCTGAGCCAATTGCTCCATGGGTATCTTTGGCTGACCTGCCACTCAACCACTCTTGTCACTCATTGTTAGCAGATGAGCAAGAGCTGGATAAACATAAATAAATGGCACTTCTCTGCAATTTGCTTTGTGTGAGGATCAATCTGAAGTTTGGGGCTCATATGCTTAATGTTGATTATGTCTTGGCTGATGCAGAATTTCACTGCAAGCTGTAATTTGGCACCGACCAAATCCATCATCTGCAAAAGTTGTATCTTAAGAGAGAATAAGGGTAATGTAGGGAAAAAAACACTATTAGATGAGTCTATCATCATTTCTGGATTCGTGCAGGATTTTCTGACTAAACACTGCATTTAAATTGTTTTCTCATTTTAAATACAGCATATGCTCAGACACCATGATGATGAACTCGGTATAAATGCTCCATTTGGTAGATTCAGTTACATAATGGTGCTCTGTATTTCTGCTAGAATTCTGTTTCTTTAGCAATGAGCCCAGAAAACAGCAGAAAATAGTTCCTGCATGTCAAGAATGTGGGGAAGTGGTGATTGATGTCATTTCTCTTGTTCACTGCATTGCCCTGAGACATTGAATACAAGGGATGCCAGAGGAGGTCACTGACAGAGGAATTGGCAGTTCAAGCCTTCTCCAAAATCCACCAGACCTCTCAGTCCACCTTGCTAAAGAACCATCTGTAGTTCCATTTCTGTTCGTGGGGCTGGGAATGATGGGCAAGGGCAGATTTTATATTCTTAACATGCCAGCAATATGTGTATAATAGGAAAGCACAGAATAAAACTGAAGATGTATTTTAAGAAGCATTTGATACTGTCCATTGGAGAAGATGTGGTAGCCAGGTGGAGGCTGGTCTCTTCTCCCAGGTAACAAGAAGCAGGATGAGAGAAAATTACCTCAAGTTGTGCCAGGAGGGGCTGTCAAGCCCTGGAAGAGGCTGTCCAGGGCAGTGGGTGGAGTTACCATCGCACAAGGACATGTGGATGTGGTACTTGGAGATGAGGTTTAGAGGTGGCTTTGGCAAGTTATAGGATAACAGTTGAACTTGTTTAAATTAAAAGGTCTTTTCCAAAAATTCTATGATTTTTTTTTCCCATGGTCTTCTCTCAAGAGTCTCCTTCCACTTCAGTGACTGGATTGCTCACCTGTGACTTAAAAACTTATGCTCAAGTCCTACTCTGCCTTTGAGCAGATCTCCTTCTGATCTTGGCCCAGCTTGTCAACTCCAACATGGAAATAGCTGTATTTTTCTCCGGTATCAATATTGTGAGAGGCTCAGATGTAACATTACTGGTACTGGGGAAAGCATCTCAATAATGAATGTTATGTTATGGAGTTCAATCTATGTCATTAATCCATGACAATTTGTGACACATCACCCATAAAAAGCACAAAAAAGATCAGAATCCAAATAGTTCTGGCAGAAGACTGTGGGATTTCCACCTGATTTCCAGCACCTCAAAATATGGCAACAGGAAAACTTTTATAGCCTAATAGAAGAGAAAAGGAAACTGAAATGGACATAATTGCTGGTTAAAACAACAACCTTTCTCTTAGTGCACAGATGAAATGGAGCTGAAAATGACTAGAGATAAAAATCCAGGTCTTTGAACTGTAATGCTAAGAATTCTTCAGCAAAAGTAGACACCTAATTGAAGATAATGTTGACTCTCTCTATAGCTTTATTACTTTGTCAATCTTACATCTTTAAGCATTTATTTAATTTCATTATCCTGCAGTAAACAGTTGTCGAGATGAGATAGGTTGGTTTGTGGTGTCTGTAGGCAAAGCTGTGTTTTACTTTAAATGCAGGTAGTGCTGTCTTTAGCTTTTGAGTTAAGGAAAAACAATGCAATTATCCTATTACCTTGCTAAAACATCTGATTATTTGTCAATGATGTGAAAACATGAGAACTTAAATGTGAGCAATTCAAATAGGAATGTAGGTGTTATTTTCTTTCTGTGACATTTTAACAATATCAATTTGCCAGGCTGTTGTGAGGAAAGGATTCCATATGAAACTGTCAGTGGGGGACTGTGTATCACTAAAAGGATTAATAATAAAAGATTTATTTCTGATTTTAGTAAGCTTAATATATATGCAAAGTAAGTGTTTAGCTTTATAAATAATTTAAATATATATATGATTTAGTTTTACTGCATAACGAATTATGTGCTGCTTTTCTCTAGCCTTTGCAAAGCCCATTATCTCAATTTTAAAGGGAGACACATGGAAAGAAGGCAAAGAAAAAAAATCTAGTTCTTCCTACTTCAAAAAAAAATGTAGAAGTGCGAGCCCAGTATAAATTCAGAATTCTGTCTCCAAAGTTCCCTGATCTCCTCAAGAATTCCCTGAATCCTATTATAAATTGGTGGTTTCTCAGCAAACAGCATGAAGAGTTTTTCCTGGGAGAAAGGTTTTAATAATTAAAATTAGTCAATACTGAAGTGCAGAAGGTTATTTGATCTTGCTCAGAAACTGACACTTTCCAGAAGGGGAAAAAAATGCAATCTGTCTAGTAAATCACTTTGTGCAGAGCTGGGAGTCAAGTAGAAGAAATTTGCTGCAGAAGAAAAGAGGGCAACTCACCAGGGAAATAGGTTTGCTGAAAACAATTGTGAGTTTGAACATCAAGGTTGAGATTTTTAGGACATTTCCTGAAAAAAATCTCTAAGACTCCCAAGATGAGATGTAAAAATGCATTTGTTAGAACTTCAGGACATTACATCTCTCAGCCACGTTATATAAAGTTGCTGTTGGCTCTGCGCTCCAAAAAATTTTAGTTTGCCTACTTTCCCCCTGTAATTCCAATCA
This sequence comes from Passer montanus, assembly GCF_014805655.1. Lineage (NCBI taxonomy): Eukaryota > Metazoa > Chordata > Aves > Passeriformes > Passeridae > Passer > Passer montanus. The sequence goes on from NW_024368263.1 coordinate 3,882,702, forward strand.
AACTCAGCTGTTTTATCAAGTCAGTCTATATTTCTGCACAGAACTGAGGCTTCCCACCTTCATTTAATGGACTGAAAGATTGCTCCCATCACCCTTGTCAGCCCTGGACAGAGTCAGCAGATGACAAGATGAAATCAAAGCCATGCCCATGGCTGTCTGTGCCCAGCAGAACTGGATTCCCTTTGACTCGTGCTCTTTTCCAGCTTTTCTTTTCATGCTGCCTGTGCCATGCAAGCTGTGGCGTTTTCCTTGAGCATGTTCAAGCCCAAATATTCCCATTTTTATACACACCAAACCTCTTCTCTGACCTTTTCTGATCCGTTTCTTTCTGTCACTTAAAATCTGTCATTCTTCCAGCGTTATCACTGCCATCCAGCTGTTCCCTCCCCCACTGTGCATTTCCTAGAGAGGCAAAATGGTCCTTAAATACACCCTGTTTTCCTGTCTCAGTGGGGTTCAGGGTTAGTGAATACAAGTCGGAGATCAGGCCTCTGCTTTTCCGGGGGTTTGTCACAGTGGGAAAGGGCAGTGATGCTGCTCCACCACCTGCACCACTCTGGGGATGTCACAGGTGGCTATTGCAAGAGCTTCTGGAATCACAGAAGAATCAATTCAAGTGCTCTGGCAGGTTGCAGTATCTCACCTTGTCTCTGTACAGCTAAATCACGTTTTTGCATTCTGAATTTTAGCTCTGTTGTAGCATAATTAGAATCAACAAATTTCAGGAAAAAAAAAGTATACCAAATGTTGCATTAACTGTGTTACAAAAGTATTTTACTTTATCTCACAAGGAGGGCGTCATTAATGTACAATCTAAATGTACAGTGATGCTGCAATTCAGCAGAATTGATGTTGTGGCTGAGAAAACTCCCGACCTTCTGAATTACTTTAATTTGTTTGATTCACCTTGTTTGACCTCTCTCTGTGGCAGATCAGGTAAGACAGCAAAGAGGGAGGCACAAAAAGACTGTCAGGGCAAGCAAACTAAGAGAGGCACAACCAGCTTTTCTGCTCCCACTTCTATTCTATAATTTTTTAGCTAAGTTTATTCTGTGTTATTTGAAGCACCACAAAATACATGCATTGTTTTGGAAAAAAAAAAAATTAAAAAGACAACAGAAGAACTGCCTTTAACTCAGAAGATAGCTGGGAGAGCAGGCGCAGGCTTAATCTGCTCATACTCTGAGCAAGGAGTAGAAAGTACTATATTTATACTCTTGATAAATTCTGTTCTTATTATATTTTCTGGAACTTCTAATTTTTAAGTAAGGAACACTAGAACAGAACATATTTTTTAGGATCTTTCATGTTTATACCATACTTTACAAGTGAAGTACTCAAAATTCTGTAAGTAATAGAGGAACATCTTGGAGATGGGCATCTGGCAACTGTCACAAATCCTGGTATTGGGAATCTCGTGGGTGGGACAGGCACAGATTATTCTTCAGGCTGAGGTGATTGGAGTACTTTACTCACAGATCTGTGCAGTTTTATATGCTCATCATATTTACACTGTTATTGGCCAACCAAAGGCCTGGTAAATAAACAGTTTAATAATAAAAGTAGATCTAAGTGGACAAGGTAATTGCTACTATTTGAGAAGACCCAGATAAAACCATACAGTCCCTGGGGCTGAGGCTGGACACAGGTCACTGTTGCAGTTAGATGAGAAAATGTTCTGGGAGTGATGCTGCAGAACAGCTCAATTGCCAGAGACTTCTGCAGGATCTGCTTGTACCTTTGAGGAACTGTCTCTCAACAAAGTACTTTTGACCATGCATGTCTATTTGTGTTACGAAAACAAGCTCTAATCTCAGTCCAGACAAGACACCAGAGCAAAGAAAAGCAGGAATGAAGGTGGTGCTGCCATGGCAAACTCCTCTGCAGGCAGGGGAACCAGCAGCTGGAGTTCTGCCAGCTCCCCAAACTCCCATTTCCTTCTAGTTCTTCTACTGCTAATAACAAATGGGGAGAAGGGTAGAACAGCCTGCAGCAATAAAGGGAAAAAGAATTCAGTGCAATCTGTCTAAAGTAGCAGCAGCTCACATTGTTTCAGAACAGGAGGAGGAGGAGGAGTAGTAGGTGGAAAATTTTTCATTAATCAAAACACCAAAGACAGCTTCTTAATAAACATTAGAAAATATTTTCACCTAACCAAGTATTAAATAGTGGATTATTCATTCAAACCAGCTCAGAATTCACCTGTTGCTGGTTTTATCTCACCTTTATATATGTATGCACACACATATGGTTTTTAGTTTTCACTATGCTGATCATTTGAGAAAATTTGGCCCAAAAACCTGAAGGCTGATGCATCACAGCAGGTCACAGATTCCAGATTACAAAGGCTGTGCTGTTTTTTTCTCAAGTTGTTGGCAATAGTTTTACTGTCTGTAGCTCAAGGTGTTCACCTAGCCATATGTAGCTTTTTTAGATATAGTGTCACTGCCGTAAATAAGATTTCCAAAATGAATTATAATTACAAGGGAAACATGCTGTTGTTATCATAGTGCAGTCTGCTCATCAGGAACTGGTGCAGCTCCACTTCTCCACAGAGGGATGGTGTAAGAAAGGTGTACAGATGAAATGTGTGCATGCTAAGGATAGCTCTATTTGCTTCATTAATAGCAGTCTGATAAACAGTTGTTCAGTTACAGGTCTCCTGATTAGCATCAGTATGAAGACTGTCAAAATAATTAAATGGTTCAATAAATCTGAGACTATGCATCCAAAGAAAAATTACTATATATTGAAGACTTTTTAAGAGGTATTCACCCCATCAGCATTCCATGAACTTCAAAGACCCATCTTGTAAATTATTTTTCACTGCTTCATTGATTTTTAATATTGTCAAATGCTTATGGCCCTGCAATCCAGAAGTACTTTGAGATCTACTTAGCTTGGCATATTTATTATACTACAGTCTTCAATATCTGGCATCTTTTTTATCTACCTCTTTTTCTATATTTACAAGTTTGGAAATTTAAAAAGTAGCTGGTGAGAGACAGGTTCATGTATGGATGATAAAAGGCTTTCTGGGTGGTACAATATTGTATATTTATGATGGGAGGTTCATGCCTGATCTTTGTTGCAGTTGGATGTTGCAGTTTGCACAGTGTATTGTCTTGGGGTGATGAACTTTGACTGGAGCAGCAACAGTGCAAGTTCTGCCTGCTTAAGGTGCCCATTATTATTCTGTTCCATGTAAATGGAACAGAATAATAATGGAATGAATTTTGAGAAATCAGGTGCCCAAAATTTCTGGGTCTTTGCAAACGCCATGAGCTCTCATGCCTTCACCCTGCCATGCCCGTTGTCCTGACTGCAGTTGACTCACCCTCTATCATTTGTAAACTCAGCACAATAATTACCCTGTGAGGTAATTGGTAGTTAATGGGGAAACGTGCTAATGGCTGTGAAGCCGAAAGCATTCCAAGGGCTGTCATTAGTGTCTGCTGTGTGCAGCCATCAGCAGTTCCAAATTTCCAAGGGGACCATGACATGACAGCTTCCAGCACTGGACATCTCTGAATTAGGATTTTGGTTCAGGCCCAGCTTGAAACAAAACAACAAACTAAAAGGAGACAGATGGTCTCTTCCAGCTCCTCACTGCACTTTTATTCTCCTCTTCATAAACATTAAAGGACAGATTTTCAGCTGATATAGAATGATACAGCTCAGTAATTCTGTTGGTTTTCTAGAATTCTCCTTTTTATATTATTTTGTTTTAAACTATGTACATCTTCAGATTTAATAACAGACATTCACTTTTAGTTAAAAGTTGCCACTATCAGAGCACAAAATAAGGAATACTATCTAGCAGTACACAGACAAAACTGATCTACTCCAAGCTGCCCAAAGATTGTTTGGTGATCATAACCAAAATATTGATGAGTTTAAAAGATCATTTGAAAGATGGATGGCATCAAAAAACTGATGTGATATTCTTTGTTAGGAAAGAAGCCTGTGTCTTAAAAATTCTCTTTTGACCTTAATCTTTTGGGAATTTCTACAATATTAGCGATTTCTGGATACTTTATTATTTGGTAATACCTTGTGTACATAAAATAGGAAAAAACTAAGTTCATGTAAAAGCTCACAATGGAGTTTGCATTTTAAATTTAGGTGGATTTAAGTATTTTGAATCCTAGAGATTGCATCCTGTTTTTTCTTGTATTGTGACCCCCATAGTTTTTGTGCTTGTGACAGTTACAGCAAACATACATCCCAAATTACATCTGTCATCATCCCCATGGTTTCACTTTCTTCCAGGGTTTTTTTTATGTATATGAAGATTAGTGGAAATAAACCCTGAATATGCTGCCTGACAGCTCAAAGTTCTAACAGAAGATTTCCAGCATTCTTTGAAGTATTCAATACTGACTATATCTAAAAAATAGTGAGGTACTTTCAAATAGGCCATGGGAAAAAGGCTTTTGGAACTGTTTTGTTGTTGTTGTTGCTTTTGTTTTTTGGGTTTTTTCCTGCCGTGCCATTTTTCCTTTCATCATTTTCCTGGATTTCTGAAAGAAAATCCTATGAGAATAGAATAGACTGACATTCATTAGAATCTGGAAGAATAAGGGTGATTTCTTTTTATTTCTAATTAACTGCCCAGGGAATGGCTCTACCAGTCAGGAGGAAGAACAGTTCCTCTATTGTGCCTTTTGTGACTTAGGAACAGTATATGGGGAGGCTCTAAGCTATAAATCAAACAGCGAAAATCCTCTTAACTGAACACACCCTTGGGCTTCACACAGAATAAGGGTTTGCACTAATCATAAGCAGAACTAGTTGGGATTTTTTTTGCTGAAACAGGGTTTTGCTGGAAAACGCTTATGTGTCAAAACCAAAGTACCTTGTGGAGGGAACTTGATTTCAAAGAGATTGTTTTCTGAAAGACAAGCAGAGACTATCAGAAATCTCCCTGATTTCCTGCCAGTTTGTCTTGTGATTAATCCAAAAGCCTGCAGACCAGGTGCCTTCAGGAACTGGCTGGTTTTCCTGTGATACCCCTCCCCAGAGAAGGGCTGGCTAAGTGTGAATAAAATTATGTTTGTGGGTACAGACAGACTCTCAAAGGGAGAACCTGGGTATCAAGAGCATGGCAGCTTTAAGGCTCCCACACAGTACTCTGCCTTACACGAGAATTCCTGGGGTTAGGCTGTGATTTGCAGCCTTGGGTGCACATGGAAATATTCCTGCCTGCCACTAATTGTGGCACTAAATTGTGCCTAAATCAGGAAGGGTGCTGCTGAAACCACAGCAGCACCACCCTCCCAGGCTCCTCCATGAGCCACCTCACTGGAAATATCTCACTGCCTCCACTGCTCTGAAGGAAAAAATGGAACAAAATGTGCCAACATTTAAAATAACTGAAGCATTCTTGGTGTAGTAATGTGTGATTTGAGTAAAACTGGCTCCACAGGTCAGTGCCACAATACTCTTCAGAACAGCCTATGAGCTCCAAAACCACAATACTCAGAACTGGGATGAGCAATGTGTCTGACCCTCTGATTATTAATTTTTGTCTTTGAAATACAGGCACATCCTGCTAAAGGAGTGTGTGGTAAAGAGGCTTCACGTGCTGCCCATGGTGGAATGTTCTGTAAATGCTTTATATATTTTAATGATGTTTTTATTGGTAGCATATTTTGTGATATTTTATTAATCCTTACTTGTTTTTTTTTAATGTGAAGAGAGCAAGCAATGAACACTAACCTGTCTTCTGGAGCACTTGACAGTGGTACACTTAGCAGTACTAGGAAGTCTTTTATCCTTTTCTGAATCAGAATTCCTTATTTCAGCCAAGTATGCTAATTTATCATTTATGCATATTGCCATAAGCTTTTCTGTTCTCCCAGAAAATAAAATAAAAAAGAGGGTAAAAGTTTGCTTCTTCTGGAGAATCTCAGCAGAACCCCAATTTGAAAGCCATGCTCCTCTAATAATTTTTTCAATGCATTTTAGTGCAGTGCAAGTGCTGCACTGAGAGTTTGGTGGATTGGAGCAGGAAGAAGAAGTTGGGTCTGCACAACCTCACCAGGATACTTCAGTTTTCAGGGAGGCAAAAGAGCACCAGGTAATGAGAACTGAGTGGCTGAGCTCCTGTAGCCATGGATGCTGTCAGATTAATTCTTGTGTCAGCATGGGAAGGGATGGGACCATGCCCCCATGCTGTGCTGTGAACATGGACTTCAAAGTATCAGGCTGGGCTGGAGGTGCTGTATGGGACAGATAGCTCAGGTTTTGATCACTCTTTGCTTTGATTGTCAGAGGAAATTGAAAAGAAATTGGTAAAGTGGAGAAGAGCAAAGATTCATGTAACAAAATACACTAAATATATACTGTTCACATTAAACATGCCTTGGAAAAGAAATTTTAAAAAAATCTATTTTATTTGTTCATAAGAATTTTGCATTTGAGAGAATGTGACAGCTGTTTCTGGCCAGTCCTGCACTGAAGGTTAAGCAGATGAAGGCTGTGTTGCCAACTGGTTTTGTTATTAGCAGAGTAGTATAGTAGTGGCATGTTCATACTTAGATAAGAAAAAGTAAATAAAGTTCAAGACGATAGAAGGAGATGGACAGTAATGGACTTGCCTTTTCTAGCTAAAATCCAGAATTCTCTTTGCCTTTGATAGAACTTTCAGAGTAATAACTTGCATATGGTGTTTTTCTAATGTGCCTATGGCAAATTGTCACTGACAAAATGTTTTCATGGCAAGTACATTAAAAACCCCAACCAAAGCACTGAAAAATAGCTGAACATAATTAATTAATTCCTACTGGGTTTGATCCCACTTAAGCTTATACTGAGACAAACTTGTGTGGAGTGTGAGTGCTCAGCACCAAACAGGCTAAGGAGCTTCACTGCATCCTCAGGGTTGTGGCTCATCTGTCATTAACCCTGGACTCTCCTATTTATTATCTGATACCCAGCGTCCCCCATCCATCTCGGGGGTGCTATCAGGGAGGACAGATGGGGCTAACAGGGATTTTAGCAGTCCACACTTAGTACAGAAATACCAAATCTTATTTTTGCCTCAGACCAGTGTCCATGAGAGTTTTGCCCAAGGTAAGGTCTACAGTAACTGCTTGCTGGTTTTTATTGTTTTGCTAAATTATTATAACAAAAATGCCTTTAATTGCTTTGTATTTTCTTTTGTGGTTGCCCATAGTAGCTGCAAGGGCTTTTGTACAGGTTGTTAGTAGCATTGCTCCTTTCTTTGGAACACTACATCAGACATATTTAGGGATTTTGAATTACTCATGTGAGCAGTCTCCCTATACTTTAGTGATGACAATACTACCACCTCTCCCTGATTTATATTCTGTTCCTATGGCAATTTAACTCATTACCTACTGACTTTCTCCTTTGAAGCTCAACATTCATCTGAAGGTTATAGAGATTTTACTAAGTCTCCCCTCCTTTAGACACATGTTCCTCAGCTGATACTTTTTCCAGAGGCTGATTTTTCAACATTAATAAGCACTGGAATATTGTAAACTTATCTCCTGGCTGAAATACTTAAAAATTACCTGCTCCACTTCCAAGAGGCTGCAAAATGTGATACCAGTGGCCTGTGACAACTGAAAAATCAGAATTTTGAACTTCTTTCTTCAAGCTGTTGGCAGCAATGCCGGGGTTACCTGGTGTAGTAGGGGCTGCTCACAGCTGGCTCCGTGAGCACCTGGAGGAGTGGAGTTAGGAAGAAGCAGGTGATTCCTGTCCCCTCTCCTCAATGGTATCACTATCTGATTTAATCCTCCTTCCTGAGGAAGAGGAAGGATGATGTGCTAGTACAATCTGATTTCAAGCTTTTCCTCTATAAATGACACCACCATGAGGTGTTTTCTGGAGGTTGTTTGGAACTTCACAGGCAAGTCTGGGGTGTACAGAAAGTCTCAGTAACAGAGCCACTGTTTGTCATTTAACAATTCAGAGTACTCTCTGCATTCTGGTACAGGCTGGATTAAACTATCCCAGCTGGCTGTCTGGTTCTCATAGGCTGTGTATCTGACAGTCCTGCTTCTAAAAATATCCCAAGTTGGATTTACAACACTGATTTCCCTATAAGTAATCCTTTACTATCACTGGAAGTCCCCTACTCACACAAAACATGCCTGCAGTTAAAGAAATGGTAGTAGCAGGAGGAGACTGGTGTTTCAGAACTTCCAGTTTCTCCCTTTTTTCTTCATTTTCTTGTATTTTTGTATTGGTTTTCTCAGCAGCTTTTAGCAGCAGTAAATCTCAGTTCCAAACTGTGTGTACAGCAATACTTATCCATTTATTCAGATCCTGTTCTCACTTTCATTTTAATTATTCTGTAGCAAATTAAATAATTGTGTGTTTATAAGTGGTCCATGGTTTTTGGAAGGGTGTGCAAAGAAGAATTTTTTTTTCATGTGTTGTGGACTATGGTCTCTTGTTTGAAAGTCTCCAGCCACTGAGTTTGTGAAAAGTGCATAACCCCAAATAATTAAGCTCCTTGACTTTCTGCCTTGGCAGTGATAAGACTGCCACAATGCACAGCTGCGAAATGACTGGAGGTCTCCTGCAGCACGTTTTTCATTTTTATGCTTAGGGGAAAAAATTGACCATAAAATTGTTTTATGACTTTGCCACATGGTAAAGTTAAAGGGTCCCACTTTTACCATAAACTTCTGGAAGTTGCTACCTTTTATTTTAACAAGGCAGACAGTGCCTGAGCTATGGCACTCAGGCCAATTCTGCTGATTAAATGGAAAATGGGCTTTTTCATTAAATGATACAGACTCTGAAGTTTTAAAACCTGTTTTGCATAGAGGCATTAGGCAGCAGACACAAATGACTGGTGTCTTAGTCAGAGACTTTGCCTAAGCCAAGATTTTCTCTTAATCATTGTAATACAGTAGGATGCTCCTGCAAAGAACAGGGAATTAAACTCACTTGAGTCCATATCATAGGTACAAGTAAATACTCCATTTATTTATTTAAGCGTTCCAAAGCCTGCCTACCTTTCCATGTTACCAGTGCCAAACATATTGCTAAATCTGATACACAGTTTTGAAGCCCTTAAACTTGAACTATTTAAACATTACTTCAATTATTCTGTCTACTAAAGTGATAATTGGGGGCTAAAAAGTAACCAGATTATTGTAGAGATCTCTTTTGACTGCCTTTAACACCTAGTTATAAGCTAAAGCCTGGAAATTACAAGCCTCTCTGTATCATTCAGTCCATAGCACGTTCTGAAGCATTCTGCTATTTCTAGGCTGTTTTTCATCCTATGTTACTACTCCAGTGCTCTTCAACTTGCTCTGAGTGCCTGTCCACTTGCAGAACTAGGCAATAAAGGTCCCTAAAATAAACCATTTCTTTAGTGTGGATGTCAGTAGGATTTCCAGATGTGTAAAGAACATTAAAAGGTGGTTCAAGGTGGACTGGGGCTGTTTAAAAGCTTCTGCTTTGTCTGGACATGGATTTAATTTAGGCCTGAGCCAATCTAAGTCTTGCAGTGCTAGGAGGGAGAGGTGCTGTCTTGTCCCCTGTCCTCTCCCCAGTGCCTCCTGTCTCTCTGCAGTGTCTTGATTCTAATATGACTTGGAGACCTCAGTGAAAATGAGGGGGCAGACTGGATGAGAATGGAGGAAAGAAGCAGCAGGAATAATTCTGATTGTGATCTAATGGAATAGATAAATGTGGCGGATCTAATGCTGGCCGAATGCTACGCATATTCTACTTACTTATTTTCTGCTACGTGACAGGATTAGGAGAAGAGCAAAGCAGGCTTAAACTTTAAAGGGTATAAAGAAAAACTTTATTATCAGAACTAAAAGAATAATAAGAATCAGACTAAACCCTTCAGAACACTTCTTCTCACTCCCCCCCTCCCACTGACAACATACAGAAACAATTCAGTCAGTTTATCACTTCTAGAATAGTCTTTCTTCAGTTCACTTAGGGATAGAAGTCTCTCTTGCTATGGAGACTATGCTATGGAGACTTCTTCACAAGAAAACTGTTCTGTCATGGCTTTTAATTTCCACGAATAGCAGCCACCCAGAAATCTGCAATCATGAAGTCACTCCCATCTTTTGCAGCCTTCCCACAGCTGCGTTTATGGGCCATGTCAACTTAGGGGGTACTATTTTAAGGATGAGCTGTTCAAAAGCAAAGGTTCTCTTTATCTATCTCTGAGATCATCTCTGGGAACAGAGGTCTTCTTCTTTCTATGGGGGCAAAGGGTCTTCACTCTTATTTCTCTCTCTGTGTTCAAACTTCACATGGGATCACAGCTACTTCAACATCTGCTTGCTTTAGCATAGATGCCTATCTACAATTTGAATGCTTCATGCCCCCATGCTTTTCAATGAGTTAGAGGGAAAAGGAGTCTGATATACCAATTATACCTTCTCCATAGCCTTACAAGAGGATTTCAGCCCAGGACTAAGGCATCTCCTCAACCCCTCCTATCTGGGACTTGACTACTTCTTTATGACCTTCATGTCTCATGTTGTTCTCTCTGTATCTTCACTCTTTGCATTTCTTTCACTCAAGAGAAAGATTTGATGTTTGTAGGTTTCATCTGTGCACTAAAAAGGTTACTATCTTGCCCGGGCAGTGGCTGGGGCAGTTGAGGTGGAGTATTTCGGGCTTCGCTGGAGGGGCTGGGCCAGGATGGCAGGGCCGCGGGCCAGAACAACGGCGGCTGCTCTGGGAGGGGAGGGATGGCCTGCTAGGATCTCGGCAGCCAGGCTAGAACTCAGAGGTTGCCCCGGTGGGCCAATGGCTTCCTCTCCCCAGCGGTTTCTGGCGAAACTCAGCAGAATTTCAGCCAAACTGCGGGCCTGCCTGGCCGCTCTGAGGGAAACGGGACCCGGCTCTGCCAGCGCTACATCGGAGCAGGCCCTGGCCCTCTCGGGACTGCGTGGAGGGGCTGGGCTGGCTTGTTGCCTGTACTCAGGGCAGAAGCTAAAAAAAAAATAAAATCCTGGGCTCTGTTCATTTTAAAATGTGCATCTCACAGGGGCGTGTTTTACTCTTTATTTGGCTTATCAGCATGGGTATTCTCAGAGCCAGCCAGCAATTGGTTTTTGCCAGGCAGGGAGGAAGCTCTTAACAGCTTCTCTTAGAACATCACTGGCATGCCTGGGCTCATTCCCTCCTCAGCAAAACTCAATTAATGCAAAACCAGCACAATCATCCTTCTTGGGTAATTTGGGAATTGTTTCCCCAGTTAAACAGAGGTTTCTGGAAAGCCCACAGAGGGTTCATCCAACACAGCTGAGACCAGCAGTATCAGGGCCAGCGCTGGCAGCTCAGTCTGCAATTAGCAGTCATACAATGCAGTCCTGCAATGATTTTTCCCTGGTTCCTAAAGCCTAAGCCAGCAAATATTCATTGCTATTCTTACCTGCACCAGCTAAATTAGACTAATGAACCTAGGCAGTTATTTTTCTTTATCCCATCTCCACTGACAGCATTATCTAAGGAGGCAGGAGTGAATAGTAATTAACATCAAGCCTTGAAAGTACCCGTGACATCACCAAGACACTCTCCCAGGAAGTCAGCTGGCTTGTTTACAGACAGCATTCCCCCTCTCACTGCTGAGAGATGAAGATGTTACATCCCTCAGTGCTGAGAGCTTGTGGAAGAGCCCTCATTTATACAAGCAGCACTTGCATGGGCGGATGGACACTCAAAGAACTCCATCAGCTGCTGCCCTTCCCTGGAAATCTGCAGCCATTCAGCACCACTGATTTGCATCTGGGCCTATCGTTTGGAATAGCATGTTCTAGAAGTAAGACTTAACTGTGCAGATTTAGGCTCAAATTAGTAATTAATGCTTGACCTTGCTGGAGTTCACTTGCCCAAAACATTGAAAAACACACCTTCAAAGGACAGAATTCATCCCAGTATCTGAAAAGGAGTCCTTGAATCTCAACTCTTCTGCCTGCTGTTTGTCTGTTCTCTGTTGTCAAGGGAAATGCATCTCCACAGAGTGATTTGCCTTGTCCTAAGAGACTCAGCTCTGGCTGTCAGGACTGATTAATCCTTTGAAGGTGCTGAGCTCTTTCTATTCACTGCAGGAGGATTCAGACAACAAGATGAATCCTGCACACACTGCAGATCCAGCTGTGCCTGACTGACTGACATCAGTTTCCACTAAGCTCAGTTTTCTGCTCTTAGTAAGAAAAGTTGAGGTCTCTGTTAAAAAACACCAAATATTAATAGTACTTCAGAACTCCAACTTTCAAAACTAGAAGAGCCTAGGTATTAAGTATTGCCAAACAATGCTCTACATTTTTACATTGTTATAGACTAGGACTGATGAATTAAAAACTTAAAAACTCTTTTTAAAGCATCTGAAGTGGTGGTGATACATTAGAAGTCCCATGGTATGTTTCAACCAGATTTTTGCTTTCATGTTCAGTTAACTTTTTTAGTTTGAATATTACTCTCATGTGTCTGAACAGCAAAGACCTTGTTTGCTACAGCATCCTTTACTTTCAGAGCTTAAAAGAGCAATACATGATGAGTTCACTTATAGAATTGAACAAAGGCAACCAAAATCAGTTGCATAAGACATTAGTAATTCCACAAAAAAGCTGCCACAGGTCATATGTAGCTTATAAAACAAAGCCAATGATTACCATCAATTATAACATCATCATGCAACAATGCTGCAATTAATTTCTTACTCCTAAATAACTGCTGTTGCTCAGTGCCAAAGAAAATGCCACACATTAAGTGACTCATCACCAGTCTGTGATGCATAGTACAGATGTTAATTTGATTACTCATCTCTGAGAAAATAAGTGCTTTATGATAAAAAAGCTGTTCTTTTTTTGGTATTCTGAAAAAATGGTAACAGAGTGGCTTTAAAAATAATCTCTAAAGTAACACAGAGTTACTGTGAAGCATTATTTTGAGTTGTAGGGTTGGACACTGCATAGTTCACAGCCATGGCCCAAGCTGGAGGAGGATGGGGTGCTGCAAACCTCATGCATCTCTTTTATATGAGAATGTTCCTATAGAAGGAAAATGGAAGGATCCCATTTTGTTTGTCCCAGAAAGTCTGCCAACTTTATTGTAAATCTTGAAAAAGGGCTCCATCTAAGCCACTAAAATATTTATCCAGCAAGAATAACGGGCCATTCTAGAATAGGTATCAGGATCAAGAAATTATGGTCTTTCTTGGAACAGGAAATACATAATATAGACGTGTTTAACATAAAACATTGCCATTCCGCCAGGGACTATGTATGCAGTTAACTTTGTTTCTTGAGCAGAATTCTGTGGAGTCATCTCCAGAATTAAGTATCACCTTGTTTCTGCATGAATCAAAGGCAGGATGGTACTCAATGCGAAGTGTTACACATCAATGAGAAGCAGAAGTAGCACTTCTGTGGGAATTTGAAGTACTTCCAGCATTACTTTGTAGTTAATCTCATATTTGCCTTTACAAGAGACATAAAGGCCCCATCCAAAGAGACCTGGTTAGTTTGTAAGTAGCACAGATATACAATAAACACAGCAGTGTCATTTGCAGATATGAGTCACAAAATTTGCAGTGCTTGGTTAAAAAGAAAAAAAACCCAATTCCCTAATTTTCAGAATGGCTACAGGAAAACAATTTTTACAGATTAACTTGCAAATACCTTCGGGCAGAAATAAGAGGTGGGTAATTCCTGTGGTGACATACCTCTCCAGAAAAGGCCTGGCCATTGAGGAGGTGCTCTGACCCCTGGCTGTCCTCGCTGCCAAAGTGTAACCGGATTTCCTCCAGGCGGTGACTGTAGGTCATTGGGCCCCCGGAGATGTTCACCAGGTGCTCCTTGTCTAACCGGAGGGACACGTGTCTCCCTGTGTTGTACATTGTCCCACTGACCTAAACAAAGCGGAGAGGAGACAAAAAAAAAAAGATTTTTTCAAAATAATCTGCAAATCTAGCAAACTGATTGGAGACTTTGCTCTTTACACACCTTCACTCAAATACAGCGACGCATCTTGTGGTTGTGAGATGAAACAACCAACCTCGGGTCACACTTCAATTTCTGCTTTGAACCTTACGTTGTTTATTCAAATATTTTGCTAAAACCCTATGTACACATTTTAGCCTTGGGCTGACGTGGTGAATAGGACTGTTGCACTTCTAATTAAGTAGGTTTTTAGAGTACTTTTCTTGCCAGGTCTGAATAATGGCTTCATTTGAAAATTTCTGCACAGGAAATGGGAACATTTCAGCTGACATAAATTATTAAAGTACACTTGAACAAATCTGAAATTTAATTTTCCCCCCCTTCTTTTAATATTTATAACAGTTACCCAAAAGTAAAGGTGCTGCAAAAAGCTGAGATGCAATTTTTCATTAACAGGGAACTCTATGCCTCCCGGAGCTGCAGATAAAAACTTTCACTGTCATCCCATGCAAGTCTCTTTGTTTTGTTATAAATATTTTATGTGTACAATTGTCAGGTCTTTTAGCCAGAGGAGTACAGAATTAATTCCAATTTGATTATATATGCCTAGTTCCTACTACACATCAAATATCTCCTTAAGATTCATCTTTATTTTTTAAAAGGCTGGATGTTGTGCTTTATTTGCAAACTGATTTACAGCTGTTGTAATGAAAAATGATTGCACAAATTTTTCATATGGAATATAATTCTGTTATTATTTGCACTGTCTTAGAAAAAGTTTGTAGATCAAGAAGTTCTTTAATTTATGCCATTAGAAAGTCAAATATACCAATTTGAATTAGAGTTATTATTTATTTAAAAACATTCTGCATGGATACAAATGTACACTTGAATAACATTCATTTAATTTGAGAAGCAGAAGTGTAGCAACAATATGCTTTGTTGTACTTCAATGTAAAATTAAAGATATTGCCTATTATGTATTATATCCTATACTACATCAGTATCATGGTAATTAATACTAAGTATTACCATAATTAATATTATGGTAATATGCTGCAGTGTCATTTTATCTATAATACTAATTACTGAGTTTAAATGACCTGTTTTCTTTCACAGTATGTTATAAAAAGTTACACAGAACAGACTGTGCACTTGAACTAAATGGAGGAGATTAAACAGATTTTGATTGTTGTGGTTCTTTACACTTTGATACAGATGTTCTATGTTTTTTTTTTGTGTTTATTCCAATTTAAAATAAGCAGTAATAAATTTCTTATGAAAAGTCATAAAGACAGATATTCCTGTTTGCTGCAAATATGTCACAATGATTTTATTTATAAATGCTCTTTACTTTTTCTACTTGACTTTGCATGCATAATAATTAAATACCAAGTTTAGCTTAATAAATCAAAGAAGGTTAGTTTATTGAACTCAGTTTCAGTACACTGCATATAAATGACACAAAATTGGTAATCATAAATAGCAAATGGAGTTTAAAAACAAACAGGGGAAAATGGATAAAGCCTCTTATTCACATTTGGAAGCTCATTCTTCACTGAACCCTCAGTTAAACTCAGCAGCTATGTAAAAATATTCAGAATCCATTTTCTTACTTAAATTGTCATAAATCTCAAATGAGGTTACCATTATTTTCTCTCCCCAAGTAAAACTGACCCAAATAACCCCCAGTGTGAATCAAATCACTCTCCACAGAACAGAGAGGAGAAATGATAAGAAGCAAATTCATGAACAGGAGTAACATTTGTCCTTCTTATTTCCCACTTCATAAAAGTGCAGTGCTCATAATGACATGGTATTGACTTTTTAGAACCAGAACTTTCCTGCATAGCTGCAGATGGGGAATACCAGTAAAGCAGTGAAGCATCTGAGGTGCCTCATTTCTGACCTGAGGAGAAGTGTGAACTCTAGAAGTGAGACTGTTAAATTCTCCTGCATGGGCACAGACTGGGCACCAGGCAGAACAAAGTCCAAGATCTTCAATATGAAAAATACAAGGCCTTGCCCTTTTATGGGCTTTCTCAGGTTTAAAGGAAGCACTGGTTTTGTTGTGTGTGTCCAAAGAAAGAGGAGCTGCAGAGACCACTTGAGATTCAGCACCAAACTGCACCTTCAGGACATGCCCATTTATGAAGTAGGGTGTTATATATTCCATGTACTGAGATTACAGCTGAATGAAAAGGCTGAAATATTGAGGAACTTTTTTTTGTGAGGAGACATTATGACTTGCCCAGGCTCTACAGTTGGCTGTCCTTGATTGTGAGAAGGACCATAATATGTGAATTTATTTCTTGCAGTTCAGGATATTGTCTGGTTTATACACAACCTCAAAATCTTACCACCTTTACAGGTGTACATTTCTAGTATAACCATTTACAGTTAGGACACAGAAACACTTGAATGTGTTCACCCTCTGTTTGCAAGCTCAATACCCACAAATGCCTTTTGCAGAGCAAATAATAAATTTTCTTTTCCTTTTGTGCAGTTTTAAGGGCTATAGCAGGAAAATGAGGTTCTGATCTTGTTCACTACTGATAAGAGGATTCTCCATATTTCTAGTACTGAGCCTTTAAAGTGATGGTGACTCATTTCAGAACAGGAAACTAAGTTGATTTTGGGGAAAGCAAACTTGCATGTGGCCTTAACAAAGGTTGCAGGTGTAGAAGTTAACAAGGAAGTATTTTCTGCATTTTGTACATTACCCTACAAAGTAAACGGTATGGAGAATGGGCATCTTATGGGAAAGATGTTGCCTTTTCCTGTCTCAGTGAACAATCTCTGCTACTCCAAAAAGCACAGTATTTAATTTTTATATGTGGACCAGAAAAAAATGTTATAGGGTAGTTTAAAAGGCTCATAAAAAAGACCTGTTAAGATCTATATAATGATTTCCTTAATTAGTCAGATGGATTTCAGGTGTTTCAGCATGGTGGCCTTTGTGTTGCTCCTTGCTCTGCTTTGCTCTCTGAGTGTTTGACTTGAAAGTTATACAAAGATGAAAACTCAGCAAACAAACCTGGGGAAGAAATAAGCACTAAATCTTGACCTCCTCTTTTCAAAAAAGATCAATATTCACATTTATCTTATGTGCTAGAAATGAGACTGCAGTAGAGAAAACATATAAAATCATCCATAAAGCTGGTCTGAGAAAACAGGAAAGCCCAAAATCATACAAGTTAATGATCAGGCCACAATCTCAGTTGACCTCATTTTCCTCACAGATTTAGAATCATTTCCAAACAGGTAATATTATCCATGGCAAAATCCCCAGACAGAAGAGTGCACGCTCATGGGCTTCAATCTTAATTATGGAACACTTCAACTTTGGTAGGCTTTAATTAATTTATTAACATATTCCTGATGTAGTTATTTTCTATTTAATCTCATTACTTTTAATTCTTGCTTCACAGAGCTTTGTGCACAGAATTCTCCAGCAGCATTTTTCTCTCTCTTTATCTTGATGCAAGACATCCACATGGGCATAGGCTGCTGATGTATTCAATACTTCATTTCTCAGTAAGATCTGGGTATCCTCTGGTAGCTCTGTATAACTTGGTCCTGTGACCACAAAAAAAGTCCCAGTTCTGCTCTTTGAAAGGTGGAACATAAGCAAAGTCAGTAAAAATGCACACCCAAGAAACACAATCTCTTTGCTGCACATTTATCTCGAAATGCTACAGACTTTATGACCACCAGGAAAAACCCCATAATAATAAAAAAAACCCAGCAAAATCCCTAAACCAAACCAAAATCCACATAAAAAGTCCAGAAACATTCTTCCCCCCTGCAAAAAATTGTGGTTTTAACCCATCATCTGTGGAAATATTTTTGTTTTGTCACAGCTAACTCTGTATCTTCTTCCCTTTGTCTTTTCTTCCACAACTAGGACTGAACAAAATACTTTCCTTTCTGGCCTACATCTTTATATTACAGCCTCTGTTAAAAGAGGCTCTGTTCAAAACCCTGAGCAGGAGAAAAGGAAGCAAGAAAAACATGCAAGAAATGTGAGCAGGGAATGCAAGAGGAAAAGGGATGGATGCTTTGCCTTTCAATTCCATGCTACATCTACAGTTCATTGTCACCTTCAAGGGGTGGCACAGACCCTCTGCTTCCTGGGGCCTTTACAAATAGTGAAATATTGCCTTTTGGATTTATTTAAGTTAAAAGTGGGCTGAAGATTAGTTCCAAGAACATTTTTAAACTTGTATCAGTACCTGCCATTGGAGCAGCACTGAATGTAAGGGAGCAGGAAAATCAATTGTGTATGGCTGCCTCCTCTGGTGTCCTTGGATCTTATCTGGAATATTAGGTGTCCCTTTCTTTAGGATAAAAATAAATACAGTCCAAAGAAGGCTTAGTGCTTTGGAGGGAAACAAATCACCAAGGTTTGAGTTGTCTTTTGAAGGAGTTATAGTGCCCTGGTTTTATGTGCTGCAATAACCAGTTTTTGATCATCTGCTGCCTGGCTTTTCCAGCCTTTCCTCCTGGAGTGCCATGTTCCAGCATAATAGGAAAGCAGATGTGCAGACTCTGGGAGGGGTGGGAATCGTGGACTTTCCTCCTCTGTGAGCAGCACCTGAAACACTTTGCCATAACCTTTGGTTTTACTCCTCAGCAAAGGCAGCAGTGTCATGGGGATCCCAAGGAACCTGTGATATGCACTGGATTTCTGCTCAGCTGCTCTCCCTAACAGGTGCTCCATGAAACATTAAAGCATTGACACTAATATTAAATATGTCATAACATACCCCATCTATGCATCTGAAGGTGAAAAAATGCAAAAATAAGTATGCAATTGTTTTTTTTGTTTCACTGGGATACGTCAACATCTTTGCCAGGTTGGTTCATTTTCCTCCTGACAGGAGGGATTGTCCTATGGAAAATTTCATTCTCTAACTAATATTATCTGAACTTGAGTTTCTATGTGTAGTAATAAATTGAATCATTCTTCTGAGTCCCTCAAGCAAATTGCTTTCATTTAATGGGGTTATTTTGGTGGTTTTTCACAGTATCTTGACTGTGTCCTGTGATAGAAAGTTTTTTCCTCCCTGATTTAAATTGACTGGACTGTAGAAACTACCCTCACCTCCTTTGTGCAAAGCAGAGGCTGCTTTTGTTTCAGGGTTTGAAAGTAAAGTTTACATAGACTTCAGGTCTGTGATCTGAAATCTGACTTTAGGGGCAGTGCAGAAGCACTGCACCAAACCAGAATTTCAGAGGTTACCTGCCAGAGCACCTGTTTTGCTCTCTGCAGCAGAATTATATTCCTTTATTTCACAGCAGTGGCTACTACATGGAACATTCATTCTCTTAATATTATGCTTACGGTATCTGGTTAGTTTCAGTAGTTTTATGGTGTTGATTCCTCGAGCTGCTGCTAGAGGGGGCCCAAGCTGGAATATAAAATGGTTTTATAGAGTTGTTATTTAACAGTTCTTTAATGAAGTAGTGTTTTGAAGTTTTCTCTTAAAGAGGAGATTGCCATATTCAAATAAGAGACAACTGGTCTATCGATTTTCCAAACTTTTGAGATCTTTATCCTGGTCCTGAGGAACTTTCTGTGTGTGTGGAGATACATGTACAAAAGTACTTTCAAAATTGTATTTAAGCAATTATTTTCTACAGAAGATGCAGTTTTATTTATGTGCTTTCAATGAATATTTATACATTCAAAGAGTTATTTTATCCTAATACCTTTCCCCTGCCTTTATGCCTAATCACTGTATGCAATATTATGTGAAGAAATTGTGGAAATGCTTTATTTTTGAAAGCAATTTTAGGGGAGATTCAGTTTCCTGCATGCTTTCCTTGCTGCCAGCAGAGAGCAGCGTCCACCCATTCCACACAACCTTTACCTGTATCCCACAGGGACAGCCACAGCTGTAAGAAAAACAAAATTCATCTGGTTTATCCACGGCTTTAATTCAGGAGTGGTGGAATCAGCTGTGGGACAGAACTGTGGGATCTGTTCCACAGCCCAAGAAGGGTTTGGGGGATTCAGGCTCTGCAGGTTTCTTGGTCATCAGATAAAACATCCAGAGTGGCTTTTCTGGCAAGAATTCAATGGACCTTATGTTGTGTTTATGAAAAAAAAAAATGAGAGAGAAGAGAAATAAAGATAAGAAAACACAACTTACTGGGAGGGAGCTGCAATCTAATTGCTGGGCTTTGAAGAACAACAGGCACCATCATCAATATTTGATTAAAAAAGGCCCGTGTGAAAAATGTAAAATGTAAGAGAGAAGTGTAAAGATTAACATAATCTTTTCATCTTCTCAGTTGAAAACTTTTTAAAAGGAAATGATGTTAATGAGCTTAATTAACCCATTTACCGGCCTAGTGTAATGTGTCATCTACCAGTGTATGGCATGACACACTTTTTTTCTGCTTTTAAAGCACTATTTTCAGTAGGAACTTCTCCCATTCACTCCTCTGCAGTTTTGCCGGTTTACTTCCCATAAGTGACTGGTTTGTAAAAAATGTGGAGTTAACCTCATAAATTAAATATTCAGGCTTACTGGCTAATGAGCACAATATGTCAAATTTCAGTAATCAAAATAATCTGCTTCAATAATGTATACTCCATTCTGTAACAAAATACAATTTTAATAGAGGACCCGCAGGGTCATGGTTAGTCTTGAGATAATTATATGCCAGAGGATGTGCAGGAAAGAAATTGCTCCAATGACACTGGTAACACCCCACAGAGTGCACGTGCCACATGCTGCCTTTTAGGGATAATAAAGTGCTTATTGTGATGCCTTGTGAAGGCTGACCTAGAACAGGGACTAGACAAATATAAAGAATAAAGTAGGGATTTATTAGGAGGCCTCAATAGATCCACCTTGGGCAGCACAAGAGCCCAGCCAGGGCTGTGCCCCAGGTGAACCCAAAATGGTCACAAAAATGGACACCCTGTCATGAGGTCTCACACTTTTATAAGTTTTGTTCTATTAGCATACTGGAGCTAATTGTCCAATTACAGCCTCAGGCCATGAAGTCCCATCCTTCTTGTTTTTCTCTCTTCAGTCCACCATTGTTTGTGCTCTTGGGCTGAGATTTGGATCATTTGTCCTTGGTCCCCAGCTAGAGAAGGAATTGTTTTGTCTCCCTACTCTGTGAATAGAGCTCACCATCCCCTAATATGAAGCCCAGACCCACACACTAAAGCAGTGCAGAGTCTGAAAAATATAAAAGCTAAAACCTGAGACAACATTTTTGTTTCCACTACTCCATTAATACAATGACTTCTGCTTGTTAGTAACTATGGAGCCTAAAGCAAATGCAGCCAAATTTATGGTGTCTTGCACTAATAATTACTGGGCATGCTGACACCAGCTTTGCAGTCATGTCATGCTCTCCTTAATATAAAGCATTGCATTGTGAGTAGAAAAGATATTTTGGGGCATTCTAAGCCAGACTTTCACTGACTGCAGAACTCAGCTGTTGACAATCCTGTGTGTCCACTGCCACTTTTTTACCACTAACAGCAACCCTCATCCTGTGCTGTGACAGCCACAAGCATTATATGAAGGAAGGAAAAAATATATTTGCATGCTCCTCTTATTTTATTAACCTTAGTTTATAAATAGGCTAAGTCAAAAAGTAATTAAAGTAATAATGGGGTTTTGGAGAGCTCCTTACCCTAATGTACTCTTGCAGTCTATAAAGATTTTAGTTTGGTTTTTTTTTTGAAGAATCTGCATTAAAAGTTGTATTAAGGATAATTTTTGTCTGTGCTAAAGGGATGTCAAAAGAGCTGCCTTTTCAAAATCTGAAGGTTTACATAAATATTTAAAAGGTTGTAAATGGCACAGAAGCCAGCAAATTTGTGAGAAATACAGATCTGTGAAAAATTGTTCTTTCCATTTTTTTTTTATGTGGGCTCAAAAGGTAAACTGGAGTATGTTAAAAAACAGAGAGCCTGAGTTCCTTTTTAGAGAGTTACACTGATACACTGACCTTTGGAGTTTCCTGATTTCAGAGCTCTTCTTTCAGAGAGGTCTTGGCTTGAAAAGCTAGAGGTTTTCCAAAGGAATCCAGATCAGACAGAAATTTCTAGGATGTATATTGAAATTATTGTGTTTTAATTTCCTTATGTTTACCATCTAGCAAGACAGACATTTGATGCTTAAATCTCATTTGATCAACTGTGTATTAATAAATATGTTCCAGCTTTCTAAGATCTTGATTTTGCTTCTACATTTTCTTCAGTACTTTCATTCCTAACACATCCTTCCCTGCTGAGAGGATGAGATATAGCCAGTTGATTGATGATTGAAATTCTCTTTTAAACTGTTGGTGCATCTTCTACTTTATTCTTTGTGCATAGTATTAGCAAAAAGGCTGTGCTAAATGAATTTGAGAAGTATCTTTCAGGTTAAGTAATTAACACTGTAGTGTTGTGTAGGTTTTTAATGTACTCACTGCTTTATTTACCTGGATCTATATATCTTTATATATGTATGTATATGTATCTCTATATATACATCTATAGAAGTGAAATATTTTATTTTTTACTAGCTTTATTAATAGGAAGGAGGAGAAAAATGTCCTCTCACACAGGCCAAGATTAATAAAAAGCCTTTGTTGTTGTTTTGCATGCAGAGCAGCAGCTCCGAGTGCCTGAGAATCACAGAGCTTCCTGCCTAGAGTAAAGGATGTGCCCTCAAAGCTCATCTGTTTTACACCACAGTCAAAACACACCATTATTAAGGTTAATGATTCAATTTTACAAGAGCTAGAAAACACCACTTATTGCAGTTATTTATTTTTCTAGTTCCTTTGCTGCCAGGATTTTTGAATTTCTAGGCCTATTAAGTTTTCATAAACTCTCTAAAATAATGAAGGGACTGCTTCTGTCTTTTGTGATTCTGTGCCTACTCCAGCCATGACATTCCATGAACTGATCCTAAGGAAAACCACAGCATCTGAGCTCTGGTGTAGCCAAAGAAGCATGGTAATGCTTTAATGAAATTATAAATTAGTGGAAAGGTAGAGTTTATAAACTCAGCTTTTTAGCCATGAAATGGACAAAAGTTTTATTAGCTTTTTTAGAAAGTTTTTGAGAATAGTGTTATTCATAATATTCACTGCTTCTCAAATCAGTGCCAAGGAAAAAAAAAAATCATAATTATTGCAATATAATTTCCCAAGCCCTGTATCTCTGGAGGTAAACTAGTATTTAGATAACTTGAAATTTGACCTCAATAAAATTCATTATGTGTCAAGGCAAATCCTTTGTGGCATGCAAAAATCGTGAGTTATTCTGCCTAGTAGCATATTTCACTGGGATCTTTTTTTTTTTTTTTTTTTTAAGCAGAAGAGAGCTGTTTGTCCTGGTTTGCTTTTTCTATTTCTTTAAAGAAGGTGAATAAATTAGCCGTTCCAGCTCAAATTATTACTGCTCCAGTTTAACTGAGAATTGTTTTACTGTTCTCATTTTGTCTGCCTCAAAAGCATCTGTGTACTTTTTATGTTGAGAAAACAGCAGAACTGCAGAAGAGGTAGAAAAAAAGAAAAACAAACAACCAATCCCTGTCCTGAATCTATCTTTGCTTTTCTTGACTTCCCTCTCTGCCAAAACTCTTCACTTTTTCCCCTGACAATGCACAATACAAGGTGGACAGAAGAGCAGGACATTTGTGTTCCAACTTAAATTTGAGCTCCAGATTCATGCAGGAGCACTCCTCTGCTTAACTTGGTCAAGAAATTTTGTGTTAATTCTTTCCTCTTTTGTTTTCATTTTGGTTGGTTTGGGGTTTCTTGTTTAGTTGGTTGGTTTTTTACCCATTCCCTGCCATGTTTATGGATTCCATAGCTATGGAGGAAGAGCCAGTCCTTTGTTCCACATACTGATCTCCTGAAAAGCTCCATGTACACAGCAGTTACATAAATCAGTATTTTTACAAGTAACCAAAACCAAGGCTCTGGATACCAAGAAGAACTTTTGCCCTATTAGATCATTCCCACATATGCCTTATTCCACGTAGAGTGAAAGACACTTTTCCATTAGCTCAAATCCTAAAGAAATGGTGAGAAACTCTTCTGAAAAAGGCTATTAGAAAATGAGTTTTACTACTGTGACAATTTGCCACCAATTCCCTTCTTTTTTCTTAGTTGCTTTGCTTACAAAGTACAGATTTATCTGGCTCTGCAAAGGAATCCCTAAGAAAAAGAGGAAGGAGTTATGGGATAAAATTAGCTAGGAATCAGCATATGAAAATGCTTTTCCAATACAGATACCATTTAGACTAGAAAGAATCTCAGCTTTCCACACAGAAAAGGTAATTTTGAAGAAGTATTTTATCACCTATATTCTAAGAGTTTCAGGAATGTTTCACCTGTTGAAACCTGTTGACAAGTTCATCTCTATTATCTTCCCAGGAAGACTCAATAGTCCATTTTCAGCTATGGATCCACAATCCTATTTATGAGCAATTGCTTTTCTTTCTGGATTTTTTTTTTTAACCTTTTTTCCTTCTTTGTGGCCAGCTGGGGCTGGATGCTTTCAAATGCCTGTGTAGGAAGATCTTCCCCAGCTCTGGGTGTTTGCACAAGTATTTCTGTGCTCACAGTCCTATTTGGGATTAATTAAAGCTGAGGAGTTGTGAGGTGCTGAACATCTTACTCACAGTGTAAAGACAGCCTTCCTCTCTTTATCCCTAACGAAGATGAGTTTTAGAGTTCCTTCTCACACTCAGGTTTGTTGTTCTTGCCTGCAGAAGAGGAAAATACTTTAAATGTCCTTATGTTCATATTAATTAGACAGTGCTCAGGCTGAACTGGAGCTTTCAGAAATTAACTCTTGCAGATCAAAATAAATATTGCTTACAAGAGTCCAGTGGAAATTTCAGCACACATGGTATTTTTAATGGTTTTAAATGCCCAGATTCTGCTGCCCCTGAGCCACTGGAATCTGTGAGCAGTACCAGGTTTTGGTATGTAATTGGCAACTAATATAGGTTTAAGTAGAGATAGGAAATGCTCCCAGGCCTTCATTTGGAGAAAAATGTCCACTCCCTGATGTAATTTAAAGATTTGTATGTCTAATATGGCTTATGTCTTATTATTTTCCTACCAACTATTACTAATGCCTAGATGATGCCTAATAAACAAATCCTTTGTTCATCTCTAAAATGACAAACCCATTGATGAATTAAATTTTCTCCAACAAGATATTGTTATATTGATTTTAGCACCCTGTGTTTAATAAACAGAGTGCCCAGAATTGCTTGCTATGACAGTCTTGAAAGTAGGGCATCAACAGACTTGGCAAAGGACTGAATTTATAAGGGAAGTTTTTGCTGGCGCTCTAATCCATTATCCCTCCATTGCTGACATTCACTTGCAATGAGAACACTGGGCCAAAGTGCCCAATACTTTCGATAACATTCTGGCTCACAGAGGAAAGGTGGTGGGAACCTCAGGGCTGGGCCAGCATTGGAACATTTAAAAAGCTGCCTCTAGTTGCAGAAATATTTTTCATCACTGTTGGAATTTACTTTTCTCTGAGTATATGAAACCTCTGCACATGTTCAGGGTGTCTTCAATCTGTCTGCCTCACACAGCTGAGTGGCTGTGGGTTTCTCTGGGCAGAAGGTTCATGTCATGATGGCACAGCTGTTAAAAAGCAAACAAATAAAATGGAAACAACAGAAAATTATTGTACACCTCAGACTATAACAAAATTCATGTAGGGGCAAACATCCTAAAATGTGACAGTTAGAATATCAAAAAGACTTTTTAGTTTCAAAGTTTCACCTCAAGAATGAGCTTATGTATTAAAACTGTGGGTTTCTATATATATGGATCCATTTGAAGCTTCTATATAATTATCCAAGTACATATATGGCTATTGCCATGTCAAGTCAGAGATATGTATTCAGGGCATAATTCCAGCTCTTTTACAAAAGTTTTGAAATCAAAAGTTTTTTGCTTTCTTGGTTTTTGTTTGTTTGGTTTGGTTTTGTTGTTTTTGTTGGTTTTGTTTTGGTTTTATTTTTGGTTTTGGGTGTTTTTTTCCCTGTTTTTTTTCTGGTTGTTTTTTTTTTTTTTTTTTTTTTCCTGTTTTCCATACCAGCTTATGCTCTCACAGTATAAAAAACTCCAGCTTGAAACATAAATTTATAGAGCTAGAACATGATAGAAGCACTGAGGGATTACTGAATATTGTGTGATACACACAAGCTGATAATCAACAATTTAAGAATAGGTATTGAGTAAAAACCTGAATAGAAATATTATGGCCAAATCACCTTTAAGGGATTTCAGATTGGTTTAAATACTGTTGCTTGTTGTCTTTTTCATATATATATATATATTAAAAAGAAAGGTTGATACTCCTAAATCCCTGCCTTTTGTTGTACATCCTGTCTCACAAAAGTAAAGCAAAGTCAAACCAATAACCTCTAACACAAAATATCTACACTCAAGGCGAGTGCTCCTCTAAGTCTGGGCCACCACCCTGAAATGAACCACAAGGTCAGGGATTTAATTCCCCTGACCCACAACTTCCAGCAGCTGCCAGAGGATGAAGCCCTGTACTGCAAGCACATGCTCCAATTCAGAGAAATCCTGATCTAGGCTAACTTTTTCCCTATCCAGGCACCTTAGCTGACATAAACTCCTTCTAAAGCACATGGAGACCAAGAGTGCTCCACACATGCTCCAATTCAGAGAAATCCTGATCTAGGCTGACTTTTTCCCTATCCAGGCACCTTAGCTGACATAAACTCCTTCTCTGAAGTGCTAAGTAAACAGAATTCTGTAAGTCATAACATTCTAGGTTTCTAATAATCCTCAGAAACTCCTAAATACCTCCCTTAGGCTTTCACTTTAGAAAAATGTGAATCCTAATGTTTTTATCTGTAATTGTGCAAAGGGATTTTTCCTCCATCTTTCAGTGAATTGGTTAGTTTGATCTCTTTTTTTACAGTCCTATACACAGGGGATAGCCATAATTTTAAATCTGTTTTTCATGCAATACCTGTCCCTGTGTTACTCAGGAAGTTAAATACATGTGGGGAGGTCTCAAGTGTCTCCTGCTCTTCTGGGTAAACCCATTGTCTGTTGTGTGTCTCTGTTCTTGGTGTTTGCAGAAGAACTGAATATTTTCTGCAGGTCTGAAACTCACCTAAATCCTGATGAAAGTGTGCAGCACAGGGATGTGTGTCTTCTACCCGACAGGAGATGCTCAGTGAACATCCAGCCTTTCCCTTCCACAGCACAGTGCTATCTAGTATCCCAGCTACCTGAACACATTTTTTCTCCTCACCAAGGCAGTGGGGCAGATTATAAATTCTTATCTAAATATGGATCTGGTAGTGCTGCAAGAGCATCTAAGTCAGGAACAATTTAAAACACATTGTCAGCACTGACCTACCTTCATTCCTGAACTTGAAGGGATGAACATTCCGTTCTTTACTGTAGCTGCAGCCTGGAACTCTCCTATTGGAAGTGTCAGAAGCAAGATCAGGTGATAGTTGTCCAGATAGTTGTTAAATTTTACTAACTCCTTATTAAAAAAACCTCTATCTCCATGGAAGATTCCTGCTTAATCATAGGGAAGGTTAGAAGCTTCTCTAGAAAGCATGGGAAGAAAGACAGTTATGATCCTTCTTTAGGATCCTGAAAATATTTTACTACAGAATTTGATAGGGACAGAAATCTCTAACATCTGTTTCAGATGTTCCAAACTGGGAGACTTCAGATTCTGCTCCAGGGTAAGGGTGGAGGAGGGTGCTTGGTGGCTACCTTTCTTACATCTCTATTTGTTAGGGTCATAGAAGAGGCCTCTCCACTTATTTTAGGTATTCACAGAATAAATTAGAAGACATTTTATCAATTTCTAGTAAGGAAAAAAAAAGCCCCACCTCTTGATTATACAATATGTACTCGAAAGATCTGCAGAATAATTTATTCTTATTCCTAGAAACAAGATATTCACTTGGTACCCTCCTGCCCCCTATCCCAGCACTGCTATTTGTAAATCTAATTCTGGAATAAATGCACAAATAAAACAGCCCCAGCTGTGGCAAAGAGATTGAACAAACTCTCGTGAAACACAGAGTGGCGCATGGATTAAAATCCTGAATGACTTCACATACTTCTAATGAATATTTTAGCTGGATATATCAGCCCACAGAGAATAATCCTGGGCATTCCAACACAAGAGCTAAACTACCAACATGCTGCTTCCAGCAATTCAGAGACCTAAAACTTAATCTACATCATCTAGAAAGCATGTGTGCAGAAAATGTGTAATGCCAGATCTTACTGTAAAGAAGAAGATTAAGGCTGAAAAAGGATTAGAAATTAATTAAGGAGCTTCTTCATGTCTCCTGATATCCTTCTGATCTGTGACCAGCCTATCTTCAGGGTCTCTGCTACTGATGCAGTTGTTAGTGATAGTTCAAATCACTACAAAGGATTATTATTAAGCTTCAGGAAGAGCTGCAGCTTGGTGGTTTGGGGTTTATTTTCCAGTTCCACACTTGCAGATCTGTGGCAGGGATCAGGGGGAGAGCTGCAGGCTGGAAGCTCAGCTCTCCAGGCTCACACTACCAGGAGCAGCAGCTCTTTGGTGCTGGCAGAGGTGAGATATGTTTCACTGTAGGGCTACAACAGGGAGCTGATAGAGCCCCTTCCAGAGGAGCAGCAGAGCCCTGACACAGCCCCAGCCAGGGAAAGGGGCCAACAACACAACAGGGAGGTCCAAGCTCCTCTCTGATCCATTTCCTCTGTTCTCCAAGGTTAAGCAAAATAATCCTGGGCTCAGTTTTGTGAGGGGGATGGCTGTGGGCTGGTTTTGCAGATGATGATATAGACACACCATACAACTACAAAAACAAGTTCTCACTGACGAGAAAAGTTACATCTTAGGAATTTCAATTCAAGCTTTGCAGTGGGCTCACTGAACGTTTTCAACGGCATGTACTCCACTTATAGGTTAAGAGTATGCATCAGGGAAGAATTAAGTCTGATTGATATTAATTAATTCTAGTAATATTAATCAATTTTTAATTCCAGTATTTACTATGCAGTTAGTCTCTTACTCATGACACAGCATATTTCCATTTTCTGGAACCTGATTATACTCTCAAGATTCAACCTTCACCCCAGTTGGACAAAATGATTATTATTTTGTTTGGAATTCCCAGCTTGATTTCCACAACATGGAATTAATGTGACTGTAAGAGATATTCTATAAACAGGGCCCTCAAGCTTGTTTCAGTGTAAATCAAATGTATTTATCACCTTTGTGAATAAACAGCTGTAAGCAGGTTCTGAAGCAGAGAGAGTATCACATGCACTGACAGTATTTATGAAAGCAAGTGACAATAAAAGAGCATTAAACAATTTTAAATGAAAGATTAGACAGTTTGGTTTCAAACGAAAACTCTAGAAGTGAGCAGGGAGGAGCTGGCTTGTCAAGCAAAAAGATTTTTCTGGATTGTATGTATTCCAGCACAGACAAAAATTACTCCTGCAGCCCTCCTAAACTTATGATACTGATAAATCAGACAAAAAAGAAGCTCTGAATATTAAACAGTTCCTTCAGAAAATGTTAATGGTATCTGAAAATTACTGTTATTACTATAAGGTGCAACATGATTCAACATGAATTAAGACAAAAATCAGAGTGTTGACTTCTTTGTACAAAATCTTATTACATGAGTAATTCCACAGAGCTATCATGCTCAGCCCTGTGGATTCACTGCATTCCCTTTTCCAGGATAAATTCACAGGTGGAGCCTCTCCTTTCTTACAAACATCTCAGGGGTTGTTTAAGTTTTCATTTTCAACTGCAGATTCCCACATTTCCATATTGCAGAGTTGAAATTTTTTTCTATTTTAAATCTTGTGGTGCAGTGTTTTGGGGGGATAAAGGAGGACACTTTTTTCATCAACACTGACACTTCCCTCTGATCCCAAAGGCCTCTGTCCCCTTTTCCCTGTGCTTGACTCCCTGTCACCAAGATGTGCAGGATGTCTCCATCTCAACCTTGGTGCTGCAACCTTTGTGTTTCCATGAGGTGTGGGTACCAAACCAGCTCTGCTTCCACTTAAACACATTCCAGGGAAACAAAATGAGATCAACAGTGAGCCTCTCCCCACTGCCTGATGTTCCCAGCCAGAAAACCTGGAGTTGCTTCTGGCAGAGAGAGCCCTGAAACCACAAACGACATGATCCCACTGGCAGCTAATTGGTTAAATCTGTTTATCTGGAAAGCTAAATATAGAAAGTTGTTTTAATATTGTCTTTGCTGAAGCCTGTGCAGCTGTGGGTTCACACTGTTTCTGACATGCAAGGGAGCTGCTTCCAAACTGCTGTCAAAGGATGTTATTTTTGCCAAGAGCCCCAGTGTCTGAAGTCTCTGCAATCCCTGCAATATGGTGCATTGATAATTAGGGAATTACCTCTTCATTGTTCTAAAGCAAAATCCTATTTTACAGCAAAACCTGGCACTTCACAGAATCTACAGATTTCTAAAGAGAAAAACTTTTGCTTACTGCCAAAGAATATAGGAGGAACAACTTCAGGGAATATTTAACAATACCTGCAAAATACAGGATTCCAATCTGTGCCATATTTAAATTCATATGATTTTTTTATTATTATGATAAATACAGCTAGCAGCTGTGCCTCTCTTCTAACATTAAATTAGTGACTGTTTTGTGGCATGCTGTAAGTGTCTGCCTGAAATTTCACTCAAAATCCAAGTGAAAAAAGGCCAGAAACTGGGACCACCAGGGAAAAAGAAGGATCCTGTTCTGGCATCCAGGTCCACCCTTGTCCACCAAGATTTGGGAGCCTGAGCAAAGCTTGGAGCAAGCCTAGTGAAAAAAGGACAGAAACTGGGACCACCAGGGAAAAAGAAGGATCCTGTTCTGGCATCCAGGTCCACCCTTGTCCACCAAGATTTGGGAGCCTGAGCAAAGCTTGGAGCAAGCCAAGCCATAGTTCACAGGTGTGTTTGCCCACCCCATGAACACTGCACTCAGTGAAAAGAAAAGGGGCACTTTGTCCTCCTTCACCTGCATCACTTCACAGCACAGGTTCTGGAATTTCCCCACCTCCCAACTCGGCTGGACTTTCTCTCTGGAATGACCTTTTGGTGGTCCCAATGAAAAGACCCTCCCTTTGTGACAGATGGACTGAGATGGGAGAAGCCTCTCCCTTGAGGACTGAGACATGAGACCCCTCTAAGCTCCCCCTTCCAAGGACTGAGGCTGAAACCCCTGTCACAGGGGGAGGTGTGTGACCAAAGTGAGATGTCTTTAATTGCCTTGAGTCTTTATCTGAAAACTGTGCAAGAGTTTACATGGATTTACTTTTAATTGATAGGGAAACTAAACACAGGACATTGTTTAAGAGGGGCTTTATCTATAGAACAAAGCTGATTTACTGTTACATAAACTGATACTAACTGCAGTGTAGACAGGACCCTTGGGTTTGGAGCTCTGGAAGCATCAGTGGGAGCTGGGGAAGTTTCAAACTAGGTCTTATTCACTCAAACAATGACAGCATAGGTGCATATCATTTATTTCATGCATCAAGGGAAATTTTTAAGAGGCCTAATCACTCAGAAAACGCAGACCCCAGTCCTCAGCTCTCCTGAATAAAGCAGGCCTTCCCTGAGCTGTGTAGATGGCTGAAGATTCCCTCCAAATGACCACAAACCTTTCAAAAGCTGGCAGCTCACACATGCTGCTCTTCAAGGCAGAACATTTGTGCTCCGATTCCCCCATGGTGCTTCCCAACTCGTTCCTTTATTCAGGGGGTGTTTTGAAGTGACAGAAATATGCACAAGGCAGCTCTCCCTTCATCAACAGAGACAGTGCTGTTGGGGTATCTTTTGAAGTCCTGAGAGACAACATAACAGCACCTCTATCTTGCCTTGTTGCAGGCAGCTGAATAGAGGAATAAAGCTAAAAAATAGAGAGTCAAAGAATCAGGTTTTCACTAGCAAGTGGCATTAGTCACCCAATGTAGCAGAGGCTGCTCAGAGACCTTTAGGAAACTGCCTCTGTTCTGAAAACTCACATGGTGTCAGGAACCACA
The DNA here is from genome assembly GCF_014805655.1 of Passer montanus. Lineage (NCBI taxonomy): Eukaryota > Metazoa > Chordata > Aves > Passeriformes > Passeridae > Passer > Passer montanus. The sequence goes on from NW_024368263.1 coordinate 3,914,697, forward strand.
ATACAGCATATCCTCAAGCATATTAAGGACTTAATGGGACATGCTCAGCGTGTGAAAGAATTCCCTCCCGCCAGTCTGGGGGAAGAATTCACTAATGATCTGAGCAGTTGCAATTCCATGGTTTTGCTAAGGTGCATATGGTTAAATCTTGAATAAACATATGCTGAAATGAGCCAAGTAGGAACGTGTGTAATCGCTGTGGTGGGGGCAAAGCTGAAGGGTGTTAAGAAAACACTCGTTTCTCACACAGTGAAGAGAAAGAAGCCTCTAAGATCACCCTGTGCTCCAAAATGCAGCTTTTGGGCACATGCCCAACGCAGCCTGAGCTGCTGAAGCCCAGCTCCCAGCAGGGAAAAGAGGTGGAAGGTGGCTCCTCTTTTGTTTCTGGAGGAATATTTCCCTTCCTGCTGTCTTCAGACTCTAGGGAAGATCCTGCTAACCTGCACTGGGCTGGCAGTGACACACAAGGACATCAGTCATAATAATGACTTTACCACTTCTTTTCCCCTTTGTAAAACGATATTGTAGAAGAAAAGACATTTGATTGATTATTTACAACTGAAATTAATCTAAATGATTTTGAATTATTTACTACTGAAATGAATCTAGTGCTTGTACAGAACTTGTAAAAAATAGTCAGGTACACATGACAATTTATAAAGCTATCATTTTTTGCTTATGAATTCCCTTGGCAACACAGTATGATAATCTAGAAAATACTAAGGAAGTTTCCAAGCAACAGAAGAGAACTTGAAAACATTTACTATATGACTAACTGCATCACAGTAATTGAATTTCCCTAAATCAAAAGGAAGGATTAAATTAATGGAGCAGTAGTTTGACAAGTTTGGCTGCAGTTAACAGGCGTAAGCAAAATCATTACTTAAGCATATTGTTAATTATGTCTGAATCAAGAATAAATTGAGTGATAGCTGTTAATTAGGCCTGTGTGTGCAAGAAAATAAGCAATGCTATTCCAGCAGGCTATAAATAGATCTGCTTGCACAATGCTGAGAGGTGTGAGTCAGGGAACAGGAGAGTGTGTGGGTGTGAGGCTGGAAGCAGGTGCCTTGCCTGCTTGGTTTCAGGTGAAAGTTATTTTATTTAATTCAGATGAATGCACAGAGGCTTAGGTTCTGCTGTCAGTTCACTCTCAGCCACTGATTTCCCCATTTTTCAATTAAACTTGCCAGTGAGAAAACCCAAAGAAGATTCCTGATCCTGATGAAGTGCAATCCTCACACACACTTTTAGAGAGCCAAGGATCTCAGTCCCAGAGGAGCTGATGGCCCAAGCAGTGGGATGAGGGCTGGGGTCATGAGGGGGTACAATCTGCTAAATACCTTGGACCCTTACATATTTTGCATCCTACAGACTGTAGTAAAAAGCTGTGCAAGTGTTCTGATGGCTTTAAAGTATTGGTAAAGGAAAATAATTGGTTCTGAAGTAGATCAAATAGTATTAATTGTCTTTGTATCCCTCTAAGTCACTTGTGTCCACGTCCAGAGGTGTCCATAAACAGCCCAGGAAAGGAAAGGTGGACTCAGATTAACTGATTGATTTGGTGAACCAAGCTGAACCATTCTTCTATTTCTGTGTCCAGATTTCCCTCAATTCAACAGTTCAGCTAAAAGGAGAGAACTTGTGAATGGGGTTCTCTGGGACATGAGAGTAATCAGGTAGCGAGCTGACCTAAACCTGATGTCACCATCACAGCAATGGGAACAGGACAGCTCTGTAGTTGACATAACCTGTGAAAAAGGCCTTAGGAATTTTGCATTTAAATTGTTAAAATTTCAGCCTGGACTGGCTTGTGGTCAGTGTAACAGTAAATGAGAAAGTTACACACTTCTGTGCCTTCCTATGTCCTTTTACCAAATCTGGCTCAGTGGAATCTCCCTCACTGTAAGAGACTAGAGTCTTCCCACTGCCAGTTACAAAAATACCAAGTGAGGTGCCCTGGCCAACATTTCCCCAGTGAGTTATACTTGAGAAATCTGAGGTACAGCTTGACTGAACAAAATAAAACAAGCTTAAATACATAGATGGCCTGGTATCAGCCTTGGCAATGCACTCATGGTAAAAACTCTTTCCTTTGATAGAGTTCATGCAGCCAAACCACAGCATTAGACCTAAAAACCAAACCCTTCACCCTAGTGAACCTCCCTGCCTGTGCTAGAGAAGGCAGGGTGCAAATTAAACCTTCTCCACCAGCTCCTTCCTATCTCCCACAACAGGAGGCAGGACTAGCAGCATAATTTGAAAAGCAGCAAAATTTAGTTACTGTAATGCAGTGCTTGGATTTATTTCTGAAGTTCCAGGTTCCTGAGACTCTTGCTATCAGAGCTGCCACATTCCAGCAACACATAAAAACTGGACCTTGTGGAAAAAAGGGGAGCTATGGCAAGCATTGGCTCCACATTAAGGAATTATTTCTTTTTCAAACATGCAAACAATTTATAATAAATGGAATCCAAAGCACTTGTACTAGTGTTTGAAGTAGATATTTAATAAATTCTGCAGTATTGTCTTCTGCACTACATTATTAAACAGAGAGTCAGAAGCCCTCATATCATCAAACTTACTGATGGAAATGACCCGTAAGAAACTATGACAACTTTTTTTTGGGGTGTGTTGACAGACCAAATGGGTAAATGGGTGTGACAGCTAACAGCTGGCCTGAAGGCTTCACAGTCACAAGTAACCCTGGCCTTGACTTGACCAGTCCGTGAGGAAAGGAAGTAAAACATCTTTAAGGAAGATTTTCCACTGAAAAGCAGAAGGATTTAACTGCAGGCAATGGATGCTGGCCAATCTTTGGCAGCATGTACACAGGCAGCTATTGGCTGGTGAACTGGGTGTAACAAGTTAACAGCCAGCTGGGATTGAACACATGATTTTTGAAAACCTTATAAAAGTGAACTGTGAACAATAAAGATTGCTATTGCTGCATGAACCTTGAAATGTCATGTCCATCTCAACTGTGACAAATGGGTATTCCTGTTGTAGGGTGTTTCTTGTTAATGTTCTGTTACTGCCCAGGTTGATGGTTTGGTCCAAATTACACCCTCCCAACCCCAGTGTCAATTCACCTGGATACTTGCCCCTTGCTCCAGTGTGTTCCCTGTCAATCCTACCTTGTGGAAACCCCCTGCTTGGAAATCCCCTTTGGAAATCCCCTGAAGTTCCACATCCCATTAGTCCAGGTGGCCCAATCCCTGCCCTGCTACTTCCCTCACTGAACGATGTTTTTCTGAACCCTGCCTTTTACTCCTCCCCAGGATATCCCTGGTTAGTTGATGATTTGTACCCTCCCTTTGAATTTCCCCCATATTTAAGTTACTGCAGCCTTGCCTTTTTGTCTTTTGCCCCCAGATTCCCCAGAGTGATAAATCCTCTTTTATCCTATGCAAAAGGCCTCCCCCTTGTCCTTGCCTCCCCAAACAGCCAAAAAGGCCATAGAGCAATTTCTCTAGCCACACCTTGGGGCATCCTGCTCCTGGGGTGTGACCCACTCTTGGTGCCAGCTGCAGAGGTGAAGCCAGTGCAGCTCTGGCCAACGTGTCACACTCATAACAATTCTGATCTTGTATAAGAAAGCTCCGAGATTTCAGTTCCCACTAATCATCAGGACATCAAAATTCTTAAAGTTTCTAAAAATTAGGTCTCCAGTCTAGTGTAGAAGAGATCTTCCATGATACAATAATAAAGATATTAATCATGCACAAATTAGTGCCGAACAGCAGTTATTGTAGGAAGGAAAATGTTGAAAGTCATCTAAATTTCTCACACATTATAGTGTCTGAATGCACTTCTTTACCTTGTTCTGATAGGAATTATTTCTAATGTATGCAATTTAGTTCTTACTATTTTTGCTTCTTCCCATTACACAGGTAGAAGGAAATTAAAGGTTATCATTAAATTGCACAAGTTACAATTTAAAGGAAATGTCAGTCAGTATTAAAGCAGTTTAAAAACTGAACAGATGTTGATAGGTAAATTATTATATGAAACAGTCTATCTGTGGAGAAAAGACAGTTTCATCCTCCTTGGTGTCACCAGGCACTCGCTCCCTTTCACTTGTGACTTTTCTCCTGTTTCATTTCTGACCTTTCTTTGTCAAGTGCTCATTGAAGGTGAGCTTTGCATTTATTCACCCACTGGGCTCCCATCTGCTTCTGAATCATCTGAGACCCAGACACCCTCCTGGTCAGCAACCTGACAGACATGGGCAGGTTGTGTGTGCACTTTGCTTTTCACTGCAACCACTGGCAGCCTAGATCTTCAAGAAGTCAGGAAAAGTGAGCAGATTTGAGATGTCCCACTCAAGATGTTCCATGGGGCAGAGTTCAGATGCTGGGATGTTCTTTTCATCTGTTCAGATGGCCCCACAGCAGGTTCAAGGTCATGTTTGTGTCACCCTCAGTGCAGGGATGCCACATGTGTTCTGATCAGTCTTGGGACACCCATGAGGGCTGCGTTTGCAGCAGTGTTTTCAACCCAGGAACTGAACCTGGGTTGAAAAAAAACTGTTTCAAAAAGAGTAATGGTTTCCAAGCCACCTGCTACTATTTCGAAAATCTGACTAAAAAAGAAAAGTGCATCCAAAATATCTGCTATTATCTGTTAAGGTGTGATTGATAATAAATATCAGACATTCAAAGGACTCACCTACACATTAATATAAGGAAACCAAGATACACATAAGCAGCTAAAATTGGTTATTTTCATTTTTTTGTCCACTCCAAATTATTCCAACAAACACACTGAAATAATGAGTGGCTCAAGAAATGGAGGGATTCTTTTTTTACTGACTTCTACTGTTTCTATGTCATATTTCCATATTTTTCTTAAATATCCATTGGGAATAAGGACTTTTTTTAGTACAGAGAAGGCTTCCTTTTGTGTAAATCCACTTCTTAGACCAAACTGCAGGACTTGAAGCAATTACAGGAACTGGGAAGCCATGTTATCATCACAGTGGAAATCAGGCTTGTGTACTGAGGAAGTGATAAAAAATAACAGAATTCCTGTTTTTTCCTCCAGATATTACTAGGAAAACTTCCCAGGAAAGGGTGTGAACAACCCCTTGCATTTAAAGCACAACTTCCATAATTATAATTGGTAAAGTGAGAGAAAAGCATTCAACCCCAAGCATGGATCTCCTTTTCCCAAAAGCCAACCCAGCTCAGCACAGCTGAATTAAATACCCACGAGAAGAAAGCAATAAAAACACTGTAGAAAAAGGAGTTATAAACAATAGGATATCTTTAAAGTCAAATATAAGGAAACAACATTATGCTTTGAAAGCATTCAATGAAAAAGTATTCCAAGAAATCAGAAGGAAAGTAAGATCCTGATTAAATAATGTTAATTAATGATAATGGGTAGGTCTCTTCAGGAGGAAAGCAACCTACAGTTAAACAATGAAGTTCAATTAGTAATTACTATCCAGTGTTTCTAAATATCATGCTACCTTGGAAATGCAGATTCATGAATTCTAATTCTTGATACCCTGAGGTAAATACACAGTAACTGCAGCAAAATTATGTGGACTCAGCCAGCCATATCTGAAAGCTGAATTTGGCTGTAATCTATGACTGGTAATTCCCACTGAATTGATTATGCTATTTCAAACTCAATCAATGATGTGCTAAAAGAAGAGCCCCTATAAAAACGTCAGTGCAAACAAAAGGTAAGATTAGGATTATTTCCCCAGTGCTGATGGAGTTCCTGGTGCTCCAGATGCTCCTCAGCTAAAGGCTTTTCCCTGCTACCTATGAAGGCATTTCTGAAGAACAAATATTTTGCTGCAAACAAATTAAATTGGCCAGGACTGCGGGCATTTTGAAGGCACTTTTCAGGGTGGTCTCTCACCCAGGCAAGTCATAGTTGTCTACTTGTTATAAATGGCAAAACACCTAAGGATAATAACAAGATTTGGAGGAATGTTTCCAGATGGTGTGCAAACTGCATGCCAGGTCTCTGTGCTGCTGCCTGCTGGAAGAGCTTCCCCAAACTGAAGAGGAAAGGGAATGAAATTAACAGGAGACTGGAAGTGAGCAGATGTCTGTATTACAAACTCCAGCACCTTGCCCAGACATCCCCAAAGATGGCTTCTGAAAACTGTCCAGCCACAGCAACATCTCCATGGGAGGGTTATTTGAAATGTTTAAATGTTGTTTTCCAGTTTGTATTTTATCCTCAACACAAAGTTAAAATCCAAAGCAGGTACTAACTTAACCAACCCAGATAAAATGTCAGCAATAGAATTATGATGGCCAAAAAAGAGAAATCAGAATACTTCAAAAATTATTCTGCTATCTTTCCCAGCCTCTGAAACTTCTCACTAGCTGTAGGAAACCTTTTCCTAACTACAAGACCTCGGGTGAGACAACACTGCTCCAAATACCAGAAGTTTTGGGTTGCTGGATGAGGATCTTGCTGTGAGAAGTGTGTTTTTCAGATGCCTTTGAAACCCCCTGCACACCCCTCCACATCCCCATGTATGCTGCTACCCACACACATCACCATGATATTTTCTGAAAAATCCTTTTACCAGGATTTCTTCTCCTGGGAAGCTGAGAAGCCTCAGAGAGGAATGTAAACAATAATTATCTGATTGCTTCTCCTTGTGTTTTGCTGCTTTGCAATGTAATAGGTGATTGTTTGATTAGTTCCATGTGAATTGTTTTAACTTAATGACCAATCACAGCCAGCTGTGTCGGACTCTGAGGAGTCAGTCACAGGTTTTTATTATTCACTTTTGTTCAGCCTTCTGATGTATCCTACTCTTTCTTTAGTATAGTTTTAGTATAGCATTCTTTTAATATAATGTAATGTAATATAATATAATATAATATAATATAATATAATATAATATAATATAATATAATATAATATAATATAATATAATATAATATAATATAATATAGTAATAAATCAGCCTTCTGAGAATAATGGAGTCAGATTAATCTCTTCTCTTATCCTGGGACCCTCACAAACACCACACACACACAGAGTGATGTCAGATTTTTCCACCTCTGCTCTCACATTGTGTGGATTCCCCCAATGTGAACTGAATCTCAGTGAGTAGGGATGAGGAATTTGCTTTGAAAGCACACCTGGGAGCTGAACTGACATTCTGAAGCAGATGCACATTTTCAGAAGTCCAGATGATTTTATGAGACTAGGTTGTGAACATGTGCATATTTTTGTTGAAAATATTGACTTTCTGCTTATAGCCATTAGAAAGTCTAACCAGTGCAATCATGGCAGCTGCAGGTGATTATACAGTTGCCACTGGGTTATTAAATCTCCTCAAAATCAATGACTGATCTCCTGGAAATGGATTTTAAAAGCTGGGGAGGTGCATAAACAGCCAGGGAAATCATACAGAAGCCATCTGATATTTTTTGAAAATCTAATTAAAGTAATTTGACCCCACCAAGACCATAATAGCAGGGATGTCAGAGAAGGAGCATTAATTTACCTTTCTTCCAATTGATTGCTGGAATGTAACTGAAAGAGACAGGTATTTTTAGTCCATCTTAAAAAAATAGTTTATTAGTAAAGCTTTATTGGTGCTCCGGCAGAAGAATCTAAACATTTTAATGCCTTGTTTTGCTGCACATTCTATTTATGTGTTTCAGCAGTAAGTACATTGTTAATAGCAGTAAAGATGGGCTGGTCTGTGCTGTTGAGTTTTAATTCTGTGCTGAATTTTACACAAACCTGCCAATGCAGAACATGATGTCACCATTCTGGAGCTCCTCAAAGACCTAAACCAGCAAGACATCCCCTCATCATTTACTGCAGTGGTAATATTTTGTCTGGTATTAACTAAATTCTGCTCCTGTTTGTGCCCTGTTGGTTTTGCTTTCAGAACATTTCAGGCTCGTTGTTGTTGCTGTGCCTGGTTCTGCTCTCAGCAATAGAGCAGCAGCATTAATTTAAACTGTGTATAATTTAAACTGTGGTCTCTGGCCTTCTCTGTGTCTGAGGATATGCACAAAGGCTGGAAGTTCAAAGAATGGAATCCCAGCCTCCAAAGAAATACAAATTCCATATTGATGTTCTTCAGGGATTTTACAGCTGCAAAGAAGAGGGGATGATAAAGCATAACATAAAAAATGGTTTAATTTTGCCTGGTGCATCTTTTTAAAGACTTGAACCAGAAACATGTTGTAATTTTGATGTCTTTGTAAAGACAATGACAAAACGGGACCTGAACTAGTAAGAAGTGAGAAATTACTTAACTCAATTATCAGATTGGTTTTCAGACAAAGCCTTTAGCATTTTGAGGAATGCATTGTTTCTGAAACACCATGTAATGATGCAGGTATTTAATTGAAAATTCATTTTGCAGAAAGTAGGAAAATTACTTCTGATCTTACCTGAATCATGTTAAAACAACAATTAAATAGTAAGATTTCACCAGGTTTTAGCTGTGTCTCTTTTGGGTTGGCCACATCTAGAAACATACCAGATGAGCACTTTATCTTTGAACAAAATGAGCTTTCCAGCTCAATGTCACAGTACCCTTGGCTGTGTTCTAGCCCTTATTCCAGAAGAAAAATCTGGGTTTGGTGTGTTAAAAGTCACCTTCTCTCCAGTGCATTAATCTGCCAAAGTTGGACAGCTGCAGTTAAACTCACTCCCACAACTGATCACATGCACACACAAAAACACAGAGTGTGTGTCTCTCTCTCTCTCTCCCTCACAATACTCCAGTTTATTTCTGGAAAACAATAGATTTTCCTTTACAATTAAATTTATTTTAAGGTTCCCTTTTTCTCAAAAGCAGAAGCCTACCTTCTCCCTAGCCCTAATTTTTGTCCCATTTACCTCTAAACTGCAGGGTAGATACTCAGTGTTACAATAAAGTGAAGCACTTAAGGAAAAATTCCTATCAAAAGTCTTATTTTTCAGAAGTAAAAGCTAATTTTGAGAGAAACACTACAGTTGCAATCCTGTGCAAATAATGCAACTCTTTATCATTTTTGGGCATTTTTGACTGGATGATTCAAAATTTACTTCATTGCTTCAAGACATTTACAAGAAGTTAGAAGATTTGATAAAAGACAATCCCATATCTTATAAATAATTACTTCTCTGGTGTCACCATAAAGTATCTTATAATAATGAAGCAAAGCGAATAATTCGCACTATTTTCTCTTGGTTTGAAAAATGGGATTATTTTTTAGGAGCTAAGGGAAAGATAAATTTCAGTTCCAAATAAGCAGCACTGTAGAAAGCCTCCAACCCTTATGCAAACACCTACATGAGTAAAGGAAATAAGAGCAAAGCCTAGTGAATGTTGCCATTCTCTGCACGTTATGCCAAACCAGTATCACCACAACACTCTCTGGCAGGGTTAATGATTTTTCGTCTTCTCTACCAGTTTAATGATTTTAAAAGTCTTCTCAAGCCATTTTCAAATACCTCTAAAGTTCTGTTATAATTATGATTCCAATGACAAATGAAGTATTACACCAGCAATCAACTACTTTGCTCCCACATTCTAAACTTGTGCTTTATTTTCCCATAGATAGTTTCCTTCTTCAGAGAAGTGGTGGGTGCCATAACTTTTTCAATAAATTCATCGATTTTTTTATTGCATTTAGTAGCAAATACATTTATTGTAAAATACACTGTGGGTGCAACTAAATAAAGGCAGAGGCTGAATCTCTGTTACTTCCTTGTCAGCAGTGTCTGGAAATCTCAGAGGTTAACACTCCAATAAAATTCAAGACAACCCCAGTGATTTGGTCTGATGCATTGTCTACTAGGTTTGAGTAATTCTATCCAGAAATAAATAGCCTATTGGAATAATAAGTATTTATGTCAGTGTATTTGTGAATTGTTACATACAGACATGAAACCACATGTGAAAGACAAACTAGGGTCTAAGGAAGGAAAATTCCTGCCTATTTTAATAATATTTTCAGAATTAAAAACCCAAACAGGGAAAAGTAGCCTATTAATAGTAAAGTGATTGCGTACAAAAATTAAAACTCAAATCCAGGTAGTAGAACATTTATTATCCTTTTAACCCCTTCCAATAGCATAGGAATTCGTTTTCCCCAACTGAAACAATTAAAAAATGAAATTTGAAAAAACCTCTCTGATTCTAAACTTGCACAATATCTCTTCATCATGACAGAAAACCCCTTGACACATTGTGCAATGGACAGGATAGAAGATTATGGCTGTGGTAGTTCACTGTGGTGGCACAAAAGCAGGTCTTGGTCACCTAACACACCAGCTGAATTTTGTCACATACAAGTGGCTTTTCCAATAGAGAAGAAGGGTTTTCAATGCCAAATGGGTCCTTAGGAATATAATTCCTTCTTGTGGCTTTAGATTGTTTCTGCCATGATCTGGATGGAGCTGCAGGGTGAAGGTGCAAGAAGGCCATGGTAGCTGTGGGGGGATAAGAGGCTCCTCTGCTTTCTCACTAGCACACAAAACTGGATTTTTTTCTTAATATTTAGCAATTTTCTGTGTGGCTGCAGATATGTAACTGCTTCCCTCCTCTTATCTGAGGGCTGCTTATCTTTGTGTCACACATGGACTGCAGGAGGGATGGGTACAATCGGGACTTTGCTGGTGCCACGACGACACTCCTGTGAATCCACAGCAGCTGAGCTCGAGCCAGAGCCTCCAGCTCCAGCCAGGCTGTTTAATGACCAGTATGTAAAGCTGCACACCCAGAGCTCTCCAGTTCTAATGCTGCATCCATGGCTCTGTCAGTTAGCAGTATTTGGGTTAATAGCAGCATGAGCTGACCACTGACTTCTCACAGATTTGGCTCCAAACCCTTCCCTCAGGGCCTGTCAACAGCTCAGTGCACAACTTCATCAAATCTCCCCTTTCTAACAGCTTGGTTTGGCTTGCAAATTGTATCCAAGTTGAGGGGGTTTTTTTTCTGGAAAAGAAGCCTCATTTCCTTGACATTAGGAAGGAAGGTTTTCAAGTTTCCTTTGGAAATTAAAGGTGGAAGGGGTTTGCTTGAGATTAATTCTCTAGGTCTGGACTCAGTTACAGAATCAGTCCCAGGAGAAACAGCCTCCTCCCACACCAAATCAACACTCTTCAGCAGGAAAAGAGTTCCATACAAACAGCAGCTTGGCAACGTCCAGGAGTGATATCCTGGCTCTGCTGAAGAAAAAGAGACTTCTGCCATGGATTTCAGTGCAGCCAAATTTTCTTTCCAGGTCATTTGAATCCCTTTCTCACAGCTGGTTGCCCAGGTTTCAAAGAAACACAGAATGGGTTCTGGCAGGTGGATGCTGCTGGAATGCTGCATTCCACAGGCCTGCCTGCTGCATTTCTTCATCCAGAGCTGGGTGAGGCAGCAGCTGCAGGCTGCCAGTGCAGAGACATTCCCTGAGCAGGAAAGGGATTTTTCAGGTTTATGTGCATTGCCTATCTGCAGTTACGGCTGCTGGAGACACAGCACAGCTCAGTCTGCTGATGATCACCCCATCTGTGGGATTTTCAAGGAAATAACATCTTCTGGTATTTAACTGACAGTAAAGGTAAACACAACTGCTCACTGCTCTGCTTCATGGCTATGGCATAAAAGAATGTCCTCATGGTAGGAGATTCTAGCTTCATGTTGACTAATTCCATAATCAGCCCGTGACTTCTCATTCATTTTTCAGCAAGAGAACTGGTCAGTGTTAGGCCAAGAAAGTCAACAAGTCTTTTGTGGCTTTCAGTTCTTCATGGTCTTAGAATTTCTAACTAGCTGTATGGGTACCAAACTGAGTTTTTCAGGGAAGCCTGAAGAAATTAGAATAATTAGGAAATTATTAAATTTCAGGAGGGATTTGGCGCCCATTTTTTTAAAGACCTACCTAAATCTACCTTCACATATGTATTTTTCTGAGTTAGAATTCGTAAGAAACACAAGCATCTCTTTTATCCTAAAAAATATCATTTTAGAAGATCCTCAAATCATCAATATATGAAGCAGGAATGACCTGATCACTTCAGTGAATGTTCTCCAAACTATAGAGAATATTTCCAACGAAATTATTTATTCTGCAGTATTTTCTCCTTTTGGACTTCACATCTAATTCACAAACCTTTCTTTCATACTGATATATTATCCTTCTTCACCTGAGAAAAACCCCACTCTGACTTGTGTGCAGTCACTAACACTAGTCACTTACAGAGGTTCATTAGTTTTCCTTCCCTTGCCATCTTTCTTGGCTTTAAAAATGCTGTCCATGGTTCTGCAGCAAAAAAGTACATTTAGGATATTCATACACACATGGATACATGTTCACCTTGTGATTGCTATGTGATACTATGAGGAATAAAAATATTTTCAATCATCTTCAGCCCTAACCCATAGAAGAGATTTAAGGAAATATGTGTGGGTGATCCAGCTACTACTGCAGGAGTCTGGAATGACTGTGTATTTTGAAATTGTATGGATTTTTTGTTGCTGCCTTTCAAGTTCAGAAGCTGTTTCACAGTGTAAAGTGTGAAATTAAATTTAGGACAGGGTTTGTATATTTTTTTAAACTGTCAGAAAACAGGAGTTGGAACGATCATATGTTTCCATGTTACGAAGTTTATAAAAAATATTTTTTTTCTTTATGTTCCACTTTGTTTGATGAGTTCTTGTGGATGATCTTGACAAATCAGATTTTCTGCTCCAGAGCTTGCAACAGAGCTTGCAAAAACCCATTTATTGTAGAAAGAATTTAATATTTAATGTAGTTGGATTCAGCTGTGCACTGGGCCTTTCCCTTCTTACTCACTCTTTGCTTCCAGGTTCTCTTTACAGCTGTTTAAAACTGAATGAATAAGCATAATAAAAATAGAAAAGCACCTTTTCCAAATGTGAAGTTATTGTTACAGCCTGGTTTCAGCTGCAGAGTCCTTGCAATGCATTAGGATTTCTGCCCTGCTGCTGAATTTGGAGGGTTGGGATGAGTTTAGACATGGGGGTGAGAGATGCATGAACAGTGCTGCACCAAGAGAATTCTGTGTGCTCATTTAGCCATCCCTGACCCCAGTCCTGGGCACCCAGGGCAATGAGCTGCTCGGCTGCCATCAAATTTCAATTAGGGAATGGTCCCCAGCCCCATCAGGGACTTCTGACCCTTGCTCAAGCCTAAATTGTCAGGCCCAAAGGCAATGAATGGTAAACTGTGCCTGGGCTGCTGTGGCAGCTCTGGGCACCTCTCTGCATCCTCAAGTGCATTTTAATATTCTCATTCCCATGGATCTGTGGAGATGCAGAATGAGCTGCCTTTATTTACTGGGTCCCTGGAGGAATTTGGGAATGAGCTGCATTAAGAAGTTCCTGATGCCTTGTGGGAAATCTCTGAAACACATTTTGTTTGGAATCGATTCTTTATGTGCCCCATAGCATATTTTCTCTGTCTCTTTTCTTTTGCAGTAGAATCCTTATGAGATAAGTTATTGCCTTTTGGGGGGCAAGATTTCCATTACTGTCTCATCTCAGACTGAATTTCCATGTCTAAGTATATGCTGTTTGAAGCAGCAATTAATGCAGACTCTATTCCCCAGAAAGAAGAGGTTGGGATTTTTTCTCAGGGAGGATGAACAAAAAATAAGGGAGAGCTCAAAAATTCTGTTAACTTGCCTGATGAGAGTGCAAGAGGGATATAAAAGAATGAGGAGAGGTCTTTTCCCCTCCTATCCTAGCTGGTAATTTTTAAGCACGTCTTTTGTTTCTCCTCAGGATGATCTGAGAGGGTTTCAAACCAAGGCCATGTTCTGCAGCATTAAATACGACAGAAGATGTAGCATCACTTAATTTGTTTTACTTTTAATTTTTTTTACAACACAGATAACATAGCACAGTAAGTGCATTGGATATTTTGGGACTCCACCATCTCCCTTTTCACGGCTGTCATCTCAGTTAATCAGAAAACAGTTTTTTAATAAGGATGAGCCAAGAATATTGTCTGGGATCCAGGATAATATCGGAATCTATCTATGATTTTATGAATTCTTCCACTTTCACGTGACTACAAACTCTATGGGTCAGACAAGCTCTGTCTGCAATTACACATGAGCAAGTGTATTTTCCATAGATTACACTTTGAATTACTACCAGAAAACATTAGTCCTCTTCAGTGTGATGTGTGAGAGGAATCAGCTGCAATCACAGCAGCATTTATTTGTTCTCAGAACATGGGGCTGGGGCCCAGGTTTGACAGCCACAGGCCTAGCCAGCTCTCCACAAGGGCTGGTCAGGAAAATTAAATCATTGACGTAATTAAATTACAGAATCAGGAAAATACTGTTAAATCTGGACTAAATCCTTACTTCTTAACTTGCATTTCAGAGGTGAAATTCTGTTGGTCTCTTCCAACCCAAGCCATTCTATAATTCTATGATAATGACAACAGAGTGACACAGAGAACTGCAATTTCTTAACTTTTGATTAACACTGACCACTGCAGTTGCTACTGCATGCATTTCTGAAAATGAAATTTTAATGCTGAAGGAAAGTCTTCACTTGCAAAAAATACACGAAAAAATAATGGTAATTTTTAAATGATGTAATTTATGTTTTAGGATTAGATCCAGTCCTAAATACAGCTGGGTAATGTCAGTGATTTGTATATAATTAAACGGCGAAAGAGCTTCACCTCTGATGATTATTAGAGCAAATCCCAGGTGGGGCCAGGAGTAACAGCATTTGTGTCTTTGCAGTTGAGAAGTCTAATAAAGAACGGTTTTATCCTCCCTTTGTAGAGAGCTTCATGAAGCTGAACTGAAGTCTCAAGTAGCTTTATGTCTCTTCAAAAACACTACACGATGTTTAAAGGTGCTTTACCAGGACTAGGCTGCTTCTCTTTCCTAACACTGTGCAATAGCTCCCATTGGAGCTACTACTGAAATTAGATAATTTTCTAAAATAAACGAAGAAAGAAATGCATAAAAGACATTAAAACATATGAAGCTAAACAGTTTATTATTGTTGGAGAATTAGCTGTATATGTGATTGCACAGGATTGCCTGTTAAGGATTTATTCCTTCATTTTGAGGATACTCAGTACCCTAAATGTTATTTTGTGTTTAATAACAAATTCCTAAAGCCACTGGGGGACCCATTTGCAGAGCTACTGCAGTGATTTTCTTCCCATTCTGGTTTTATAAAGATGCTGTTCAGCTAGGGTGAAGTATAGCAATGCCAAATTCAGAAAACTCTTATTTTTCAAAAGTTACATAAAATCCCTTTTTAGCCACCGCTTTCAGTTTTCACTAAGCACTTCTGCTAAAAATATTTACTGTTTACAAAACATTACACTGCAAAAGTGTAAATGGCAATTTTGAATCATTTATTTGCAATTAAATCAATCTTTTAATTTCATTTAAAAAAAGGTTAAGAGGCTCCAGTGACCAGAAATATTAATTTTATTTATACATATATGGCAGAGCCTTTCCAGAACATGGCAAGTGCAAGGACCTCATCCCCTGTGAGCAACACCCAGGAGTGAAAACAGGCACTCCAGTGCTACTGACACATATCCAAATTTAATATATTGAGAACTTTTCATTAATAGGCAGATTGTAGGAACAAAAATAGGGATGCAAAATTAGTGTAGCATTAAAAAAAATTGTCAGAGAGAATTCCACCTTTGGTTTCAGAGCACAGAGAGGATGAGGAGGGTGAGTGAGGGAAGAGTGGCAGCAGAAGTGGCTTCTCTCTCTGAAAGTACCAGAGAGAGCAGGGAGAACTCCCTTGGAGTAAAGAGCAGGTGCTTCACACTCATTATTTTATTTTCATATCATTACGTTTAAGGAATATTTGCCCTCCTGCCTTGTGGCATTGCCTTCTCTTTATGGCTATTAGTACAGATTTTTGCACACAACTGAATGGGAAATTTGCAGAAATGTTTTAATGACTCTGAAACAAAGGGATTTCTCAAAAATCCCAGGGGTTTTGCTGCTGGGGCTGCACCATGTTCCAAATATTGCTGGGTTTTACTGCTCCTGTGTTGTCTCCATAGCACATCAGCCTGTTTGTTGTCAGGCACATACTCTAGAATCCTCATTTTCTGCTGGCTCCCAACTGCCTGTACAGTACAACATATTCCAGACCAGTGCACTGAACCCAAAAAAATGACATCAGCAATTATTTCTATCCTTTCACTCTGCTTTTTACTACCTTTGGATATGGTTCATGATTTTTTTTTTGTTTTTTTTACATTTTCAGGTATTCTTTGGCATGATTGACTTAGTTGCTATTTTAAAAAACGACAATGGCAACATGATTTTTGAGGTTATACAAAACTATGCACAGTGAGGAGGCAGAAACAGGAGGCTAGAAAAAAAAATCTTAAATTACTACCTCATTTTAGAATCTTCATTCAGAAGCAGCAAGGCAAGACACAAGTGGGTTATGTTTTTCATATAAGTGTTTTGGAGCAGGTCTTCACAGAAGAATAGTTTACAAATTTTCACTGATTATTTATGATAAATGGTAAATGTTTTTTATCTCAGCAGGAAACTCACTCTTTACACTTACTGTAGCACAATGTAAAATCATATTACAGTTTTCTGGCATTAATTTATCTTGATTATTCTAATGATCTGATAGTTTTATTGGTATGCTGGATAACAAAAAATGCAGTATAATTTAATTTTTATCATCATAAGTGCAGAAAACACTGAAGGCATTAAAATGATGAAAGAAGTGTTATGCTAGTATCACAAAAAAGGATGCAAATATGATTTATGTTACTTTCGTCTCCTATTTGCAGTTCATTACGTTACTGTCTTCTTGTAATGACCAAGTGAAAATTAAAGTACTTCAGAGAAGAACTTTGGGTTCAAGCATCATTAGAGGAAGAGAAATGGGTTCTTTGATGAACTTGGCTGCAGAAATCTATAGAGCACAACTTAATCAGACTGCACATTGATCTCTAATGCTAGAAGGCAGACCTATGATTGAACAAATCTTTTTAATGCATATTTTTCCTTTAAAAAGCAAGATATGATGCATGAGGATGATTTATTTTTAATATACTTCCAGTTTATAATGTAATATGATACCCTGCACTTGCTTTTTTTACTCACTGGAAATCTAGAATAAAATAGGTACCTCTGAGGTTATGTATCCCCTTTTACTCTCTGTATTATGTAGGATCTGTGACTCTGGGAAATGGGATATTGTTTCTAACTAATGAACTCCCAGTACACTCAAAAAAGGCATCATTTACATTCCTTTGAAACATGAAACATGAGTTACAGTTAGATAACTGTAGATGGTAAAAATATCTTCAACCTATTTGCTGTCCTTTCTCCAAGAGAGTTTTTTAACAACTTAATGGGATGATAGGTTGAATTCCACTCAGATATTTGAAATGCCTATGATTTTGTAAGGTTACTGCAAGGCTGTAATTCATAAAATCTAATTCATTACTTATGTCTCATAATTAAGAAAAAGTTTTTTTACTCTTTCATTCCAGAAGGATCCCTTTCTAAAAACTGGAATTCTAGGGCTGTATTCCACAACTTCCACTTGTTTGTTCCAATTACAAAAATATGATGTACTAAAACAGTGGTAGCAAATTTTAACACGTTTCCTTTCTTTTTGGAATTCAGGAGTCGAGACTCTTGGAAAATCTTGGCACTACTCCAGTTCACTTTTTTTTGGTTTTATTGGTTATAAGTGCAGACATGGAAGTTGGAGCCAAAAGCATCCCCCCAAAATGGCACTGTAAAAGAGCTGTACCAGGACAACTTTCAGGATGGAGCTTTCTGAGCCTCCAGGAGTTTGCTCTAGTTCCATGCATGAGGAAAAAGCCTCCAGCAGTTCGAGCTATTTCTGAAGTATATTCTCCCTTTTTCCCATGAAACTGTTATGGCTGGTCAAATAAACTCACAGGGAATTAAAAAACTGCTTCTAAAATTACCAACTTCTTTTTCACTTTCAGCTGCTCCTGTTTCCCCTATTTTATCTGCTGCTGAACTTGCCTGTTCAACAGAGCAATCCCTTCTCAGTGTAAACCAATACTGCCTCAGCAGCAAAGCTGCTGGGTATTAAGTACAGAATGATGGAGATAATTTTTAATCAGGTTAGTGCTTTAATTACTATAAATTAGATTTTATTTTTCTAAGCAAGCAAAGAGAATTATTTGGGCTATTTAAAACAGGAGCTCTTTAAACAGTCCAAGTCATTTAGAAAACAGATAAGCATTTTCATCTTTGTTCTGATGTGACAGTAACTTTATGCCTTGAGGAGCATTTTTCTGTGAAAATAGGTCTCACAAATGCCATGAAATTGAATTTAATGCTCATTGATACCAAGCCTCCTAAAGTCAAAAACCCCCTAAGATTAAGCATGAAAATAAACAAACAAACAAAACAAAACAAAAAAGTAACCTACTCATAGAGAAAATTCAGTACATAAACAGTAATTCCTGCCTGGGAACCCCTGTTCTATCTTTTCATGGGATTAAGCCCTGTAAGCAGTGCATTATCCTCATGCCCAACACTTAAGATTCCCTTGACTGGATCTCTGCACCCCTATACCCTCTTTAATCATACCTGAGTTCAGAAAATGCACTTCCCAGAACAAATTTTAGTGTCACCCAAGCCACATTTAATGAGCAAAATGGTTTTATCTGCAAACATCTCAACAGCTGCAACTTCTGACAACATAAAAACACTTTGAAAAGGCACTGCTGATCTGCCAGTAACACATTTTACTCAGAAATACCCTACACTTAAATCTTTTTTGTCCAAATTAGATGTTGAAAGGATATTTTTTCTCCTCAAAATGCTTATCGCAAGCTTGCCTAAGTGTAAGACTAATAAAGCCTGCCCCTTAATTTCAAGATAAGGTCACATAACAGACATGAAAAACAAATGTGTGATGGGTTTGTATGACAAAAGGCATGACAAACACCTTGTCACAGCTTCATACAGAAATCAGATGGAAACGTTTCACATCTGGATAATGGGAAACCTTGATCTTTGGCAAGCAAGACTTTGTCTTCCAGATAAAGTAACCCTAAGCCTCAGTTTTATGCCCTCTGTTTTGTTTTATAAATGGAAATAACAGACAACACTCTGAAGGTATAGAAAATGAGATGTCCCAGCAGTTTTCTTAAAGACTGTTCTGGACTTTAATTTATTTGGCATGGTGCACTGTTAACTGAACCTTTGGAATACAAACAGGATGGGGGCAGAGAGGACTTAAAAGCTCTTCTATTATTCAAAACAAACCTGTAAAACAAAGTGAAAGGATGGAGACAAAGTGATTCATAAACTGAGAAATGACTCTTCAGGTGTTTAGTCTTTGCCTGGATTCTGCTAATCAGTAGTGCTGCCTTTGCTGCTCATCTTGTTTCCTCCACCCCCACCTTTGGGTTTGGGGAGTCAGTAAAAAGATTCTATGAAAACCCCTCCATTTACAGTAAGTCTGAGGATGTGAAAACTTCAGGAAACTTCTCCTACTTTCTGTGTAAACCTCCTGAAGGGCAGAAATGCTCAGAAGAGACCCTGCAGTGGAGTAATTTTCGGAGCTCTGCTATTAAGAGATGGCAGGGAGGCTCCTGGCCTCAGGTGGGTGTTGGTGCTGTTGTGGGTAACTGGACTTGAGGCACAGAGTTAGCTGAAATCACAGTTCCTGAGGAGATTGCAAGAAGTCCACTGAGAAACTGGCAAGCTGAAGACAGTTTTTGTTTTTACTTTCACAATGATGCATCAAGGAGACGTGAGACACAGAGTTAGCTGAAATCACAGTTACTGAGGGGATTGCAAGAAGCTGAGGAGGCCCAGTGAGAAACTCTGGCAAGCTGAAGACAGTTTTTGTTTTTATTTTCACAATGATGCATCAAGGAGTATCTGGGGTGTTTCACATCTGGGCTGAAAAGGATGTGTAATCAATAGACAGACTGTAAGAGTATATCATGATCCTCTTGTATGTTTAAATATTAAACCCTTCACTATCTTTAGAGCAGGAACTCTCTGCCTTACAAGCCCTCTCCATGATCCTGGGATTCCATTTCAATTCTGAGTGACAATGACAAAGCTTTTCTCTGTCCTTCCCCTCCTTCCATGCTCGTGGTGTGTTTAAAGCTCTCTGTTACATTTCTGACCAACGTTTTCTTAAGAGATTTTCTGAATGTTACTTATGATCAACTGAATTTGAAAGAATACAATATTTCTATTGTGTAATAAAAGAGGATAATTTTTATAGGTTTTATATATTAGGTAATCAGCTTCACAGATGATCAAAGATTAACTTTAAATGGATGCTGCTAAGAAAGATCTTCAGTCTTAAATCAGCTTTTCTGCTTTAAACCTTTCTCTTTAATCCTCAGCTTCAAGTAATTTTATCAATAGATACAATTGGAAAATCTTCTAAACTACAGGAGTATAATATAATCAGATGACCCTCAAGGCTATATTTTATTTTCTTGAGATAACTGTAAAAGAGCATACTTTGCCTTCTTATAAGCTGCACTGTACCTCAGCAATTATATAAAATTATTAACAAACAAAATCTGGATTATTTTAAAAAACAAACTGAAATCAACCTATGGCCTTTTTCTCAGTTGCATAATATTCCAGAGACATTTCTATGTAGGATTTAAGTCCCAGTAGCACCTCCCAGCACACGTGTCCAGGACTTGTTAGGGCTGCACTGACCATGTCCTGCACTGTGCTCCATGCACCTCCACAGGAATGGCAGGTAGCCAAGACAACCAGTTCCACCAGTTACCTCATCTACAGCATAAATACTTATGCAGTGGCATAAATGGCACCCAAATGAAAGCTAAAAGATTTTTTTCTGAGATGGTTTGCGTCACCTACATTTTTCTGAGTAATCTTATTTTTGCTATTTAATACCTAAATTTTCTAGCTTTAAACTAATAGTCTTCCGTACCATTAGAGAAGAGCAAAGGGTACCTAAAGTGTACAATTTGCTCACCCATCTTTTTTGATCAAATTGCTTCTGGAAATGCTCATCTCTCTGCATGGATGCAGCCTCAGTGAAACTCAACAATTCGGGAATCAGATCATTAATTCAGCTGCATTGGTATAAATCTGGAGTACTCTGAGTTGCGTTACTCAGTTTATGCTGATTCACTCAAGCCAATCCCAACCTCAGCACACTTCAATCAACTCCAAATACCCAGCTTAGTAAGGAAGTGTTAAAACCACATTTGATATGAAAACATTCCCTGAGATCCTTGCCAATTGGTGCAGTATCATATCCAAAATAATGAATAATAAATGTAATAACAGCAAAATGCTATCACTGCTGAAAAAAATCCACATAAAATGAGAAAAATTGATCATAGGAAGTGTAGTGAAAGGAAAGAAAATAACCAGGATTTAGACAATATTTTATGCCAATTTTAATTACTTTTAGCTTTGCTGACAGCAAGTAAAAGGTAAAAAGTTTTCAAATTAAAATGTCATCTTTAAACCTCAGTATTCTTGTTTATCAGATTGGGTGAACTAATTTTACTGGTATTTAAATTGGGTTTGCAGAGATATTACTCCACTATTTCCAGAGCAGTTACTCCTTATTTGTAGAGTGTAAGAGAAAATACAATCCTACACTCTTTGTTTTGACAGTGTGCATATTTTTCCATGCAATTTAAATAATCAAATCCCTTTTCCTCCTTATTCATCGGTCACATCTCATGAAGTTGGTAAATACTTCACAACTCCAGTAAACAGCAGAAGAGGCATTTGGAAGAAAAGCTACACATAATCATTAAAAAGACAGAGCATAAAAAACTACCAGAGCTGCAGGGCAGCAGTAACATTATAGACAAATTCTACCTTTGTACTCAGTAACAAAAATAAAACCAGATAAAAACTGTCACACCCTGTGCTATGAAGGCTCAACCTGCAAAATCAAACTGCAAAGAAATTAATAGACATGGTTATAAAGTGCTCTAGAAAAGGCTACAGAGCCCACTTACACATTTTAGGTTAAAACATTTAAGATGGATGTTACAAGCCCTGTGTTTCTAAGAAGAATAAATAAAGTTGGGCTAAGACAAATTCCTGACTGTAAAATAAATGCTCTTTGTTGTGTATATCAGAAACTGACAGGTACCAATTGATTCAGATTTCATAGTGAGAGAGAAACTAAATATTTCCGCTGAATATTTTTAACCTCATGAAATAACAAATCTAAGAAGCATCACTGACAATGAAAATAGAGGAATGGAAGCTTCCTCTCAAGGCCATAGTGCCTTGTGTACATGAAGAAAAAAAGATCATCACTACAATTGTGGTGCTTGCTCCTCCTCTGTTGCATTATCTGCATTAATGTGCTCTGAGGATGCAGGAGGAGACAAAAGGAGTAGGCAGAGCTGATGCTTCTATTTCAACCCTCCTAAGAAGGTATATTGCCCCAGTTCAGGAATTTCTGAGGATCTCAAAAGGTCCTCCCACCAGAAAACCAAATCATCGCTAAAGCTTTGGGTTCAAAACAGATAGAAGGACAGGCCCTGTGTTCCTTATTTGTAAGAGGGAATGGGAAAAATTGGCAAAACCAGTTTTGGACAGCTTTTTCTCACACATTTCCCTCTTTTAGCCTCAACTCCAAAGGACATAATATGACCCCTAGATTTTATTCAGGCTTTCCAGGGTAAGTTTGTGTTATTTCCAAGTAAGAACCCACCCAGAGTATCAAACTAAAACTTTTGGGTGTTTTGCTTTGTCCAAGAGAAGCTATGGGAATCAAATTAGGCTGAGCAGCAGCCTTAGGGAGCCTGACTGCAGGGAGTTTTCTGAAACCAGCCAAGATACTGCTGTTAGCTCTGTAAATTCCATTATATAACCCCTGAACCCTGTTTTAATTTTTGATGATGTGTTGTGGCCTCCACAAAGCAGCTGCTCACTATTTGTGTTTCTCCTGTGCCTGGGGACTGCTAACATGGATTGGGCATCACAGCTATTAAACCAGGTGCTATGAAATATATAAAGCTATTTCCCAAAGAGAATTGCTTCCATCATATTTTTTTTATTTTTTTTAACAATTGTTAAAATTCTACCTGCCATCTCAGCTCACTCTGGAAATGCATTTCTCAAGCTGATGCTTCAGACACCTTTAAAGGACAGCCTACAGAGGAGCACAGGAGGGCACTGATTTGCCACTGGTATCTCAGGGCATGCCATTGGCTTTGGAGTCATTACAGTGAGAAAAGATTCCTTTATCCCTGATAAATATGAGAAACTCTCTTGGCTTTGTTGGATTATAGGGGACTGATCATGCAGGTGAAAAGGGATTCTTTATCAGGAAAATTCTTAGAGTCCAATGAGAGGGGCTCACCTGGTATGGAGAGAGGTCAGAGGAAGCACTTGGGAACACAATCAGAAATGCACCTTGAATGACCATCTGTGCAGGTGGGGAGTGTGTTATTAACATGGAACATCCTCAGCTGTGAGACCTGGTGAGCTCCTTCCCCTTTGTCCAGGGGTCTGGATGTGAGGTTCACAAGGGGGTTTCACTTGCCAAGTTATTCACTCGTGCTTGTGGTGTTCTGCTCTGGCAGTGGGAAATGGTGTTGTCATTAGCTGATTGAGCATGGTTAGAGAGACCAGAAGTTGTCTTCCAGGTGTCAGAAAGTCTGGATATAAGGGGAAGCCTCCTACTAGTGGAGTGTTGGTCCTGGGTCTCTAAGCTTCACTGAAAATAGGTGAAATGAAGAAAAAAAATGGACAATTATCCCACAGATGGTTTTTCCATTGAGCTTCTCCTGATGTTTCTTCACACAGCAGATGCAGCCTGAATGAAACCTGAATGCTGGGTAAGGAGTGGGTAATACCTCTGTTTTCCCAAATCTGTCTATTACTGCTCTTCCTTAATTTCTCCTCTGTTTTTCATAAGACCTTCTTTATATTGTTCTACATTCAAGGCCAGAGTTCTAAAAGCTGAATTGCTGATTAAGGCCTATTTTTCCTTTTCCAGATCTGCATTGTGCCTTTAACCTTGCTCCAAGACAAAGCCAGGCAGAAACAACCCCTGCAGTGAGTGCTCAAAGAGCTCCTGGCACAGGGGCTGGAGGAGCTGGGATTCCAGCCTGACAGGTTTCTGCCAAGGCTGCACACAAGCACAGCAGCAGCAGGACACTTGATGTAGAAGCTTTATACTGGACTACTCTGCTAGTCAAGCTTCTGCCTTGAGAAACAATTCCAAGTGCTCAGTGAAGTTCACACAAACAGCAGAACATTTTCATGGGCACTTCTTCTGTCAGCATGTCTGGCCACCTAAAATAACTTTTTCTGTAGTTATCTGAAAACCCATACTGTCTTTCCTTTCCTGTTTGTCTGCATTTCCTTGAACTACATCTGTTCTCCAGATTTCTTCATAGCCTTCTTGTTTAAAATACAAACATGATGAGTTTGAAATATAAACACTGCCTTGACATTCTGCTTTCTCCTTGATGGTCCCACTTTCTCTAGTCTGGAACGTGTCTCTTCTAGAACAACATATTTATTTCTGACAGAGATTTCACCACATTTAATACAGAAAATTGCAAATCTGTCCGGTTCAAGCTCATAACATCAGTGTGGCTATTTTTAAATGGGCTAAAAGTGGGATGGTGGGGACATGCATCAGGTTCACCAATTTTAGACTGGAATATTAGGACAAAGTTTAAAATGTGCTGCTCTAGAAATGCCTGTATTTCCAAGAAGACAGGTCTGCAAGTCCCTCTCTGATCAGCAAATCAGTCAGTTGTCTACCAAAGAGAAGCTGAGCATAAACCAATGCATTCAGTGACAGGATGAACAGACAAGTGGAACAGGATCTTATGGGAATACTTTAAAAACACAGACTTCTGGCATTCCAGACAGCTGTGAGAAAATAGGTTTGGTTTGTGAATGCTCAACAAAGGTGAAGTCTGTCAGCTCAGTAATGTGACATGTTTAACTCAAACACTTCTAAATGGATTTGCATGGGGGATTTTTTAGCACAGTATTAATTCAATGAATAATGTAAACTTGTGGTGTCGGAGTAAAACTGTAGCTATATATCCATGGATTTACATCAGTACATGTTTATATTTAAGGGATTTCAAATAGGTTTAACTCATATTATGGGTTGGTTTAATTTTTTCTGAATTAGTAATGTAATACCTGTATTTTAACAGTTCTTCCCTGAATTTCAGAGATGTGAAATGGTTCCAACTCACTATGAACATGCAGTACAGTCAGCACTCTCCTCATTAATGGAGTACTGGGCAGAAATATCCTACAACATCTTTGGAAACATTCACATTCTCTTGACAGCACAACTTAATCCTGTTAACAAGAGGCTAGTGGCACAAAAGGCACAGTCTGTGGAAATGTAGTGTTTCACAAGCCACCAAAGATGTTTAGTTGGTGTAAGAATATTAGGTGTGGATATGTTACAGGAACATTTCAGTTCTACTCATCTGTAATACTAAAGCACAGCACTTTATTCCTAGGTAACAGTATTTCTGGGTTGTGTCCTGGTGTTTCATTATTCATTTGAAAAATGCATTGATATAAATGCAATAATCTGTATAAGGGAGGAAAAAAGGTGGTTTTGGCCCTATATACACCATTATCACCATTATTACTACTGCAAATCAAAATATGCTAGAGTTAATGGAGTTTATATTAATGCTGGACCCACCCTTTCAAAATCTACCCAGAGGACTAGTTCTCCAAAGAGACATTACCAGTGGTGCCACATGTGTGTGGGAACCATGAGCACAGTAGAACAGAATATGAAAGTATTTCTCAGAAATTTCAAGAGCACATAGATGTCGCTGCCCTGACTATCAAAAGCTGCTCATTTTTTAAAATTTCCTAGTAAACAAATTGCCATTTTCACAAGTGCTGACATTTCAGCAAGATTCATTCTTCTGAAATCATAGGTGTTTAGAAGAATATTTATCAGTCATTTCCCAAATCCAAGGCCCAATCCCACAAACACAGGAAGGGTTGTGGGATGAGTCACACATGTAAATTCAAAGCAGCTCCATTGTCCAACTAATTATTTTTCACAGCATGAACCAAGTGCATTTTGACAGGTACAAACACCCACCTCACCCAGGTGGGAGTGGAATATGAGGCCCATCAGAGAAATGCTGCCTCACAGGTAACAAAGGTAACTCCATTCCAAAGGAATACATCTCTCCGGATGGAATAATGATTTCCTTGCAAAACTCACAGAAGTCAGTCCTAATGCAGAACTGTAAGAAACAGTTTCTGCCATTTACTCTCTGCAGGATGTAAATTAACTTGAAATCCTCTGCAAGTGTTTGGGCTGTGAAAGGAAGAAAGGAGGGGAGATGAAGCAAAAGGGAGGAGCAGCCTTGACTCCAGCAGTGAAGCATAAACATTGTTCCAATTAAGTCTACACTGAATTTCTGTACCAGTCCGTGAAGCTGCTCTGTGCTTCACAGGAATGCTGTGATAGACTGGGAACCACACAGGCACCTTCCCATCCCCAGCACTGAGAGCCTGTCAGGAATATGCACACAGCACAAATAAAATGACAGTGTTCATCCTAGAAGGGATGATAACCCCATCCATCTTGTGCCCTTGCTGTGGGATGCCTGGTTTTGTGTATCCTTCTCAGCTCCTGCTCCACCTGTGTGCAGGTTCCATCCTTCCTCACCCATTCCAGCAGGAATGATCCCACAGCTGCATCCCAGCTCCAGCCCCAGATCCAGTCCAGCTGCCTCCCCTGTCACCTGTCACACCAGCACTTGGAATACTGTGAGAGTCACATTCTTCTAAGAAGGAGCTGGCATTTATCCATCGAGGAGACTTCCATGGAGAAGCTTCAAAGCCATCTTGATAAATTTTAAAATCTACCCACTGCACTGTAAGTAATTAATACCTCATCATCATCGTCATCTGCTTGTAAAATAAGTAAATAATGTCATTTGCACCTTCCATAATCCAGCCTAAAACACTTCAGTGCCTTTTGATACCAACTGGGCACCTCTAGAAAAGCTGAAATGAGCCTGGGACAGAAAATTTCCTCAGAGGTAGAGCTGACAGCTCTCTTCACCTCTGGCTGCAAAACTTCAAACTATTCTCAGGCCGGGGTAGGTACCAAATAAACACTTTGATGTCAGCCGTGCTTGTTCCCTCTATCTTGCAAATATGGTGTAGGAAAACCTGGGTCAAATTAGATGTAAAATGCACTGTTCCAAATTACACACCAGATAAACAAGGGAAACTCCCACTTGCATCAAAAGCAGTTATGTTCACCTAAGCAAAGCTGTAATTTGGTTCCTCTGTTCCCAGATATTCATTTCTTAACTAGCATCTTTCTAGAGAAAAATATTGGTTTGGAAAGCTGACAAAATAAAAATGCAAGGGGAGCTCACAGGCAACACCTAACATATTTGAAAATATTAATTTCTGTCTAGTTCACAATCAGGCACCTTATTTACATAAAAAGTGTAAACCAAGCAATGGACAAATGCAGGTTAAACAAAACAAAACAAAGCAAAACAAAAAACAAACAAACAAACATAATAAAACCAATTTAAACCATACAGAAAATTGCTAACCATTTGAAAATCATATAAAGTAGAACTGCTATGATGAATCACCACAAAATTCCCATTTAGAAGAATGGACTTTTTCCCTATCTTCCCATGCTACTCTGACTTTGTACCTCTGAAAGAGCTTTAATGAATTCTATAAACTATTTCCTTGGCAGAAAACTCTGTGAATGAATCACCAGTGCTACAGAAAGGGGAAAAGATAATTTCAACATGTTCAAAGTACCAGAATGAACAGACTTGCAGCAGCTCAGGTGGAATACACACAGAGAGAGGAGAGTTGCTTGTTCCACAGCACGCTGGTGCTGTGCATGTGCAGGCTGGTGTCACCAGTCTGTCCCAAAGGAGGACAGAGCAGCCTTGGTGGCACTGTGACACATTTCTGAGACATTCCTTGATCCAGGAGCTCTTTGGGATATTGTGCCTTACAATTAACACAGAGGAGCAGTAATGGACTGACCAAAGAAGTGCAGTGAATGGAAATTAAAAAACAACAAACCCAAGTGCTACACTGACCAAAATTTGTTGTTTTAAAGGAATTTATGCTAGGATGCAAGTTTTCAAGAGAGTGGGAAATATCCAGGGGACAAAGGCTTGCTTCATTGATGACCTTGAATGTTACCTCTGGTTCCCCCTGGCAACAGTCAGAGAACAGCTGGGTTTCAATAAAAGAAAAGGCAAGCGAGAGCAAGGACCAATGTTGCCAGTGAGTTTAATTACCCACTTTCATGTTTATATTAGCAAGTGGTTTCTGGGGTGCTAGACTTTTTTAGTGATAAATCCATGGGGATGTCCACACCATGTGCTGTTGCTGTTCCTTATGCAGGGCCAAGTGTCTTTTTTAGGAACTCTGGCAATCCCTGCCCTGGATGGGGCAGCTGCCCCACTCCTTGTCCCAGCCCTTGTTGCCTTCTCCTCTCCAGAGAGGAGCCCACCATGCCATGGATCTGCCTTCCCTCAGCACCAGGGTCTGATATTAGCCATCAGAATAGAGTAAAATGTCCTGTAAAATGCATTTCAGGGAAATAACCAGGAATATTTATTAGGACACCCAGGCAGGGGTTGATACCTGGTTTGGTAAGCAGGTACTGTGCTTTCCTTTCTTGCCCTCAAGAAATAGTCAAATTGATGATCCCATTTCCTGACAAACCCAGGAATTCTATTAATTTTACTTATGAATCCTAATACAGTAATCACTGCCAAGAATTAATTTTGGTGTTTGATGTGTGGTGAAGCTAATGTAATTTAAAATTGTAACATTGTATGATATGTGACATAGGATTGATTTATAATCACAATTTAAATGAATCACACGCTCAGTCACCTGGAAAGATTAGTTATGGCCAGTCAAAAAGAAAGAGATGAGACTGAAAACAACACGGGTGTGGGTTGGAGGCAACTGAGCTTCCCCATATTGGTTGTCACTGCCAGTCCAGCCAGGAGCACACTCTGGAATGCCTTTAAATCACTGTGCTTGTTGGGTGAAGACATTTTTCTTGGATATGAGCATAATAACATCCAAAAAAAGGTGTTCAACCAATCTGTAAAAAAATCTACTCAATAAAAATCACCAATTCTCTACAGCTACCAGCTCATGAGAGTCTTGGTGATCTGCAAACTTCAATCAGCTTTAAGGAAAGCTGGAATTGTTTCTCCTAAACAATTCAGTCATGTGATTAAAAGGAAACAGGTGTAAGATGCAAGAGTCAGGAAAGAGATTGTACTTTGGGGTTTTGTGTGATCTGAAAAGCCAACCATCTCATCTGCTGCATTCATTCTCCTTTAGGAAACATTAATCTGCACAGATGGTGAAGCCCAGTAAATCTCTGCTACCAGCTGCAGAGTGGAATTTTTAATGAAATGGGAGTTTAAAGGTTTTCACAGAAAACACTAGAATCACTCCTATTATTTCCTGTGATGCCCAAATTACTTTGACTGTTATTTGACAACTGCTGTGCTGTAAATACAACCTCCACGTGGGTTCAGTCACTGCCCAAACACCATTTCAAAATGGCCTTTGTTTGCCAAAGCCAGACATTGAAAGCTTTCCATCCAGAGAAATAGGTTATCCACTTATAACCCATTATTTGGACACTTTATTTTACCTTTTGCTGAGATTTAAAACAGTCTTGCCATCAAACTGAAGTGAAGCCAGAGGATGAAACATAAAATAGGATTTGTAAAGAAAGGTAACACTTAAAAGCCCCATAGTCACCACCAGTTTTTCATCCTTGTGATGTAAAGATTTTGGCTGAAGAATGTATGACAGGCATTAGATTTTTCGATTAAAAATCACAGCAAAACACAGAAACAAGCTGAAAAAGGGAAGCTGAACTTGAAGAAGAATTATAAAGTAACAGTTTGGAGCAGAGTTCCTTGCCATTACTAAGTCAACCTACAACGAAGTATGTGAATTAACAATTTTAAAAATCTTTACACCAGAGTTATATAAATTTTACCTTGAAATTTAGGTTAATAATGTGATTTCTTTATTAGCTGATGATACCTTTGAGAATAGTAGTAATTTCTATTAGAGAATTCAGCCAGTACTTCTTTTTACAGGACATTAGAATTACAGTGCAATAAATCAGATTCACTGAGCAGGAATTTACACACATGTGCAGGACAGGTGTTTCTCCTCCTAATGAAAAATGATGGATTTGCCTTTCTGATGTTTTTTTCTCTGCAACTCTGCCATTAAAAAGCTTTGCTTCAGGGATTGCATGACTATGACCTACTATAGGAATATATTTAAGCCAGAGTTTTGCATTTGTATTGGAATCCTAAAGTTTATATATGGGAGCAACCACAAACAAAAATTTAGTGTAAATTTACTGAAGGTTCTGAATGAGCCATAATCCCAATCAGAAACACAATTCACAATTGTGAAAGCAGTAGGAAGTTTACTTTGGCCAGAAGGACCAAATCCTGTGATAATCCCCAGGTTAAACAAAACTCCCTTCACTGGCTTTTCCTGCATTATGATGCAGGAACATGGAGAGCAGAAAACAAAACAGATAAAGGGAAAGAAATCTTAAAATATACCCAAACTTACTTTGGTATTTTCTCTGAAAATACTTTAAATGCTTTTTTTTTTTTTTTTTAAGACTTGACATCTAGGGCCCATTTCCAATTAGTTCATTAAGGACTTCTTGCTAATCAGTACAGTAGAGTTCTAAATTGTTTCAAATTGAGGAAGGATAATGCAGAATACCTGTTTGTGGGAGCAGAGTTTCAGGCTCTGCTTCTGCCTCACCATCACAGTTACCTCAGATTTTGCAGGAAAACCAAAGTTTTGGGAATAAAAACATATCTTGCCTTCCTGTGTCACAAAATGAGGAAATTCAGACAGGGGTGAGAGTCAGTATTGTTCATGTGATTTCAGTGGGGATGAAACCTGCCAGTCCAGATAGAGAAAAAAAAGGACCAGGAGGTGCTTTGGAAAGTAGACAAATTCAGGGCCAAATTCTGAAGTCTTTGCTGCATTAGAATGAAAACAATTGTATTTTACAGCATGCAAATATGATGATATAAGTGAGTACGTAAGGATTTTACCCCTGGGGACGTGTGTATTACCTGCCTTTGTCTACTAGTTAATCTGGTCAGAACCAAAAGGCCAGAAGTTCATCAAATAACCCAAGGGCAAGGTAAATAGTTTTGAAAAGAATCAAGTAAATGATTTGTATTATGTGTGTGCAGCCTCCATGGCAAAGGTGCCATCAAAGTGTTGAGTCAAACCAACTCAATCAGTTAAAGTACTATAAAATATGAATGCAGAGGGAATAGATGAGATCTTGATGTGAATAATAAAATAGCCTATAAAGTACCTGAAATAAATCAATCTTCCTTTCATGCAGCAAATACAAAATGCAGTATATTTAATATTAACTCTGGATGACAAGAAAATCTATTCAGATGAAGATACAGTATTAGAAGTCCATTTAATCTAGTGGAGGACAATACTGCCCTAAGTGATCAGTTACTTCGCAGAAGTTTAATAGTCAGAGTTTTAAAACTAATTCAGTCCTTGAGTGCAAATAAACACTTGAAGTGATTTTTGAAAGGCAAAGACATATTCTGGCACTAAGTTCTGTTGTTGAAAATGGGATTCAAAACATTTGTAAATCTTCATTAGGTATGGAACTATGTTGAAAATATGGTCCCAGGAGTCTTGCAAAGTTTCCTTTGAAAATTCTGTAATGGGAGGGAATGGTTTTATGTTTCAGTTGAAAAAAATAACCAACAAACCAAAACCAACCATAACAACTAAAAAAACCAAAAAAACCAAAACTTTGTTTGTCTTTAATTAGTTTCTACTGTGACACTTATCTTTATAGTGCAGAAAACAACAGACTTTATGTTTTTAATTGTAATGAGCAACAAACATTTGGATGGAAAGTACAATAAGGGGAAAAAGCTCCACCAAATCTATTTCAACCCAAGAACTCCCACTAAAAGCATCTGGCTTCACTGAACGCTCATCAGGAAATCATTCTTTTAGTTGTATATAATCCACAGGTGAAATTCATGAATGAGAAATGTAACGTGTCTGGCAAAAAAAAAAAAAAAAAAAAATTAAAAACCCAGTCTGGCTTAACTCAAAAAATGTAACGTGTCTGGCAAAAAAACAAACAAAACAAAAAACAAAACAAAAAAAAAACAAAAAACAAAAAAAAAAACAAAAAAAAACCCAAAAACCCAGTCTGGCTTAACTCAAAATTATTGAAAACTTAGAAGAATAAGCATCCTATTTTATTTCTACAAATATTTTCTCTGTATTATTCTGACTATATTTGAAGGTACAAATAAATATCAAAAGCGACCTAAGGATGTTGTTTACTTCATATTCATTGGAGAGCCCAAAAAGAGAAGAGTAAATGGAGAACAACGTTTGATTATTAACCTTTGTGAGAAGCAACCCAAATCAGTCTCTGAGAGCTTCTCTCCCAACCTGAAATGGGAACAGCTCATATCCCTTTCAGAGAAAAATGAGGTTCCTAAAATATGTTTTCTATCATTAGCTTTAACTCCCATTCTGAATGTGACACCTGAAATCTTTGGCATGTTTTCAATGATACCTGAGGATATTCTACCTTCCCAGGAAGCAGTCAGTTTTACTCTTCCTCTTTCAGGATGTGACATCTCTGCACTCCCTGGGAAGGCACAGCACAATCCATGATGAGCAGAGCAGTCACCCTGGATGTATCCCAGCAACTGCAGATGCAGCATATTCTTCCTGGGTGTGTTTTTCCTTTTCACACCCATGCCTGCTCTGATTTGCCTTCCCAAGGAGTCAGCACAAGCCCTGCCCACATCTACAGGCAGTTCTTGCATTTTGCCACGGAGCTGCTGTGCCAGGAATGTCCTCGTTGCTTCTCATGAGGGTAAGGAATGCCTCTCTCCCTGTTGAGCTGTGATTTTAGTGGTCAGGATTTGCCCCAGATAACCTTAACAGGGCACAGTGGATAAAGACATTCAAGGATAAATTTGTGCTTCAGTAATACTAGTGCAAATCCAGAATTATGCTGGATTTGTGTTTATCTGAGACAAGAATGTAATGTACACAGGGTTTTTATAATGCTGCTGTGATGTTCTTCCATGTATAAATGAGTAAATACCGGTTTCCTGAAAACATTGCTCTTGTAGAAATTATCAAACAAGATGAAAGAAAAAAAATACCTCAGCCAACTCCTAACTGGAATTACCAACCAGATTTTTTTCTGATCACTTTATCTATTAATTCTGTTTCACAGCATACAGCTTCAGTCTCAGCTGGTTACCGAACTTAGATTATTCCTTTCATATTTTGCTTTCATGGAAGACACTGCCTCAAGGTCTAATTTATAAATGAGAAAGAACTGTGCTGCAATTCTCAGCAATAAACAGCAAAAATGTTGTCTATGTGAAACCACTGCAAAATATTAAATGCTCTTTCATTAGACTGTAAGTTTGCTTCAATTTACATCTATCAGAATACATCTGGAGAGCAAGACTGAGTGCTCAACTCGTGACTGAAGGGGATGTGCTAAGCCCAGCAGGCTGCAAGCCCTTGCAAGTCAAGGCAGAACCCTGAAGGAGGAAGCAAGAGGCAATGGTGTGCGTGGTATGTTTTGTTTTTGAGAAATCATGCAGGACCGTGAGTGTCTGCGCGAAGCTATGATTAAGCAATGTTACTACTAGACATTTTTAGTTAGAGCTGAAAATGTATATATACTGAGCTTTCTAATCAATAAATCAGCTTCATGCATGCAAACTGTGGAGTCCTCGTCTCTATCAATCACTGGTCTGTGCGAAGCTATGATTAAGCAATGTTACTACGAGACATAAATTTTTAGTTAGAGCTGAAAATGTATATATACTGAGCTTTCTAATCAATAAATCAGCTTCATGCATGCAAACTGTGGAGTCCTCGTCTCTATCAATCACTGTCAGACATCCACAGAAAATTACAGTCTTCTGTGAGGGTTGTTGGCCTATGACATATTTATCTGCCATGCAGTTTGTGTCAGCAGGTAACTGAAGTCTGCCTCACACAAATAGCCATGGTGGTATCTACTACTATAACTGCCAGTGGAAAATAATAATTTGGGCTGGAAAATAATAAATGCAGATTTATTCACTGCATTTGATAGGAACACCCACAAGAATCTGCACAAATTTATCAAATGTCGCTCCATTGGACATCTCATCCTGTTTTAAAGAAAATACTCTTGAAGATCACAAAGTTTAGTAAATTATAATTGCTAAGAAAGGCTGTTTGGTTTTAGATGGCTCATCATTACCAAAGCAGTGCTATTTGTGGAACAGAGACTCCCTGGTGCTACAAATGTTGTGACTCATAATACTTGTCTTCTAACCTCTCCCTTGAAGTGGCTGAATGTTCCAGCCTCAGGCATTCTCCTTAGGAAAACTCTGTGAAGTGCTGGGGAAAGTGGAGGCCATGACACCATTGAATAGAAAAAAACCTAACCAAAACAAAATAAAAACCAAACAAATAAAATAAATTATGAAACAGGCAATTGAAGTAGTAGCAAGAGGGGAAAAATAAGCTGGGGATAAAGGGGGATTCTTGTGGGGTTGGAGAGGAGGAAAGGACTGTCATCAAGAACCTCCACAGTGAATTGAAAAAAGACATTTTGCTGCTTTTATCCCAAGCAATTACTCAGGAACTATCTCCTGTTAAACCATATGTGAAACAAAGAAAGCCACCCAAAGCATTAAAAATGAGAAGCAAAGATCTATTTGGTGGACAAAACCTCCCAGCACTTGCAAGGCAAGGCAGAAGCTTTTATTTAATGTTGTGGCTTGTTGAACACAGCTGATGTGTTGTGCTTACAATAAACAGCTTTTGGGGTTTTCCAATGCCTCAGCTTTGCTTCAGTGTGTTTAACCACCTGCAAAAGCTGTTTATTGCCTTTTATACTTCCCCCATCATGACCATTATCCTTTAAGTATGAGGCTTTATGGCGAGTCTAAGCAGGGCAGGGTACACGGCACCATCAAAGCTGCGTGCAAGCACAGATGAAATAAATCCATGGGAAGACTACAGACCATGGAAGTGGAAAGATAAGCTATAATAATGCAGTGCAATGATTTCACAGGCACTCTGCTGATTGTTTAAAATGCACCCTTGTTTACTGAGAGCCACTCTACAACCCCATCTGCAACTGCCAAAGGAAGATGTATGCATTCCAAGAAAATTATTAGGGATCGTGAGAAACAAAGCCAGAAAGGCTCATAAAGGGCATTGTGTGTATTTTTCTTCAAAAGGCTTTAGCTAAGGTGCTTTAAAACAGCTGCAATCACAAAAAAGCAGAACACTGAGAAAGTATTTAAATGAGAAAATGTGATATTACAGAGAGCACTTTGGCAACAGAGAAGCACTACCTGCACTTGCAAGGAATCTTTTCTAAACAGACACCAAGACCAAGAGAAGATAATCAAGGCTTTATAGGATAAAAGAGTAGTTTTACTTCCTGCAACAGGCAGAGATAGAAAGATGGTGCATTCAATGCAAATCTTTAAAGTTATTTTGTAAGTATTTTTACTTTGGTCGATACATCACAATATCAATGTATGCAGGAGCTGGGTTCAAGAACAATGACTAAATGTGGAGAGCAGCATAACATCAAACAAAGCAGTGACAGACACATCTCACTACTGCACAAAAACTCCCAACCAAGAAAACAGCAGAGAAGCCAGCAGGCAAGCCCCAGTCACAGTGCCAAAGGAAAAGGGGAAAAAAGAAATGGTTAAAGCCCACATGGCACCAGTGTCTCATTAGAGGCACTGTGCCCATGGCCACAGAGGTGATCACTCCACCAAAAGGAGGCAACCATCCCCACCCCCAAAACCCTCTCAGGAAATCCTGGGCTGGCTCTCACCCATTGCAATACACCCAGAGCTGGGGGCACGACCATTCCAGACCCAAAACCAGAAACAAAAACAAAGAAAAAAATGGATACAGGACAAAAAACATCCCCAAGACACATATCCACCAGCTCCTCAACTAGAACAGAGACTGTTTGCTATCCACTCCCAAATACTTTCCTTTGCCAAAACCTGCTCCACTGACTGCAATGAGATTCTGTGTTGAAGTAAAATAAGTAAAATGCGGTTAATGAAAAATTGAGCCAGTGAGATGTGCTGCATTCTCAGCTTCAAAAGGTTGTGAAGAAGCTCAAACCTGTACAAAAGAGTCTCCAGAAGTTCTGAATTAAAAGTTAATTGCAAACACCAACAGGCCAGAAAAAAATTCTCACTGGTCTCTGTAGAGTCAGTGAAGAAATGCAGGAATTTAAGCACAGAGAAAGGAAAAGGACAGAACTAAACCTTGCTGTTTCAAGTAAAAATATTACCACAGATTCTTTGTAGAAAAATGATAAAACATTCTCTAGGTAGGCAGGGCTCCTTGAGAAAGTATAATTTGGGTAGTTGTGGCACAAAAGACCTAATATTTCAATATGTTTCAATTTCAATATGTTACTGACTTTCAGGAAAGCAGCATAAATATCAGTGTCTGGTCCTGGTTCTTCACCTGCATGGAATGATGTGGGATTTAAAATCAAATACTGCCAGCTGAACCAGTATGAGTGAAAGACATAATGCTTGTAATACATGACTATGTTGCAAAAAGTTGCAAAAATAATTAAATAATCTTGATTGTTAAAGAAAAAGTTATATCAAGTATATTTTACTGTGCTTCTTAGATGATCAGC
The DNA here is from genome assembly GCF_014805655.1 of Passer montanus. NCBI lineage: Eukaryota > Metazoa > Chordata > Aves > Passeriformes > Passeridae > Passer > Passer montanus. The sequence goes on from NW_024368263.1 coordinate 3,951,445, forward strand.
TGAATTAGTAAGATAAAAATTATGACCTTCAAAGCCAGAAATATTGCAGATGCTAAATTACTGATTTAAATATGAAGTTAGTAAGGGTTTCCATAAATTCCAATCCATTATGAAAAATATATTTCTAGTGAATGCTTTACCCGTTCATCTTGTCAAATACACTGAAAATTTTTCTTGCACCTTTAATTTATGATGCATTTACTTTGAGTCTGAACTGATTTATATTCAAGAAACACGGGGGAAAATTAATTTCATGAAACTGTGAGCATCTAAAAGCTAGTTTTTTCTAACCAAGAAAAGCAGCCATTTCCCAGGCCATTCGTAGATGCCTGTGTTAAGCAGATGAATATGAGTTAATGTTTCTGGAGAGAAATCAGGATTAAAGCAGCCAGGTTCTGTTCAACAGACAGACTAAAGGCAGTGCTGGCTGACAGAGTTTTCTGTCAGTCTTGCATAAAGCAATTCAAGGCTTCATCCAGCTCAGCCTCTCAAGGATTTTGTGTTGAAGAGGAAAAAACTGGGTGTCTCTGGAACACAGTGTTCACACAATTCTCACTGACTGAGTAGTTTTTGTGGAAATGCCCAATCAATGCACACACAATGAAGATGTTGAATTTTTGGTTAACAAAAAGCCCTAAGCAGCCTTTTCTCTCAAGGATTTTGTGTTGAAAAGGAAAAAAGAGGGTGTCCCTGGAACACAGTCAGTGTTCACACAATTCTCACTGACTGAGTAGTTTTTGTGGAAATGCCCAATCAATGCACACACAATGAAGATGTTGTATTTTTGGTTAACAAAAAGCCCTAAGCAGCCTTTGAGTCCTTTGTTCAAAGTCCTGAAGAGTCCTTTGCTCACTCAAAGACTGTATCCTGAAGTCACCAAAAAGCCTAGTGACAACTCAATTTTATTCAACTAACTGGGACTGCAGTGTGCCCACAACACTCAACCTATGGATTACAACTAAGTGACAATTTTCAGCCACAACTGGCCACCTTTAGATGGAAAAGTTTCTCCTGAACTTTGAAATCCATGAGCAGGAAGTGCTGAAAAGCAACCAGTGAGTGCTCAGCCAGTTCAGACTTTCTGGGCAGCTACAACTGCCTCACCTTGGAGGAGCACTGGTAGTGTCATATTTGTTCCTAAATCTTGCTAGAGCATGAATTAAATTTACAACTTAACCAAGCATGAAATTATGTTTTCAATAATAATTCAATAAAAGTCGCATGTGCTGGGAACAATTGCATATCTCATTGAAGTACCCAGTATCACCAAAGGTGTCCATTTGAGTCATTAAATAATGTGTGATTGCCCACTTATAGTGCACCAGGACAGAAAGCTGATAGCCCAGTCAGTGAGCCAGAAGAGGATGCAGGTGTGAGAAATAGCTATTCACTTTTCTTAAATTTGGAAATTTATTACACCTTATCAAAAATACAACAGAAGACTGAATAGAGAAAATATTATGGTGCTGGGAGCAAAGGATTTTTCCCACTGTGCGCTCACCCACACAAAGGAGGTTTTGCCTTTTAACCCTTTTCCCCCTACCAAAGTTCTGCCCATTGACTCCTTCTTCACTGTCCAGGGGTGGAGATCTCTTCCTCAGATCCTGACTGGAGGTCAGATGTCACCATAGTGACAAGCCAGCCCTCCCAGCTGTCCCAACCCCGGCTGTCCCTTGATAACAACACAAGGGGGTAAAACATAACTATAAATCTACAGAACTTTTCTTAACCTATACACATGGTATTTGTCTGTTAATTGTGAGAGGCAATCATCGTACACAGGTCACATCTATCGCACAGGTCGCAAAGCTTATTGATTGGGCTTAAAAGACCACAAAAAGCTAAAGAAATGTAACTTTCATTTTGCAAGAAGTTGGAAAATGCATCTCATTAATGTTTTGTGGACTCTTGCTATCATGGCAGATCTTGAGATGAGAACTATCTTTCTCATTCTGGAATTGTTCCAATTCCCTTCTCATTTGCAGCCAGTTTCTGTCTGCTCTAACTGGGAGCTGATTCTCCTGCTCTCTACAGCAACATCATTCTTTTTCATAGCATTTGATGTGCAGAACTCCCCTCTGTCTTCTCATGTTATTAAAAAATGATTGCAGTCAGCCTAACTAATATTTATAAAGTTTGTTGTAATAATTTGACATACTCAATATTTCAACCAGCTGGTTTATTCTCCCATTACATCCACCAGATGCTGTAATACTGTTCATAATTTCTGTGTGCAGTGTTCAAAGGCTGCTGCATGTTCCCACACCAGCACAGCTCTCTGTCTCCAGCAATCACCTCCACAGGAGTACCAAACCTTCTGAAGATAACAGATGGTATTTCCCAGAAGCAGGAAGAAAAGTTCAAGTTTTTCATTCCTCCCAGTAGTTCCTCTTTTTAGGAATCTCTTCAGTTTACTGCACATCACTCTGCTTGTGATTAGTTATGTGGGGCACAATGGGGCATTAAAAAAAGGACCAACAGTACTAGACAAAGGATTTTAGATGTTGAAACAATATGTAGTTTTATAGCTAAAGGGCTTTCAGGAAAAGACAACTCTAAGTGGAGGAGAGGATACGAGCAAAGTCCATTAGTCAAAATAATACATAATCCTTTAAATGACATAATCAGTGCAGAACTAGCTGAGAAAAGATACTGTAAAATACATTATTAACAGCATTATCAGACATCTGGGAATGGAACAGGTTTTCACCCAAAGAATGACGGAGATGCAAGTGAAACACTTCCTCAGTTGTGATGATTTCTGGGTTCTGACCTAGTACCTTTGTTGAGGGTTAGGAGTTTTCCTTCTGGTTCTCTCTCCCATGGAATTTTAGTCCCATCTGTTGCTAACAGACAATAACCACCGGTACTTAAGAGAGACAAAAGATGTCACTAAGGGGGAGGGAGAGGAGAGGGGCTGGCTGCACTATCACAGCAGAGGGGCATTCTCTTGGGAAGGGCAGAGGTACTGTGAGATTTTGGCTGGGAGGTGAGGGGCTGGGCTCAGCTCCTCTCGTTCTCAACACTGGAGGAGGATGATCAAGCTGCTGCTGACTGCAAGGAGAATTCACTGCCGCTGCTGAAGCTCAGCCTTGTACAGTTTCTTCCTTACTGTAGGCTTGGGAGATTAGGTTGAGACAAATGGGTAAGTAGATGGCACAAAACTTTGTATGATAAGAGTGTTATAGGTAAAAATTGATCCAGCCAATTTAATAAAAATAGAATTTATTTTGCGACTGATATACAGCCAACCGACCCCAGGATCAGAGCTGGGTGAACACAGATCCCCTCTATGGCACCGAATCCCCCACAGTTCAACAGAGTTCTTACACCCTTTTTCTAGGCTGCAGCAGAGTCTCTTTGTCTCCTTTCAGGGTTTTCCATATTCACATTGCTTCCATTCTCTGTCCTGTGCTGGACAAAACCCTGTTTGTGTCCAAAACCGATGTGTGTCCATTCTTCAGGAATCCCACATTCACACGTATGTCCCTGATGGCTCCGTTTATCTGAGATGAACATCTCCATGGGCCATCTCCTGTTCATACCAGTGAGAACCCCCATCTCCTCTGCCAGGCTAGTTTCACTTCCTATCCTAATTTCATACCTCCTCCTCGGCTGCCAGCTGCGATTTCGTCACTCCCTTTTTCCCCTGCTGGTGTGATTTTAAGGTTTTTGCATCTTAGACATATTTCATGCATTTATATATATACTCTCTACCAGCGTGAATATAACAAGAGGAATATTCTGTCAAAAACTGGCATACATCCCTGTGCTTCCAAACAATATTCTTCTGTAAATATACATCTATAAAAGAAATGTGGTGTAAGCTGTGAAAAATCTGGATGAAACATCCATCTGGTCGTGGGTAGCCTGTGGTTTACTTTTACTGAGAAGGTTTCTAATAGACAAGACAAAGTGCCGAAGTTTTAAGCCTGGAGTTGAGATTTAGAGGCATGGATTTCCTGATTTGTGGCTGATGAATCCAAGGATCTCCAATATCCTTCTGTCCATGCCAAATCCATCTTGGCAGGGAGGTTCTGAGGGCAGAATTTTCGTCTCCAGCATTCAATATGTCCCCGGGCAACATCAAACCAGGAGGGCTCTTTAACAGTGTTTCTGTGCTTCTAATTGAGCAATACCCAGTAAATAGCCCCATATCTGTCCAATAGTGATTTACATCCCAATCCATCTCCATGCTACAAAAACCACAGCAGCTGTGTGGTTTTTTAGTACGATACTGAAAGAAGAGATCACAAATGTATATCTGCATCATTTCAGTCACTCAAAAGTAGCTATTAATGTCCATCACATAAATAAAATGCTTTACCAAAGTAAACACACAAATACAGTTATTTGGAAGGGCTGTGTATCGTAAGTACATTTGTATGATTAAAAATAAGTCACATTTTAATCCTTTTTGTTTTTTTCCCCCCAAAGGCTTCTTTGCTCAGCACATTTGAACACTGTTTTTGGTAGAGGTCTTAACTAGTCCAATGTGATACAGGACTAGAGGAAATACACAGATAAAGCTAAACACTTAGTGAAAGCAAAGGAACTTCAAAGCAGCTTCTAAGTGCCACCTCAGCACAGCTGTGCTGCCCTTGGCATAGCCCTGGAAGATGCTGTGATTTAAAGTCATGTCTGTGATAGGTTTCTCTGCACTCTTCACAGAGTGGCAGGAAAAGGGGGACTACAGAATTGTGAGAGCACAGGTTTAAAACCATCAATAGCAAATTACAGTGTTGATATGTTGCCTCCAGCTGCTGGTTGGGACACGGAAGAAAGGATAAAGGAGTAAAGGCTGAAGCTGTTACTTTTTTCTTTTTAATAATTTCTTTTTAAACATCTTCAGAGAGCAAAGAGACACAATTTGTTCTTATTAGCCCTTGCCCACTCTTCTCCTTCCCCTTCCTCTTCATCCCAGTGTATATCCCACACGTATCTCTGTGTCAGCATGACATATTACTGTGTTCTGTAAAACATCCTCTCCTGCTGAACAGCCTGCCTGACACAGGTGGCACTGAGTTATTGCAATGAATAAGAACACAGTACACGCTCTTCTTCTATGCAGGCTTACAAGAGAAAATGTTTATTTTAATAATCTTCTTCACATTTTCCAGTTCAAGCTGCCCAACAATTTTTGGCAGTCAAGGTAAACTTTATTTTCTTATTTTCCCAGCTTAAAAGCTAAAATGTCCATTGTCAGACCTACCCTGGTAGTTTTGGGTCTGGTTGTTGTTCAGGGATGCAAACAATGACTTGATAAAAAATACCTCGCTGGAGTGCTCAGTTCTAATTGATTCTGTTGGAAATGACATAATACAGACAAAGAATTACTGATTCACACTTACTAAGTGACACGGCTACCACACACCAACAGCACCACCATGAGCTCTGAGTCTCTGTCACTTTCTGTACAGGAACAACATATACCAAATAAAAAAAGGGTACATGCAAAAGGATTATTTAATCTTTCCAGTTTTCTTATAAGGCCTATAAGCCCCTGTCCCTTACAGTAAGAACAGTTTTGTACCCCAAATTTAATTACATTTTCCTCGTCTGCTGCAGAATCATCTACTGATGTTTTCCCTCAGCCTGCTGGATGACACACAGCTTAAATGCTCCCACTCCTCCACTCTCTAGATCCCATACCGATCCACAGATTTGTTTTTGATTATTAAATAGAGTTCATTGACAACAATTTTTCAGTTTTTCCCCTTAAGCTCCTTTCTAGCATCTAATCCTAAAATACATAGTTTAATTCTTCCATCTATAAGCAAACTGTGCCTGCTTCAGTTTTCAACCATCACAGATTAACACTTCTGGGATGAGAAATATTGAATTTGCACTTCTCTCCAGCAACAAATGCTACTCAGAACTGGGAATGGCAGCAGTGTCATTTATCTCCCAGCAGAACTGACATGTGTCTTTCACAGTACCCACTCCAGCTGCAAGGCAGAAATACCTGCTGAATATCTGGTGATTTCTTGATTTAACCATTTTGAATGAAAGTGAGGAAAACATTAAAAAAAAAAAAGAACCTTTTCCATCACTTCCTTAATGGCTAGGTTCAATTTGTCAGGAGCTGAGGCCTGGACAGCTCCCAGTTCACAGCTGCCACCAGCAGAGCTCTTTGGGAAGCCACATCAGCACCTTGCTGCCACAAACAGCCTCAGCCAAAGTGGGGCACCTTCCCAGATGTGCAGCAGACACCTTACACACATTATGAAGTCCCCACTCACATCCTAATCCAGACTTACAGAATTCCAGAGCCATTTCAGACAGAGGGGATGGCAGCCACTAGTAGCCACAGCAGCAATGTAGCTGCTTAAATGCTGAATGTCACCATCCTAAAGGATGGACTGACCATAACAGGTAACTAACATTGGCTTTCTGAGAAGAAAAAAAACCCAAACTCTGATATACCAAAATTGCAGGCTTTTGCCATTGAACTGCAAACACAGACTTGTAACTGCTGAGTTCAGGATTTACCAGGAGGAGAGGGATGTGGATTGTATTAATTCTTTTTAGCATGGCAATGTTTTTGCCTCATGAACTGCTGGCAGCTGAACAACCTTGGACATGCATGCACCTTCCCCAGGTATCCTGACCTTGGTAGTATGATTCAAATTCTGTGTACAAAATGACATGGAACATCCCCATCCATTAGAGTGGGCTCTCAGTTAACAATATTTCATTGATGTTGTGTCAAAAATACACACTTTAAACAACATATTATATGTTATTACATTTCAATATGTCATATATTTATTAATGTTTTTAACAAGAGAAAAAAGCAAATAATAATAATTTTTCAGTCCAGGAAATGTGTTTTAATGGTGAAATACAAAATTATATGTCATTTAAAGCATATGGTGTGAGGAGACTGGCATACTTTTACTATAACAGCCGGATCAGTGGGAGAGAAAAAAATCTTCAGCCTTTTTCATACCAGTGACTATAACCCCAGAGAATCATGTACATAGACAAGATATATGTTACTTTTGCTTCTGCAAGGCTTGAAATAAATATCTAGGTTTATAAACAGACCTAAGTGCAGGATGAAATAAATCCAAATAAGATACTATCAATGCAGAGCATAGGGTCTACTAGAAAATAGGAAAGGGGCATTAAGAACAAACTGGGCAAATTTAAAAATTCTTTTGAATATATCAAATTGCAGCTGGAGGCCAGTTGCAGCTCCAGTCTTTTTTTTTTTTTCCTCTCTAAGTCTCATCATTAGGGACTGAAAACTGGATAGCAACTTATTGAAATAAACATGAGGAGGGAGAAAGGATGGGCAAGGCCTTTGGCTGGGATCTGTTAGCTCAGTTTCAATAACATCTTTAACCTTCTAATGGACCTGCTGCCCAGTGTCCAGGAAAGCAGATCCTGTTGATGTTTCTGATTACATCCAGTGAGTGCATTTCCACAGACAGCACACCCACCTTTGCAAGGACACCGTGGTCTGCTCTGAATCACTGCACAACTGCAGCTGAGATACAGAAACATGATTTGCAAGGTCCTCCTGCCAAACTGAGATCATACCCCAAGCTCAGCACCAGAGTACGGTGCTGTTGGTGGAGTGAATAATTCTCCAGGTCTAGGATCTCCCAGGAAATTTTCCATGGCAGACAAGTGAGTTTGTTTTGTGGCACCAGACAAGATTAAATGTCAAGCAGAGTAATGAAGAAGCTGCAGAAATACATTCTTGTGCCTGTTCAGGACTCGTTTCATGGGTGATCTGTGCCAGAGACAACCAGAAACTGAGAACACACCAAGGAGCCTAGCTGAGCCTTCACATATTCCAAAGTGATGCAATCTCATGGACAACTGAAACAGTAAGGAAAGAAAGGCCCCCATATAGAGTAAGATGCAGATCCTGAACTTTGCCATGTGCATGATCTACTAACAGCAAAGTCTGCAGTCTACCTCTGAAAAAAACCAGCGTATTTTTCCAGTTCTAAATTCCATGATGAGGGTAAATAAACAAGTTACTTTAACCTGCTGTTTGCACTGCAAGTTCACTCACTAACACATCCCAGAGTGTGCAGAACTGTAGAAGCATAAGAAATGGTAAACAATTATTTAAGTGGCAATACTACATTTCATTTTTTATTCATTAAAGTTTTTGATGTTCGCATCAGACTTTTGACTTTCCAAAGCTACTTTACATCAAAAATCATTATTAAGACCTCTAAAAGTATATCACAAGTCAGTTTACAGATGACATTGATGTCTTATTGCTATCCATTCCTCCTGGACCATTTCTAACATTTCATTTTTTATATTCCTGCAGTGCTGAAATATGGTTCATACCAGTATCTGTCCTTTTAGTAATCACCAAAGCAAACCTTGGCAGTTGTCATATATTGCACTCTTGAGAAAAATGCTAGTAATACTCTGAATTCATTGAACAGCATGGAATCAGAACTAACTGGCACAGAAACCATTTAACTGATTTCAATCCATAAATCTCTTTTCTCCCACTCTGTTTTAGTTTAGAAGCTGCTGAATGTAGCCATTATCTTGTAATGCATAGAATGAACCAATTATTTATATGGATATTAATTTAAATAATATGCGATTGTATTCATTAATGCCCCATATGAGCAGGCAGATGTGTGGATCTTGCTGATTAACTTCCATTTATGCACACTGAGCTACAGAATAACAGACCTTGGCCAGCAGACATCAATTGCTTTTATTTCCCCAGGGGTCAACATCAGGTATAATGTCCTGGCTTGCCTTAAAAATAAAGTGGTTTTAAATAGAACTTTACCTGCTTTAGGCAACAATTTCAGTCCTTGAGTGTGACCTAAAATGACTCATAAGACATAAGGTCACTGATGTGGCAAGGTTTAATTACTTAGCAGGGATGCACTTGCTGTCTAAAGCAAATGCTGCTGCTCACATGTTTTTAGGAGAAAAATAAAAAAAAAAGGATGGCCAACAACTGTACTGAGTCTTAAAGAATTCTAGAAATGGGGCTTTTGAAATTAAGTCCACAGAGAACCAGGAGACCAAAGTGAGATGGGCTACAGAAAGGCAAGGGACAAAAAGTGGGGGACCAAAGGTGGAGCTCTTGCAGAGGTGAACTGAGGAAGGAGTCCCAGCAAAGGACCAGGAGAGTGGGAAGTGGAGTGATTTTTTCATCCACCACAATCACCCATGACAGGCTGGAAACCCTGCTTTGGAGATTGAAACCCAAGGTGCTTTCTGCCTAAATGTAAGATATTCTATTGTGCTGATTGCTTTGGTGCTCAAGTGAATCCAAAGCAAAAAGAGCAGAGAAAGTAAAAGGGTGCCATTCTTTGTGACAAGGAGAAGTGTGATTTGCAAATGAATAAAGGTTGGCTTTGTTTATCAGAAAGGGCTGTTTATCTGAAATGGGCTGCTTGCTGAATTCATTAAAATGGATAACTGAGAGACAAAGCTGGGCCTGAGAGAGAACTGGAACCTGGGGAGTTTCCTCAAAAGCAGCGTTTCTTCTTCTGCATGTAAACTCATTAAATATCTTGTGCTGAAGTTCCGGATCTTGAAATCCAATTATCTGTATCAATGACACTCAAGACTTCAGGACCTGCTAAGCCACTTTCTCAGGAAATGGAGAATCACACATACAGAATAAGAGCACAACTCAGAATAATATCTGATGGTGCTTAAATTGTAAATGTGTGACCTGACACTGCCCTGAAATCATTGGACAGCACAAAAAGCAATACATCACTGCTCACTGCAGCCTTATTGCAAAAAACTGGGTCAAAGAGGTATCAATATTTGGCAAATAGCACTGCCATCCCTTTTGGTCTGTAACATAAGTTGGGTAAGAGACAACTGCCTGCATGGAACAAGCAATAAATACTTTAAAATACCCTTTTAGGCACCCCAACATACGAAAAGCAACACAAAACCATTATAAACTAATGAGTATTGCCAAGACTGCTAAAAGGTTATTATGTATAAAATAAGGTAATATGTAAATAATTATGTATAAAATAATTTCAGAATTGAAATATCAATCCTTCAGCTGGATAAACAGAATTGATTAGTTCAGTGATTTAAGGACAATCTTTAAAACATGCTACATTGTTATTCTGTCTTGGAGCTGACAGATAAAAAGTAAATGCTTTAGAAAAATAAAATATAGCAAATTTTTTTTTTATCTACTAACACCATTTATTTTATACACCAGAACAGAGACCACCTACCTTTCTTCCCCCTGTGTTTAGGCGAAGAGGAGTTAGGAAGGGATCAAAAATCATATGGCTGGTTTCAATATTGACAGGTGACTGTCTTTTCCCAACTGAGCACAGATTCCAAGCTGAGTTCACCAAACCCCAAAAGGAGGGTACTGCAAAATATAAGAAAGTGCAAGTTTAATGGACGTCTGGAAAGACTAGAGCAGTGCATGCCAGGCAGATGGCCAGGCGATTAAACTTGTCAGATTGTCTGTACACACACTTTGAAACTGAAAACAGGCAAATTCATCTTGCACTTGAAATTTAAAACTTCATACTACAAGACCAAAACATAAGATTTCACTTAATTTTGTATCAGGAAAGAAGGTGGGTTAGTTCTTTTCCTCTTAGATATAATCCCAGGTTCAGTAATAAACAGCTCTTTTGCTATTGCAGAATATTTACTGAGCAATAGGAAAGCGAATCACTAGTCCTTATGCTAACTTTGATTCCTCTCTAAACACCCCAGACTGGAGCTTCAGGAGCTCTCCAGTGCTGCTGCTCTTTCTGGGCACACAAAAGAGATAAATTCCCCACTGCTGCACTCACCCCATGGATCAGAGTGATTCCACCTGTGCTTCAGCCCAAGGTTAATTAAGATGACTGACTCAGAACTGCACACCTAAGTTGACTAGAGGACAGGGATATTAAGCAATATTAATGTCTGATTACATTTAATTAAAGTAATTAGTGCTGCTGCTTAGATGCCCAAAGTGATCTAAAAGTATTCAGAACTGTAATAGAAAAATCTAAGAATGTTCATGTAGGAAGCCACAGCTTAAATTAAACACAGGTACTGAATTAACTGTTTAGTCTGAAGAGGTCGGGTGTATGAATGTAGGAAAACATATAAAAATTGTAGTAATTTTTTATTCCAGCTTAACTAGCAGACAAGGTTCTACTTGGGCTTAAGTCATTAATGAAACAGTATCTCCTTTCCCATAATTATGTTTTATTTCCACCAAAATCTACTCATGTGTGGAATATGCTCCTTTTTTGTGTGTGAACCTCTGAAACATTTTAGACAGTTCCTGTACTGTACAGGAGCTACTGTGACTCTCTAGTTTGCATGCAGGCCAAATACCACCTCAAAATATCATTTAACAAGGTGCTCCAGCTCCTGATTATTGTACCCAAAGCCTGAATATAGTGATTGTGTCATCTCTGCTTCCTCTATAAATCCCCCTAAACTTACACTGCTTGGGAGCTGAGTTGTTGCAAACATATTATACAGACATCAAATTATAAGTTTGTGTCTGATCAATGCCTTCAACCTTCTCCTAACAGAAAATTCAGAGTTTATATCCTCTGTATGCTGGCATGTTGTGGTGTGTTTTTTGTTTTATTAGTAGGTTTATTGTTTGATTTGTAATTTGGTAGTTTCCTTATGCTATGTTCCTTTTTGTTCCTGCCTTTTTCCAGAACTTTTGTCACTTTCCCTGTTATTAGGTGATAGTTTCTATTTCTCCAAACTCTGTTAGTTTACTGAAACTGTAAGGAGTGGCACTGGCACACTGTGGACAACAGATTTGTGTGTGTGTGTGCTGTATGGTGAGGTGGATTACTTACATTTTATACCCGTGCAGGAAGCTCTGACTTTGTTTAATCTGTATCTTATTGCAGCTGCTCTCTTTTCAATTTACTGGGAGCAATTTATATTGAGATAGGTGAAGATGTTTCAGTATCAGCATGACACAAAAGGATGAGGGATTCTGATGGCTTTTACCAAACCTATGCAAAACAGCAGTGAAACTAAAGCAGCTAGAAAAATAATGGAAGGCTTGAGAGCTATTCTGGTGATGAGTACCAAGGATTTGCTGAAATGAATATGAGCCTCCCCTCTCCAGAGGAAAGCAAGGAGAGAAAGGTGTCCCAGAAGGATATCCTTCCATAGGAACAGCAAACTTGCAGATAAGCAGAATGGTATTGCCTGCAGGGAACAGTCTGCATTTTGCTGAGAGGAGCCACTAGTTTTCCCAGGATGGGAACAAGGGTGTATGACATCTGAATTGCCTAACTGCAATAAAATTTTTTTAAAAAATTGATTTTTTTGCATTCTTTTATGGAGGAGGAGAAATTTGACGGACTGTTAGTTTGTCCAGTGTCATTGGAGAGGTGGCACTTTCACCCTCCAATCCACTGCCACTTTTGGAAATCTATAAATGTTGGAGTCAGAAATTAAACTGCCTCTTTTTTACCTTAAAGAGTTGTGTGTCCACGTAGTTTTATTTCATGTCCTATAGTGACAGATCAGGTTGTAAGAGCAGCACAGGAAACATTATGTGTCAGTAAAGCAGTATGAGCTCTTTTCCTTACTGCTCACAAAATGGTGTCAAGGGATGTTCCCACACAGGAGCTCTTTTATGAGGAATGAATCTGAGAAACTGTCTCAGAATCAAGCATCAGAAAAGTGACTTTTAGTATAAACAGATAGAGTTAACAGATTCATTCAGGTCACACAAAACACTAGGATGAATACCACAGTGATGTGAACTGCCAAAATCCTTGCTTAAAACCTGCACCAGGCTTGGAGAGACAAAAAGTGGCAAATGTGATCCAATTTTTTATGGTGTTTATTTTTATAGATGCTTGTTTTTCCCAAGGTCTCTGCTACTGATCCCTGTCAATGACATGAGGTGGAGTCTAGACAGGACAGGCAGGTTATTTCTGTTTTACTGCACCAAGCCTATAAATTCCTCTTTGAAGCTTGCTCAACTTCCAGGAGCACAGATTCTCTGAATTTAAGTTTCTCCAGAGTTCATGAATTTAAATGAAAGGTGTCAACTTATCCATCAGCACATTTTTGTTTGTATTTTTAAGCCTTTTCACTGGCCTGGCAATGGTGTAAAACACCATTAAAGACTGTATTTGTGCAGTGATTACTCTTGCCCTGTGTAATTAATTACTGGTACCTCAGATAAAATCTCAAGCTACTTTATTGAGGCTGGGAATTGGAACCACAGAGAGAATCAGTAATCTATGTACATCAATAAAGCAGTCCATTAATTATTTCCACCTACTCAGCTTGAAGAAAATTATCATACCAATTCCTCTGGATAATCACATGACCTGCTCTGCCTCTACATAAAAGCAAAGGTAAAGTCATAAAAGCTTTGAGAGATAAATCAGGGACACCAAAGAAATGACAGAGTATAGAATGGCATTCAGCAGTAATTGGTCACAGAAATCTCCAGACTGCAGTAACATTAGACACTATCACAATGGCTTCAAATTTGAGAACTGAAAGTGTTCTAATTTCTTTTTAAGCAGCAAAGTGTTGACAGCTGAAATATATCCTGCAGGGTAAGACAGCATTGCCATTATTCAAGAGATAGTAAAAAAATTTAAAATTTTCAGCAATAAATCTTGAAACATATAAAAAATTAAAATTTTTAAGAACTCCAGCAGCATCATACTGCTAATTCCATACTCATCATTCCATACTGGTCTGTTCAAATGTCATCTTCCCTCTGTATGAAGGATTCTCAATGACAAGAAAAGTTCAACCACTGCACTCGTTAAATGAGAGATAACAGAAAACAGGAAGGGGAAAATGAGCATTTGAAATTCTGGCATGATACTAGCTTTTAAAAAGGGGCTATTTTCTGCTATGCCTTTAATAAAGACCTCATGCAATACTCTCTCCATTTTTTCTTTTAAATTACAGCAGCTTATTTATGCCTAATTAAACATTTTCTTAAATTAAGAGTTAAATTACCTGGGAAAAAGTATTTAGCAATCAAAATTAGTGACCTCTGGCCCTGGAAAGCTTTTGCTTATTTTTATCTACAAATTTAGGATACAAGTGTAGAACACAGTACACTCCTTTCATCACAGCACTTAAACCAGACTAATTCACTTCTATAAATTATGCTAAGCTTGGGGTAAAGAGCAGTTTTACAAAAGTATGTAATTACATTTTTCTCTGCCACCCTCTGGTGAGTTCACACATACTAAAGCTATACAATCAAGCACTAATGCTTCTGAAAAATACAAGTCAGCTGCTTGTAGAGGTGTTTACAGATGCTTCTGATATTGACTTTTCTCTTTTCATTATTCATGTAATGGATTAGGAAGTAGGAAGGGGCACCAAGAGGGAGAGGTATATCCAGGTCCAAAACTAAGCAGGTAACAATCTTCTAGGGTCAGGGTTACTAAAGTTCTGAAAATAGAATATGTTTCTCTTTCATTCTAGTCAAAAAGACTCTACAGCTTTGGGGGAAATGGGTTTTTCCATGGAATGAAAGTCCTGCTGGTGAAAGATTTAGCAAAACTATGAAAACAGATTACAGAACAGTTTGGTTTAAAGGTTGAAAAGCAACTGGGATGTTTAGTGGAGGGGCACAGATTGCTCATTAAAGTCTCAGTCTTGGGGGTGGTGCTGGTGAAAGATTTAGCAAAACTATATGAAAACAGATTACAGAACAGTTTGGTTTAAAGGTTGAAAAGCAACTGGGATGTTTAGTGGAGGGGCACAGATTGCTCATTAAAGTCTCAGTCTTGGGTAAGGGAAATCCTTCTTGGCAAATGAACTAAAAATGAGAAAGGGGAGGAAGGCAGCATCCTCTCCCTCTTGTCCATCCCCAGTCCCTGGGGGCTGGGTCTGTGCCCTGCCTGCCTTTGAGTGGGACATTCCTCTGCCTGCCAGTGCCCAGGATGGGGGTGTAATTAATGAGCTGCCATCAATTACTGCCACTCAGCTGGTAATTTCTAACCAGGTCTGGTCAGTCCCTCAGCCATCAATCAGTGACAGGCACAGACACAACTGAGAGCATTTGCCTGACACTCACTGGAATTTGGGGGGTGGAAAAGGGGGAGAGTTCGGCCTGGAGTTGAAGTGTAGACTGAAAGGGAAAAAGTTGAAATGCAAATAAAAGCTGTGATGGTCGTTCTGGACTTGTAATGGGACTTTGCATTAAAATGCAGGAAACCCAGATTTTGAGCTATCCTGTGATCTCTAATATTTCCTTCATCTCTGGGGTTTTTTGTGGCTCATGCTGTAGAACTGGGGACTATGGCTGTGCTGTTAAAATGAGTGACTGTTCTGAGACAGGATGAGTGAGATGTAAGACTTTAAAGAAGATCAAGAAGAAAGGTGAAGAAAGCCTCAAATAGAGGAAATTGACTAGAAAAAGTTGTTCAGAGAAAAGTAATACGAAACTTATTGTTTTAAGGGAAAAGACTGCTTATCCAGCAGATACCTTGAGCTCTATTCTGTAGATTCAGCTTTAGTCTTTGGGTTACTATCGATCCTTCTGCTGAAAAATATAAATTAAACTAGGAACATAAAAAATAACAAAAGACAGCATATTTATTCTATCAAAAGTGCTTTTTCTAAGTATCCCTGTGCCTCACAGTATACTGTTACTAAAAGAAACATAACTCTCAGGTATAAAATTGGAATTTAACTATTTATTGCCAAATCCAGTGCATGCCTGCTGGTGCATCCTTTATTAGAATGGATTTACTGAGCATCTCACTCTGGAACTGCAGGGCATTAGGGGATTCAGTTTGAAAAAAGCAGGTGTAAGGAGCACTCAGGAGGGGTTAACAAGTCCCATTCTCCAAGGCATTTTTGTGTGTGGTAGCAACTCCTTGAGAATTACTTGTAGCTCTGCACTATTCTGGTTTCCCACAAGGTTCCTGCAGTTAATGACAGCAGGGAGGCAGAAATGTCCAGCCTCTGCTGACTTGCAAAGACAAGCACAGAGTTCAGCACTGAACTCTGTGCAACAGTTTGTATCTGTAATGACAGTTTAAGACAGGAACAGTGATGTTCTCTGCTCTGGTGTTTTCTGGAGTAATCAGATTTCTCTGACCCCATCCTGTAGGGCTCTGGCTCTGCCTGGGAATGCTGCTTCTGCAGTGAGATTACCAACACTCTGTAACTTTGATTATTCTTGGAAAGGCAAGAAGTGAGCACAGCTGACTTGATGCAATTACTCACAGGCTGGAAAAAATGTTGTCTGGCAATCCTGATCTCCTAGAAGTCCGACCTGGTGCTGCCAAGCCACAACTCTAAACAGAGTCATAACTACAAAATATTTTGGAATGGAAAGAGACCTTGGCTTCCCCTCAGAGACTGCATCAAATTATTCAGGTAATTGCTGGGCAGTGATTGATTGTTCATTGAATGATCCATTTTCCTTTTTGTGGTGAAGACTCTCAAATCTGATATTTCTTTTGGGGCAGAATCCAGTCCCTGTTTCCCTGACCACCTGTTGTACACACAGCATGTGGCAGCCAGCTCCTGCAGACAGGCTGCTGTGCAGAGCAGCCAGCAAAATCCTTATCCAGGAAAACTTCCATCTTCATGAAGAATCCAGATCTCTTGTACCCAGAGATTCATTTGAAATACTTTTCTGTGTTTCTCTGTGCACAACAGGCAGAAGCACTTTGTGGTCCCTCTCACTCAGGATGAACCTGTTTTTATGGGAGTCCCACTAAGGAACCTCTAGGGAAGCCTCACTTCTGTTCTCTCTTCCTCTTGAGCAATGTTTGCCTCTTGCAGGTCTCTGAAGCACCTGACAAACTCTTTGCACAGGAATTACTCTCTGTGATGTTATGGGATAGCTGAGTGCAAGGGTATTTCTTGTTTCATGCCTGACTTCTGTCCTGTGAAGGACACAGACCTGTTTCTTACCCAAGAAGTTCCTGCATCATCAATCAGCTGAATGTCAGTGGTCACTACTATGACGGGTGTCAGGCTGATCATTATTTACCTAATTTTCAGAAAGACTGAAATGTATTGTCTAAATTCTTGGGAATCAGGTAAAAATAAGGGAAGATTTTCTATTTTTCATGCTTGAAAAGGTCTTTCCAAGGTCTTTTATTAAATAAGAAGTGCTCAGTTAAACCATTCCGAAGTATTGCCTTAACTATTGCATCAAAAATTAGCCAAGACAGGGCAGATCATGTGCTCTTAAATTATTCGAGTGCTGTGCCAAGGCTCTGAAATGGGCAGGACCTGCTTTGAGCTTCCCATGAGTGCAGGGTGTGCAGTCTCCTGGGGCATGGCTCATGGGGTGGATGGGGGAGAACAGGCCAGGGGTGACACAAAGGAGCCAGAGCTGGACAATGGGGGCTGTGTCCTAAAGCTGGGCTGAGCTTCAGGGCAGAGAGCAGACCCCCAGGACAGGCTGCTCAGGGGATGCCTTGAACAATGCAGCAGCAGGAATGGATGCAGGGAACGGGAAAGGAGTGGATGCTCCCTCTTGGATGTAAGACAGAGCTTGGGACTGTGCTGCTGTGTTGCCCATAGCACAAGAAAACACTGTGACACAGGAGTAACTGAGCTGTGAATGTCAGGTGTGTGCTCAAGGTTAGCTCAAGCAGCACTGCAAGCAGAACCCTTTGTTATTTCCAACCAGCAGCTCCACGAACTCTGACTGAACAGCTGTTTAGCACAGCAGTGATCGTCTCAGAGCCCTCCTTATCCAGCTGTTTCTCTAACCTGTGTGTCTGCATGGCTCAGTGTCAATCACATGGCACCACAAAAAATGCCACTCATCTTAGCAGTGCTCGCAGGGCACCTGAGTTTGTAAAGCAATAACCATGTGAAATTTTCTTACTGTGGCTCATAAGGACTTAGCTGGTGAAAAGTGCCAGTACACAGCACACTGTTTATATGAGAAATGCAGCAATGCATGAGCACCTTTTGAGTTGCAAGGTAGCTGCTCCACCTTGAAGAACATCTCAGTAGCACCAAACATCCCCCAGCAGTGCAATGGGACACTGGTCAGAGGGGCAATGCCAGGATGTGGAATCCTAAAATCTCCTGGATGCACAAAGAGCAGAATCTGCTCTCCAGTGTGTCACAGAAGGTCTGTAGCTCCTGACAGCCCATTCCTGCCAGAGACTGTAACATCTCAGATGGAATGAGCATCAATTGTTTCCAAGGGAGATGTGTAAAAGATAATGAATGTTGCGTTTTTGGCTGCCAAGATTCAATATGAGATAGTGCCTTGGAGGCTTAATTACTTGTGACCTTCACCCAGAAATACATCTTATTTTGTGGATACAGAATGTGACGGTCTTTACATCAGCAGAGGAATAAAATCACACCTGCCTTATGAAAAGACGTTTAGATAGAAAAGTGTTAAATGGTTACATCGAGGTTGATTAGAAAATATATAACTATGCATATGAAAAAGACTGCAAAGGTTTCAAGAATTATCTTATGGATCCAAGCTTCTAAATCAACTCTGAAATTTATTATGAATATAAAATACACCAGGTAATAAAAAAAAAATTGCCCAGAGGCAAAATCTGTAGCTACATAATGACTGAAAATATGACTTTCAATTCACCTCTGTGTCACAGGCTAAATACTTTTAGAAATCAATGCACAGAATAATCCTGAAAACAGATTTCACAATAGTAGAAAGTTGAATGGGAATCACAAAACCTTAGCAAAACAAATACTCTCGTGGCTTCATGATTTTCCTAAAGCCTGGACTGCACTACTCAAAGTTTCCTTGAATACTTAACTTTTGTGCAAGAGGAACAGGGCAAAGTCTGTGTCTCTGAGGCAGGCAATTGTCATTGGAGGCTTTACCTCCATCAATACTGATGCCTCTTCTTTGTTCTGCACTATTTGCTGTTGTCAGCTGAAGTAACAGATATATCTATTATGCTGCCAAAGGAAACCACCAGAGCAATAGAATGACAATTCCTGGACCACTTACAACCAGCCTACTACAAGAGGAGTATCAATTTAGTTTCTGTAGCATTAAGTGTGGCCAATTTAATAGAAAAAAATGGTCTTTATACATCATTTCTCGGGATTTGGCCCAGTGATTTGCTTGTCAGTCTTATGATGTGAAATAATACCTTTTGCTGTATTTGTGTGCGAGTTATTTCAGAAACTTCACAAGGCCTGTGTTCTTGTTACACCACTGATTTGCTATGATTGTGCTTTTTAGTAATAATCACTCCTTTGAAACCTTCGGCATCACCACATCATAAGTTTAAGAGCTTTAGAAGGGAACAATACAATTTTAGTGCTTACAGTTAAGAGCTTCCCTCAACCACGGATACATTCTGAATACACAGCACTTGGCAAAAGATACTAAATAAGCTAATTTCGAATTTATGCCTGATATCTCTTACAATCCTTGAAATTCCCCCTTTACCTTCCACATGTTTCATGCATGTTCTGGTTTTGCAGTGTAGCATATAATACAATCAAAATGGGCACAACCTTTTAAACAGAGGGGATAATTTCAGGGGTTTGAGGAAGAATCTGTCTTTGTTCACACAATTGACTTAACCTGTTTTCACTTTCTCTAACTTCAAAAAATGCACTCCCGATCTGCGAGAAATAAAACCCCATAAACTGTAACCTTTGGGAAATTTCTTCTCTGATGCCATCTGAAGATGCTTCTGCTGCTGGAAGGATTTTTGCAATGCATTTTAAATCAAAAGTTCTTATGAAATGTTGTCTGGATAGAGCAGTTCAGATGGACTAACTAATGCTCCAGTCCCCAGCACTCATCACAGACCTGCCTGGGCATCTCCACACATGCCACTGATTGGGAAGCCTCCAGTTCTAGAAATGTCTTTGAAAAAGTAGGAAGCACAGTTTTTGCAACCTAGCGAGGTTTCTTTAAAGGCCTCTGTTTCCCTGTGGTAACACTTATAACTCCTTAAAAGTCTGAGAACACTCAGTAACTCATGAAGCAGGTGAGCCTCATTTTCTGCACTCAAAACAAACAGATGAACTTCCAAGGCAGCTGCTGCTCTCCTCAGGCTGAGGCTGCCCTGGGTTCACAATCAAAGCAGGTGTTAACACCATAAAAAACTCTGCATATTTTGATGGAGTCAGTCTTCTCCTGGGAATTATTTCTGATGTGGACATTAGAGGTAACTCATGTGTGACTGATCCACTTCTACCTACCTGCTCAGGAGTTGCACTTTCTGGTAAAAACATGGTTGGTCCCTCTCCAAGCAGGAGAAGGGGCTTCTCCTCAAATCTTCTGCAGGAAGTTTTTTTCACTCTCAGGTAGAATCATCTGGATAGTAAATCCTAGACCTTGGGATCCCTGAAAACCTATTTGGGTATCCCAAACCCCGTGGACATCCAAACAATAAGAAAATCACCTAATGAGGACACCCATACTTAGGAGAAGATAATTGCCATGCCCACCAGATCCCTGTTAAAAAGTGCTTTTAGGTAACAGTTCCGACCACTGACTATACAAGACCATGTGGCACAATAAAATTAAGTTTCTTTCCAGTTTTAAATAAGATGTTACCCATATTTTGGACTTTAAGACCATGTGGCACAATAAAATTAAGTAAGTTTCTTTCCAGTTTTAAATAAGATGTTACCCATATTTTGGACTTAGACTCAACCTTAAATAAGATGTAAAGTTAAGGCAGCTTCCCTGAAATTCTGCTATGAGATAAAAGCACCTTAGAGACAAACACCTACCACAGCTTTTAAGAAAGGAAACTATGCCAAGCTTCCCAAGTCTATTTCTAATTAACTATCTTAACCATTTGCGTTGACTTTTCCAGAAGGAAAAGAAATTGTAATTTCTAGTTCTTCTGTTTCTAATCCCTGAATAATCTGGGCATCTCTGATCATCCCCTCTTAGATGCTGACAGAATCCATAATTTTCTTCACTGTGCACATCCTAAAACATTAACACCAACACTGGCTTGTCCTTTTAACACTAACATGCAGACCTGTTACTTCTTCACATTAAGACATATTTGGTCTTTTCAAAATACCTTCATGATGACTACTAATTCTCCAGTCCTTGACTTCATAGGCAGTACAAAATTTTAAATGGTAATTGAGTTATCTTTTGATGAGCTGAAAGGGACAGCAGAGTATGATGCTGCCAACAGCGTGCTGTTTGCTCAGCAGTAAAGTTTATGGAGTACTGCTTTATTCAGACAAATCATTAGGTTCAGTACAGGTGGTAGCTGGATGACACAGAGTCATGATGTACAGAAAATCCATACCCATTATCTGGCACCATCTTCTTGCTGTGAGAGATGTGAATTTACAGCTGCCTTTGGAGCTCTGGCCGACAGTGACATTCAGCACAGAGCCTGTCTCACTCCCTGTGTGCAGGGCAGAAAGCTCACAAGCAGAAAAGGTTGTCAGGAAGATCTATCAAAATTTTTTTTCTTTTTTTTACTATTAAAAAGTCTGATTTTTTTTTTTCTTGACAATTACTAGCAGGACTACACATGGGGGAACAAGAAAGTTTTCTAATGTCCCCCCACTGCAAGCACGCCATTTTCTTTTGCTACAGTGAATTGCATGAGCTCCTTATTCTGTTGTTTCTGAACTGAGTCTGTCCAAATAATTCATAAGTCAATAGTGCTATATTTGCTGCCAGGTTTTTATCTCATTGACAAACGCAGACACTGCACAGAAAAATCCTGGTGCAGCCCATTCATAACCATCTCTACTGTTTCCATTTTGCAACACTCCTTGCACCAGCACTTTCACATCATGGGTAGTCTGCTGATTTTCTGGACCAATTTTTTTATTTTCAATGTCACCAAAAGTGCCTGAAACTAAGAAACTGATTTAGAAAGTGATTGTCCTTCTTCTGTTAAAAGGCTGAAAGCCTAAGTGCCTCATTAGTAGTCTAAACCAGATTTTGGGTAGACACTGTATGTCTCCCTTTAGATGATCTTTATCTCTTCTACTTTAAATAGAACTCAAAAGGATGAAGTAGGATTTCAAATTTATCAGCAGATTCAAACTATTTCTCCAGTGTGAACATAGCTCATTTTATGCTCCTTTAAGAGAGAAACTTTTACCACCTGCAAGGCATTTGCACAGTGCTGAACCCCTGAAAATCTGTGACTGTTATACAGGTTCTGATTAGGACATGGGGTCAGGAAATACTTGGTGTCGACTTAGCATTTCATTTGCTGCTGCTAACACTCCTATCAAAACATGGTAAAGGACATATATTAACTGCAAGGAACAGTTCTGAACTGGTGAGGGCTCTGGTTAAATTAATGGAGTCATGCTGCATTGTATCAAGAGTTGAGAGTTTGATTCTCCACTGTTTTCTGTTTTAAAAATACAACCAACTTAGCCTTAACCTCTAATTTGTGGATGAGTTGCTAATTCCTCAGATGGCACTACTTGCTGAACACATAGCATAAATAGCATTCTTCCTTATGTAGTTCTTGAGTGACCCAGTTTCTCTGTTCTTCTGAGAAATTCTGGCTGCTGTCTCTTCCTTTCATGTATTGTGCTGCATTCTCTAGTCCTCACTTGTCCTCAAGAGACTCGATGCCAAGCACAGGGCTACAGGTCCCAAAAGAATGACACCACTTCCAATTCAGCCTCCACTAGTTTCACCTCGTGGATTGAGGGATTGGATGGTTATGAAACCTTTGATTTCCTTGGATTTCACATACTCCAGGCGACAGGAATATATCAAAAAGCCAAGGTGAAAGGGACACTCTATTCAGGTGGAATACAGTCAAGTGTGACTTGCACACACCTTTCTGTCCCTCCAAAACAGGTTTCTGAAGGTTCTACAACTCTAAATTACTTTCCAACAAAATTCCCCTCAAACTCATGTTGTGGACTCCTGAACTCAGGCTCTTGGCTGTAACCAAAAGCTGCAACTGACATCTTCATTTCTCTTCTTCCAGTAAGATGAAAAAAAATATACATATAAAACAGCTTGTTCCTCTGCCTTTTCTCTGTGATGTCATTTATCTTGCTGTGATTCTTATGACAGCTTATAATGCTTCCAGAACTTGAATTTCAAAGCACTTTTCAAATCTCCTTTTGGATGCCAGGGTCTGGTCTCAATTCACCCAGCTGAAAAGTAGCCAAGAGCTTTGTAGAGCACCAGATTTATTTCAGAAGAGTTAAAGGTGGAATAAGCAGTGTCAGGCTGCTTCCCTTCCCTTTCAGCAGTTCTTAAGATTGGGTTTAGCTCTTCCAAAGCCTCCCGGGTGAGGTTGGCCATAGGTAGGACAGGATGGGACATAATGCCAAAGGATCATACTCTTAGCTTCTACTTAGGAAGGTTTATCAGCTTCTGAGAATCAAGTCCCTCATTGGCAGAAAGAAAAATACTTTGGAAACCTTCATTGTCCTTTCTCACTTCCCAGAGGCACAGAAAACACAAAAAATACAAGCCACAGCAACTGGCACAATCAGGGCTATTCATGGGAACTGAGAGTGGGATCTGTGTTACACACAGAAAAACACAGACCCCAATAGGAATGTTCTTTAGAACCAAGACAGAAATTAATTTAGCATTTATCCTTTTTGGACTAGTAGAAATTCTGCTGTGTCAATCCATGTATCTGATTAAAGTAATTATTTAAAAAAATGAGGGGGTTGAAAACACATGGATACACCGTTTATAGTAACTTGGATGATACTAAAGATGTCATCAAGGAAGGGATAAGAAATTAAAACTTGTTCTACCACTGTGCACTAATTAAATTGTTTAGTGCAGAGATCAGCATAAATAAGGAATTAGCAAACAATAATGTGAGTAGAGGATGATTTGTAATAGCAGCACATTGATGCACTAGGCTCAGATACTATAATTTGACTGGCAGCACTTTATTAAGTTTTGGCAGCATTTAAGCAGACTGTGTGTGCTGTGATGAAGCTCAAGCACATTAATCCAAGCTCCAGCTCTTGTTAATACTGATGAGTGAAGGCAGTTAATTGAATTATGTATGAAGTAGTGCTGATTAAATATTTCACTCCTTGCTATAGAATTAACTCTGCTTTATTAACAGCCACTGTTGTCTCTAGTAGTGAATGTCAGAGGGACGTCTTCTCAGCCATTTACTTTCATTTTTCTAGCCATCTGCTCAGGTTGCTTATCTATGTACACATCTATTCCTGCTTGTACTGGCCTTTGAAAGAAGCATTTTTGCTTCTGACAAATGGTTGTGTGATAGTGTAAAAGTTTTATTTCCTTACAGAACAGGTTTCAGTGAAACTTTTAAATTAATTTTTCTAATTGACAATAGAATAGGATTTTACAGATCACATAGACACAGACTTCTGAATGATGCCATCTCCACAATGAAATGTAACATTAATGGGCAATTTAAATTTTGCTATGATGATGATTTCTACTTCCAGTTTTTACAACATTTTAAAAAATTGTACATAAAACATCTGTTAATGAGGAAGAGAAAGGAAAAATCCAGCCACATAATCTTAAATTACAAAGAAATTGCAAAGCAGGGCTTTACAAAATAAATAAACCAGTGTCCTTTCAGGAACTGTGCTGAACAACTACAAGAATTACTGTCCTCACCGACTGGCAGATGTTTACAATTAATCTCAAAGACATTACAACTGAAACCTCAGTTATTTAGCTGTTCAAAGACAATCATGACAAAAGCTTATCAGGACAGCAACAGTGGTTTGGCAATAAGTACAACAGAAGCCTCGATGTTCTGGAGACACTAGAGTTGCTGCCGGACCACATTTTCACAAAGCCAGGTCAGCACTCTTTCATCCTTTGCTGAGATGTGTGAAGAGTTGGCAGAACAGTGAAATCTGGTACTAACATTTATATTAAAAAATATGGAATATATGGAGTGTGCAAATCCACAAGCTTCTGCTGTTAAAAATTATGATTAAGATTTTTAAATTGTACCCTGTTGGAGGTCTGACAATGCCCTTTCAGATCAGCCTTGAAATATTCTAAAAATAAGCTTTTCGGTTTGGCCATATGTAAGAGATCTTCAGTGAAATGAAATGAAACACTGTAGTGCAAAAGTGACAGAATACAGAAAATATATCTAAACAGTAGCAGAGATCAAGACTGGAAAGTTTTAATACTGTTGGGTTTCTTTATTTTTTCTTTTACTTATAGACTTTTTTTCCCCCATAAATTGCTAGGAAACTAACCACTGGGTATTTATGGATACCTATGGGTACTTAAGGAAGACAAAAGATTGTGGCTGAAGTCAGGAGAGGAATGGAGCATCTGGCTACACTTCTTTTTTCTTGGAGTTTCTCTCCAAGGGACAGAGATACCGGAGACTGGGGGGCAAGTAAAAAGATGTTATACATACTAGTAAAGAACTGTTATCTCTATCCTCATATCTTTGCCTGAGAGCCCCTTAATTTAAAAAACAGAATAATTCAGAGGGAGGGGGTTCACATTCTCCATTCCAGGAGAGGCTCCTGCCTTCCCTAGCAGACAAAAAAAAAATATAATAATTCGGAGGGAGGGGGTCACATTCTCCATTCCAGGAGAGGCTCCTGCCTTCCCTAGCAGACACTTGCCTTTCAAACCAAGACAAAATACCTAGCAAAAAACAGAAATGCTGCATGTCCAGTATTTGTAATCCATTTATTTCATAAATACAACCAAGGAACAATAATTTTAAAATGTCTTTGGACAACATAAAGCCCAGAGCAAGTACTTTCGTATAGAAATGTTTTGGGACTTCTATTTTCATTGCTTACACTTCTGTGTCCCCAGGAAAAAACAGAATTACAATTAAGTTAATGTAGTAACATGAATCAGAAGACAAAATACCTTGCAAAAAACAGAAATGCTGCATGTCCAGTATTTGTAATCCATTTATTTCATAAATACAACCAAGGAACAATAATTTTAAAATGTCTTTGGACAACATAAAGCCCAGAGCAAGTACTTTTGTATAGAAATGTTTTGGGACTTCTATTTTCATTGCTTACACTTCTGTGTCCCCAGGAAAAAACAGAATTACAATTAAGTTAATGTAGTAACATGAATCAGTGAAGGAAATGCTTATAAAACAATGTTTAATGAAAGTGAGTTAGGTATTTCTTAACTTGACCTGCAAGAATGCCTTTACTTAGTGTGAGAAATGACTGCTCACTTTTAAAATTTTAAAGGTTTATCAAACCTTAAAAAAATACAAAAAAAGGAATAAACAAGGAAAAATTACAGTGCTGGGAGCCTGCCCACCCTCCTGCCTGTGACTACCAGCCATGTGGCTCGTCTTCAAAATAGATGATCCCCCTTTTATATCTCCAGCCCCTCCTAGAGAATCCTGTCAGTGGAATCCTTCCTTGCTGTGCCGTGGTGGAGTTCACTTTCTTACATTTTTATTGGAGATCAGTGTTTCCATAGTAGCAGGGCAACCCTCCCAAATGCCCGGACTACCAAGGCCATCCCCTGATGTGGGGAGGACATGTTACAGTAACATAACTGCACATCTACACAACTTTTCTTAGCATACATATCATGTTCACCCCTTACCTGTGAGAGCCAACCATCTCATGACTCATCTATAACACTTGTGATCTGAGGGTACAGCAAGGCCTCCAGTATTACTTTCACATTTTTCTCTTGGTATTCTTTTAATTATGGTGTTTTAAAACAAAATTTCAAGTGTGCAAATACTGTTATCTGAAACCTTGGTTCATGATGTAAGTTTCAAGATAGGATTAGTCTTGATTTTTCTTCCACTCAAATATGATGCCAGATTAAAATCCTGTATAAGACTAAGGATGTTCATTAACAGAAAGCAGAAGGTATCTCTCTGGAACCCCTGATTCTCTCTCTGTACGTTGAAGGATGAGTTCAAGTAACTCAAAACAAGGGTCAAGGGCAAAGGCAGAAACTAAACTTAGAAATTTATTCATTGTTCAAGTTAGAATCTGATCCAATTGCCATTGCGAAGTTATTTTGTTTTGCTTTGGTAATCTTTAGAGGACAGCAGGGTTCCAGACAAACGGATGATGCCACAACTTCCTTTGGAAAGTGCAGTCCCTGGTGATTGGGGATTAAGACTCTCAAAATCAGAAACCACTGGCTAAAGCCATGTAAAAATGGAAGAAAATGGTTACCATCACAGGCTGGAGGAGTGCACATCCACAGAAGGTCCAGCTGTTGGAACTCTGATGGCTGAAAACTTCAAGCTTTCTGAATTTAAGGGTACCAACCCTCAAGTAAACACCTCGTTTGACCTGACACCTTGGAAAAGGCTTCAAAAATTGAGTGATAGCACAGAAGCAGTGTGTGTGTGTAGTTTGGATGGTGTGATATAGTTTGTATTGTGTGATCTCACAGGGTGAAAAAACTTAGATTTGGGATTTTAGTATATGGTGATATATGGGAGCCAAGATGGAGAATTTTGGGTGTGGGTTAGTTGTGTTTTTTGCACCTTCTTCCTTCTTCTTCAGGAATCTGAGTGGTTTTTTCTAATTGTGTGAAAGATGTCCGCATTGCGGGTTTTGGGTGATCATAACTGGGTTAGAAGCATAAATAATATAGATGTCAACTGTTTATTGGATAATTGGGACTTAGCCTTGAACAGACACCATTTTAGGTCACTTTCTCGACTTGTTAGAGAGAGCTCATATCTCATGAGTTTGTAATAGATAAGGATAACAAACTTCAGAGCGAGACTTCAAAAACAACATCTCCTGAGTTTTATTCATCCTGACCTCGGAGCAAGAAAGAGCCTGGCACTCCAACACAGCTGGAATTTTGAACTGCTTATGAAAATATTGATTTGGGAGTCACAGGCTGCGGAACGGATGAGGAGGAGGCTGATAGCCATCTGTGGAGGAAGCTCTGCTTGTTTCTCAGGGGTTCCAGAGATCACAGCGTGCTGCTGAGGGTGCCAGCTGGCCTGCTGCCAGGAAGCTTCTCTGTGCCACCACTCTCTGGGAAGCCTGCCCATAGAATCACAGCACACATTCCAAACAAGAATTGCTTGGTATTTCTTCACTATAAAAGCTGATGAGCAGCTTTTCTTTCAAAAGCTCAGACTTGCAGGGCTTCGCCTGACTGGTTGTGGTGGGGGCATGGCTGTGTGACTCTCAGGAGAGCCACTGACACCAGAACTGGAAGTGTTTACTTATGACTTTTGTCTTTACTCCCATTTTTTTAGCTTGCCTACATGAACACTTCCCATGACCTATTCCAGAGACCATGGCTGAAGAATACCCAATTTACATAATTTTCCATGTTCTTTAATCCCTTCTGTTCCTTAACATGTGATTGTTTCTCATGTTACCTTTCTATCTCTCAGTAAAATAGGATTTTAGTAAAGAGAAATGGAATCATCTTCTTTCTTGAAGCAAGAACTAACCTTAAGGCTCCCTACTGTTTGTTTACAATCACATGTAACACTCTGAATGGCAATGAAGTGCAGAGCTGAGGAATTAAAACCTCAAACATACAGGATATTGGTTATTGCTTTAAGACTGACATGCTTTGGGAGGCTTTATAACAAGGAAATCTTACTTCATTTTATTCAGTTAATTATAATCAGTTTAAAAATGAATATTAGAACAGGAGCTCCATACCAGTCTTACATAATTACATATAATGCGTACCTACGATCAATTGTTAACTTTTTACCTCATTACTACAATTTTGGTTGTGGTAGAATTCAGAAGCAATTCCACACACCCAGATTATTCTCTACACCCTTTATACTGGAGCAAATCTGAGGTAAAAATGGTGAGAAGAGGCTCAGTCCTGGAGACACTAAATTTAGAATAGAAATACCTACAGAACACAGTGAACTCAGTAGGTGATTCATTTCCTGTTGAAGATGATTCCTAAAAGCTCAAGTATCTCCAGAAGGTCACTCCCACCTTCAGAAAACATACACAACAACTTATTTTTAGAGTTATGTAGAAATGCATTGCCCACACAGTAAATTGGACATATGTTCTTGGGTTCAGCTGCCAGTTTTGTTGAGGAATTCTGGTTTCACTGTTTTTACTAAATAAAATTTTGCATTTATTTTGGTCAAAGCAAAAACCAAATCTGAATGAAACCATTGCTCATGGACCTTGCAATGAGAGCTAAGTCTGCTGTTGACATTCTTAAGCTTGGTTGTGGGTTGCTGTTCCTCCTTTAAGTACATTCCTAACTTTGGATACTGCAACTGGAAAGGATGCTGGATTGAGCACGTGCTAAGTGGCATAGCTAAATCAGAGTGAAAGTGGTAACTCTTCTGCTGCTATCCTTTGCACAATATGGAAATGTTGTTCCTCTATCCCAAAACATCCTCTTCCTTTGCTGACTGGCCCCAGTAGCTTCTGCACAGAACACTGGACACTCACCAAGCCATAAATGAGGGAATTAAATATCCAAACTCCTATGATCTTTTATAAAATTTATTATTTTAGTGCAGTAGATTCCATACTAGAAACGTGCACAAAATTTCTCATGTGTAAAATTGGGATGTATTTTTTGTAGGTGAAAGTAAAACCAGGCTGGTCTGAGGGTTCAATGATTGATGTTGTATTTGAAATTTAAAATAAACTCAAATCACCAATTCAGCTATCACTGAAAACATTGCTTTGGATAAAATATTCTACATTATTTGCAAATAACAGGGTACAAGCTATTTAAAATAATCACAAGAGTATTCTGAAGGTGTATGAAGAAACTAGAGCTGAGCATTGTGTACAATTTAGTACTTGAGGTGGTGAAATTACAAAAAAAAAAAGGGCAGAGAAAAAATTCTTCAGGAATAAGAAATGGGGTAAAAAGGCCAGAGAGACATTGGAAACTACCAAGATGATCCACCTTCTGCATCTACAAATAAGATAACAGGATCTTCCCAATATTCATTGGCTGATATTAATTTGGAATTAGATATCATATCCTGATTTCCTGTGGCTTTTTTCTAGAAAACTGATTGTTAAAAGCCCAAATCCTATCAGTGACATGTTCACAAAAAAATTTCAATGTTAAAAACCATGAAAAATGCAAAAATAAGGGGACAGACTCCTGAAAAGACAACACTGTGAAAAAAAGGTTTTGCATCCCAATAGTTATTTCAGTTCATAAAAGCAATTAAAAAAATTTAAAATCCAACCTGAAATTATTTGTGCATCTTCACGCAAAGATCTTGGCATTCAAGGAGCACTTTATCCATCTTCAGACATCATAAAGTTCCACTAATTAAGTTCTCTCTTGTAAAATAATTAATATTTGCTGTTCTTCAACCACTAGATTAATTTTTGCCACACATATATTGTTTCCTGGTATTACATAAGGTATGCTGTAGATAAATGTTTTGTATATCAAATATTTTGATCTTAAATGTGAAAAATCCCTATAGGCATAGGTATATATACAAATACAAATTTGTCTGTATGAAGCTCAACTGGACAGCCATATGGGAAGGAAGACAGTTTTAAAAAAAGAGGCTTGAAAAAACCCAAAAACCCAGTATCAGCATGAAGACAACAATGACATTAAGGTGTTAAGAGGCTGGTGAAATGTAATATTGTGATTGTGTTCTCTGGATGTTGGTTTTTTGGTTTGCACTACACAATGGCTAGGTCTGTTTGGAGGTTCTGGCTGCAAATATAGGAAGCAGAATTTTATCATTTTTTAGTGCAATGACACAGGAATTTCTGCATGTTCTTTGGAGCAGGTGGTTTTATGGAGCTCTGCTGGTGGCTGAATGTCTGCTGAATCAGTGGAGTTTAAGGGATGAAATATCCAGCTGAGCTCATGAAAATGCTAAAGTTTCATCATTTCTGTTAAGCTTGTAGTGAATTCAGACTCTGACAATGAACAAATCTGGGCATTATCTCAGACAGCCAGTGAGGAGATGTAAATATAGTTGGGATTATGTCCATCAATAATGTGAAATTCTCTATCTGCAATTCTGTCCATTCATAGTGGACAGAAATTCTCTCTGTATTTAAGTTACTTTCTTGTGAAGTATGGCAGGGACAGAATGGGAAATCAAGTTGTTCTTTGACAAGATTATCCACAGCTACATGGAGGTGAGGCACAGCATCATCTTGACTTCTCTTAAAATATGTCACAAAGTGAAGAGGCAAGTTAGGGAGTGAAAACACACACCATATTTAGAGTCTCTGAATAAGGACACTTGAATCTGGTTCTGTTTGTTAAACTCCATCTGTAAAAGAAAAGCATTTTCCTAAAATATCAATTGCCTGCATATTTAACATTACAGTATGGAGGACTCCTGTGAAGTTCAAGACGGTTTTAGAAGTCTCATCAGTAGGAGCTTTGGCATAATCACAGAAGAGCATGTTCTGGCCTGGAGTGCCCAGTGCACTGTTTTTGACTGCAGATTCTGGCTATAAAAGCAGATATGTCAAGCCACAGAGCCAGACATTTGGAGGGAAAGTGGAGCTTTGCTTTACTGACAAAAGAAATGTTCACTGCCTCTCTCTGCCCAGGTATGGTAAAAGGCAGAGGTGCTGACAACTCTTTAGTGTATAAAAGTGTATGGAATTCAAGGAAGAACCCAGTGCATCCCCTCTGGCCAGTCCCACAGAGGTGATGTCTGCAGACAGGTCATGGTACAGGGTTTAGTACCCTGTTCCTCTCAGAGGCAGATGTTACTGCAGTTTAATGTAGTTTAGGAAAACTGTAGGTGTGCGATCGGTAAGCAAAACCATATGTTTAAAACACTTGGGAAAACATTTTCTTACTAAAGCCAGCTGACATTATTCCAAGAGCTTTGTATTTAAAAGCCTGCATTCTCAGAATCCTCTCTCCTCCAATTAGGATCAGCATGCTCCACAAAATCCTCAATGTAAATATATGGCCCAGCAACACTATTATGAACTGAGTAGCTGAAGGTGTCTCAGTGTACATTATGCATGAAAACCAACTCAAAATATTGCAGAACAAGGTCAGGCAGGAAATTGAAAATTAAATGCCAGTATCTCAGTAACAGCTTCCTGAAGGGCACATTAGAAACAGTTTACCAGAAATCTTCCCACAAGCAGGCAAGAAACAAGAACATCTTTCACTCGAACCCATTTCTGCTGCCTATAGTTCTTTAAAGGCATTTAACTTTCTCTGGATTTCCATTTGTGGCAGGGTTTAGGAGGTGGGGGGGTTAACTGATTCTTCAGTTACTTACCCAACTTTCAACCCCTAAGAGAACAAAGGATACTCTTCCAGGCACTGAAGTTCTTACTTAAAGATTATTTGAGTTCTTTGGAACTTTACAGACAGAATTATGAGGATCTTCAGGCACTAAATGATACAGTAGGTGCCCCCTGGGATCTTCTTACCTAAGCCAGTTAGATGCCAAATTCTCAGAGCCTTTTGGAAGAAGCTGTGTATCTCACATATTTACCTTCATTTCCTTGGCCAGTCATTTGCATTTTGAAGTACTTGAATAAAGTTTGCAGATCTAGCCATCAATCTTGACAAGCCCACAAACCAGAACTAAGATTGCTAAACTGTGGAGGCCCATGAGCATGCCAGGGAAGGACTGATGGTCATGCCCTAGAAGCACAGGCCACAGGCTCCAGGAATTCCCCACAAGTCAAGCTGAGGAAAAAGGCTTCTGCCATGTGGCACCATGTTAACTGACCCCACTTCTGCCTTCCCCATTGGCCAGTTGACTTTACCTACCCCTTTTACCATGTTTGTACCTCAGTTCTAGCAAGCTCACTGTTCCCTCTTTGCCCACTGGTCCTCGTATCCCCACTGATCCCCACAGGCATTCCATTCCCTACTGGTTCTTGCCCTTTGCCCCACCTATGTGCCTCCCCTGTGCCCTCAGATCATTGGTCCCTGATGCTGTGCCTTGAGCGCCCTGTCTCCCTCCTGCTTCCCTATACTTAAACTTGAACCCTCTTTTGTTCCCTGTCTTCTATCCCTGGACTCCTTTGGCGTGCAGCTTCAACAAACCCTGTTGGAATTCCATACAGAAGACCCCTCCTGCTTTTCATTCATCAAGCTGTCCGTGGCATGTGTGGACAGTGTGACTGTTTGTGTGCCTGCCCAAATGCCTTCTAGTGGAGACACTTTTGGGAAGGTAGCAGCAATTCACCATCTACTCACACTGCTACACTAAACCAGTTCTGAAAGTGAAAACTCTTGGAAAAAAAAAATTCCTGTGTTTCAATCTGCACTTTCTAAATCAAAGTTGTGTGTGTTGTGTGTGAAACCAAGGAAGTTTCTTTTTCTTCTGTACTTCATAATATTCACATTCTGAAGCTCCTTCATGTCTTTATGTTTACAATCTAATGGTATTTTAGGCAAAGTTTTAATGCAAAAACTATGCAAATGTAAAGCGTTTATTATGAGAAACGGATACCAATAACCATAAATATTCATTACTTGATGTAACAAGCTGGAAGAGTTTCTGAGTCATCTCTTACAGTGACTACTTCCTTAAGTAAATATCTGAGCCTGCCCAGATGTAATTTATTAATGTATTAATTAATGAGAAAAGGCTGTGAAAAGAGTAGTTACAGAATCAGCAACAAAGGACAAATAATGGTAAGGCAGAAAAACCTGCGAAAAGGAGAAGAGCTTCATGTCTTTTAATTCAATTAAATTTTTGTCACTTTAATTAGTACTTTTCCTCTGGTCTTTCCAGAATTCCATCTGGGTTTCCCTGAGAGGTGTAGGAACTGAGTCATATCTCTACACAAAGTGTAGCGACTGGAAAAAACACAGACCCTGTTTTAAGTCAACAGAATCACTTTATTAAGCACACACCAGTATTTATATGTTTTTTCAGTGTACAAGTTTAGGATCAAACTATGCAGCCATAGGAGACTAACCAATCACACAAAGAAATGGCAGAGCAGATATTTCTTGCTCTTTTATCTTGGACACTCTCACACATTCCACACAGCCTCCACAGTCCAGTGTTCTGGGCTGCTTAATTGAAGCATTCTCACACAGGTTTTTACGGCTGCAGATGATCTTTTGTATGCACTTTCTCATGGGAAAAAGCTGCTTGTTAAGGTCAAGAGGAGCAGCTTCTTTAACACACAACCCTTATGTCACAGCTCAACAAATATGTAATTTTCATCTTTTTTTCCCCTCTTGGTTAGTCTTTTTTTACTAAACGAGGCACAGGAGTTGCATGAAGAATCATGTAAAATAAGTTCGGGAAAAGTATTTCAAATTCTATTTAAATATAAATTTTCTCTGGACAATGTTCTAAACTGGAAAAGTAAATCCAAGTCTTTGGCAGTGAGAATGATGTGACCATTGCCCCGAAACAGTTAAATGGCAGGACTTCCATCAGTTTCACCAGGCTCTGGGTGAGGTACCACCTTCTCTCTCCCTACTGCACTCTCTGAAACTAAACCAGCGCAAGTCCTGCCACAAAGCAGCGAGCCCATAAACATAAAATTACAATGAGCAATAAAACCCTGAGAGACAAGTTTTGCTGTTAGTTTAATTTATACTCCTGTTAACCAATTTTAAATGCACATTAAAATATTAAGTAATTCTGAAGATGTCAGTGTGTGGATAATAGAGCCTGCCAAGGCCATGCAATATAAGTGTTTCAGCCATAGCCAATTAGACTTTAGTCATTTGTTCTTTATTTTAGGAAAGCCTCATCTGAAGGAAGAAAAGCTATTTGAAGATGCCCAACTGCAGTATAGAAAAAGCAAAATGTAATCTGAACTCCTTCCTGGGAAATGCCCTGACATGCACTCATGAAAGGGAAATCTGAAGCCATGACCTACGTAGGTAGCCCAGTTTGGAAAAACAGAAGTGTTGACTTCATAATCTGAGATGTTCTCTCCTATGTCATACGCTGTATTCTGAGTCATACAGAAAGCTAAATCCTGCAGTTCTAAATTGGGACTAAAGCTGGGAATTAGCTATCACTCCCAGCTGCATCCTGATATGGCTTTAACTGCACCTGACTGAGATTTGGAGGAGCAGCTCCTCTCACAGCTGAGCATCCTGCTCATCCTGTACCTGTTACTGCTGTGGGTAACACCAGCATGATGCCAGTGCACAGGTTTAATCCTCCCATTCAGCCCCTCTCCTCTTTGAGAAGCACAGGATACAGTATTAAAATGTGATTTCCTCAAAAAGCACATTATTAATGGAATTGCAGTGTGAACACTCTGGGACAAAAGAGATGGAGGCTCACTGCACAGCTGTGGACATAAATAATTTCACTGCAGTTAAAAAACTTGAAAGAGATGGTTTTAAATAAAACCACTGTAAAGGGAATACAATCTTGTAAATAGTTTTGGTTTGGTTTTTTTTTAAAGAATCAGCTTCTAATGGCCTTTATTCAAGGGCTATAGCATTTGTCTCAACAAGCAAATCTCACTGTTTCCAGTGTGACCTATTTTCAGACAGGAGTAATAACCTAGGATTTTCTAAACTGGAAGCAGCTCTTGCTTTTGTAGCAACTACTTCAGCCAGACTTGTATCCTAATTATTCTAGTGTAGAAACCACATGATGCCTGGATTTCAGAGACTCAACCAAACCCAACTTGACCAATTTTATAAGCAAGGAGGAAAAATCCAATCTCTTCATCTGTCGATTGAAATGTCATTGTTTTACTGCAAGTGCTTTCAGCCTTTGGGTTTCATTTTGAACTGGAACAAGTGGCTGTGGAATGGGGCTGTTCCTTGGCCTAGACATATCCAGCCTCCTTCCTGCCTTGCCTCTGAAGTTATAGTCTGAGATAGTGACAAAATGTCACTGCAGATAGTAATTTGTAACATTCTCCCGTTCTATTAATTGCAGTGGCAGCTCTGGTAATGCCTTTGCAAGAGGTGCCAGGCCCTCAGTGCCCATCCTGCTGCTTCTCTGCTGGGCCAGCTGCACTGCTTCATGTCAGCCAAAGCACAGGGCTGATTCAAAGGATCCACAGGAACATTTTTTCTTCTTTAATCAACAGCACAGGGACACCAGGCAGACCAGCCTGATGGCACAGACATATCTGAACTGGCTGCATGATTCTCTCCCAGCCTCCAACTGCTGTCTTGAACTCAGCTTATCCATTTTTCCATTTAATAATTAGCATTCTCCAGCTCTATTAATTGTAGTGGCAGCTCTGGTAATGCCTGTGCAAGAGGTGCCAGGCCCTCAGTGCCCATCCTGCTGCTTCTCTGCTGGGCCAGCTGCACTGCTTCATGTCAGCCAAAGCACAGGGCTGATTCAAAGGATCCACAGGAACATTTTTTCTTCTTTAATCAACAGCACAGGGACACCAGGCAGACCAGCCTGATGGCACAGACATATCTGAACTGGCTGCATGATTCTCTCCCAGCCTCCAACTGCTGTCTTGAACTCAGCTTATCCATTTTTCCATTTAGTCTGCATCTCATTTAATATTTGTAAAATGATCTCTCTGAATAAAGACCTTCATTCTTCACCAAAATCCTCATGACAAACTCATATATATTAAAGACACAGGAAGAATAAATTAGAGGAGGTCATAAAATGGTCCTAAAGAACCACCTCTGTGCTGGGGTAGAACATCTGTCTGCTATGTGCTCTGGTGTCAAGTGAACAACTTCCAGTGTGACCTGGTTATTTGTGCTCCATCCCTGAGTATTTTTATGGGTCATACAGGCTCTGAAATGCTGCAGGCTCTGAAAGGCTGCAGGCCAGGCTGTTGCCTACAAGCACTTGTGAATTACAGGCATGCTGTTTGCACTGCTGTAGTTAACGACCTGTCAGGTTTCCCATTATGATGTTATGCTGTTATTTTCAGGGTTTATGTCCTGGCTATAAAGTTGGTGACTGCTTGGTCTGGAAACACTAATGCATTTTTTTTTTGGTACATTATATAAATATGAAGTGAACAAGTGCCCCAATTCAGTCTCTATCCAGAAAGGTAAAAGGTGACAATTTTAAGTAATATTTTCAGTGCTAGGGAAAAAAAAAAAATCAATAAGATTCAGGAAGGTTCCTTTTTTGGGCAGATTCATTAACCACAATAATGTGATTTACAGCTCGCAGGGGCAGCAGGTACCTGGAAATGCATTAAGTAGGTGACTATTTTGTGGTGAGTTCTGAGAGGATAAATCTATCACTGACCACAAACAGTATGTGCCCAGATATGCCATGATGGGCTGATGGTATAGAATATTTGTATTTTAATCTGTGTAAGTAACAGCATGTAAAACTTCTCCAAATAATAATTCCACGTTATCCAAATAATAATAATAATATAAAAATATAATAATATAAAATAATATCCAAATAATAATAATAGTTCCATGTTCTTCAGGTTACTGAAGAAATGCTATGATCAAATAACCTCATAAATTCGTATTTACAAGTAAAAGCATCGCTGTCTGTTAGGAGAGTACTTGCATACCATAGGATGTATCCACCTTTAGGTAACAGTCTCATTTACTTTTATTTTTAAATTCTTAATTAGATGTGCAAATTAAAAGCTGCACACTGTGTTTATATAAAGTCCTCATTGGTGCTGGTGATTACATTACTAGTGTAATTGGAATCTTCTTCCTGAAGTCACTATAATATCCTGATGTGATCAGTCTTAGTGAACGAGAAGCTGCATTCCTACCTGATTGCCTTAGGTTACAATATTAAGATATATTCTATTCCCATAGAATATGTTAAGGCAGTGCACAGGGATGAGCCTTCCTTTCTTAAGCAAAAGCTTAAGAGGATGTGCTCATCATGTAACGATGAACCCTTGTAAGATCACACACTGACTTTTCACTTCAAGGTTTTGTAGAGATTGTAAACACACAGTGTTGTAGGACAGCACATATTTTGACTGCTGCTGAGTAAATGACTGTCCAAATGGTATTAACCTCTGGAACTTCTTCCCAGCTACAAGCCATCATCCACGCAGGTTTTGGTAGCTACAGTTATGCAAAAAATTCCTGGTACTTAATTGTTCTTTGTGCTTATAACCCATATTTAGTGTCACTGCAAGATAAACAGCATCTGCTTCAGGATAGTGGGAAAGAGGATTTTCAGCTTCATCAGAAAGAAGATTTTCAACTTCATCTGGAGTACTCCCACACCAAAAACATTATCTAACCTAGCAGCAAGTGTGAGGGACAATATCTGACAAGGATCTGCAAGTCATTGCCTTCAAGGTTTTCCTTATTTGCACTTTCCTGAAGCAGAAGAGGGACACTGCTCACGTCCTGGCAGGGAAACTTGCAGGTGCAGCAGGACAGGCCCTGGACAGCTGGTGGCACAGCGAGGTCCCACCTGGCACTTCATGTGGTGGTTATAACAAGGAAAAGCTTGACCTTTGCAGTGCCTAGTGGGACTAGGAACAGGCAGAAAGACAACTTGAATCATTTGGTCATGTCAGGATAACAAAGCAAAGGCCAGGGTACATCTGTGCCATGGTACCATCATGGATACCAATTGTAACTGAGGAGGAAAAGCCACAGCTAAGAAAGGGGATTAGGCTGTTAAAAGAAAATGGATCTGAGACTACATTAGCAAAAGAACTGTGTTTCAGTCACAAATTTGTGAAGGTTTAAAATTTTAGGTCTTCAGAGCACTTTACTGTGATTAGTTCACTTTGCTGGCCCCCGAAAACGTTTTTTTCTTTCATCAAAGGACTGAATTAGAGGGAAAAACAGCATTTAGAGATCTGTTTGTGAAATGGCTGCAGTTACAGGCCATATGTAAAACAGTAACTTTATTGAAAAGTCCCCCTTTTAGAAAGGACTGAATAGATGGGTGGCACCAAATCATGGTGCCACCAGGTACTGTAACTGGGAAAAAGTCCCTGTTGTATTATATTTAACTCCCACATAATTTATTTTTTTTTAAATCTAGTCTCCTTTCTAGCTACATGACTTGTAAAGAGTCAATTTTTGCAGAATCACCAAAGGAAGTGAGAAACCAGGAATATTTCTGTTATGAAATATATTTCCTTCAAGCTATTTTTAACTGACAACCAAAGCTGACATATTATATATAGTAACCTAAGTTCAAATCTGTAAGTGAATGATTTCCAGTATCTATGTTCTATCACCCTGAAGAAATGAACTGTTCTAAAATATTGCTTTCTAAAAGAAAAACTGCTATTATTGTTCCAATAAATAATTATATATGGCTGGTTAATTCCTCAGAGGCAACAGCAAACTGCATGATTTTGAAGGGTGTGTGCATACTGTTTAAAGTACTGCTGTAGCTCAGACAGCACCACTGTTTTCACTGATAAGCAAAATGCACCAGATGGTGAGTGATGCTGCAGCCTCCTGAAGTTCCAAAATAAGACCAGGAGAAATGTTATAGTTAGAAAAGTGAGCAGTGCAGGAGTAGGAATCAGCAGGTTTGGTTTCTGCTGTTCAGGCAGCCACATTAAGTGATCACCATCTCAGTGTATGACACAGGCCCCTCTGTGACTGCAGGGTGGCACAAACTGAGAGCTGAAAGTTTAACAAGTGTGTGGGTTTGAGTTTTTCATCTCTCAGTTTCAAGCCATGGACAAACCAGTGCCCATGTTTTGAGCCAGTGCAGTGTTGCCAGGTGGTCAAGGTTAGGGCATAATCCCACCAACAGCATCCTTGCAAAAGGCAGGAACAGCATCACAAAACTCCAGCAGTTTTTTTTCTTTTAGTGTAAATCAAGTTGTGAAGGAACCATGAACAGGGGATTTCCCATCTCAGAACCTCAGCGAAAAAGGCAGGCTTTGACTGGTGATCTGTGGCCAACAATGAATCCTGGTGGATGGAGATCTTCATCTGCAATCAGAGTTCATTTACAGCTTTTATTACAAGGAAGGAGAACATCATTTGCTCCCTCAGCAATGTTCACTCATTATTTGATGGATTTCCTCCTGTTAGCTGAGGTTGGCATTAGCACCCTATAAAGTAACTTTAAATTTGGTATAATTCAGTAGGGGAGCCCAAGACAATGTCTTCCCTGGCAAGGAAACACTTACATGCTTGTACTATCACATAGTCCAGAGTTTCCACAACAGGATGGAGGTTTGCCAAGTGCACTCTGTGATCACAAATTAGATTTAACAACCTTTATATTTTATGCTTACCAAAGCCCACTTTCATAATGGTATGAAAAAACAGGACCAGTATGAAAAGAGTCAACACAATCACAAAGATTATCAAAGGTTATACAAATCTATTTGAAGAAACAACAAGGTACCAATGAATTTGGAATATGAGTGTCTTGGTCACCTGGAAATTGCTTGCATGACTTCAGTGACACCACATATTCATAGTCACAGCCAAAGAAAAGACATAAAAAAGGCTATTTAAAGGTGTTTTAACCCATCAAGAACTACTTCGATATTCAGAAACAGCAGAAAAAGTCTATGTAGTAAGCATTTGTAATAAGAGAAATTATTTTTTTATTATGCAAATCACCATGCATAAAGGAAAGTATTCCTTCTTCATCCTTGAACATTCCCTGAAATTTAATTTGAAACCTAATTTGCATTCAATTAACATTTTGAAGTTCTACTTACTTTCTACTTTTCTACTTGTCTACATGATTTAAATCATAAGAGCAGTTCTTTGCTTGTAGAACAGCTGAGAGATGGAGAGTGGTTTCTGCTCTAGCTGCAGATACACGAATCCAGCCTTGATTAACTTTCCCTCCTGAATTTGAGAACTCTGCATCTCTCTTTCAAGGCTGGGCACCAAGACAGACCTGAGCCACAGTTCCTGTGCTGAGAGAACCTGCCAGCTCTCAATGCTGCCTCTTCTTGGAGCACTGAAAGAAGGGAATTTGGGAAATTTGCCTACATCCTTCCCTTCTGTGAGATACACATGATTTGACTCCAGCTCAGTGGCTTATAGCAGGGAAAAAACCTGTGTCCAGATGAACATTAGAAAGGGATTTAAATTATTTTTTTCTAAAATCTATCCCACAATATGGGGAGTCTAGATTTGGGGAAATGTGATGAAATATGCCTTGATTTTATGAGCTGCTCAATGGCAAATCTGCACAGGATCCAGTGTATTTTTAGGACTTGGCTTAAATGCTTCAAAACAAACTAAGCAGAAAAACCTATGAATAGCACATTCTAACCCAGGTGATACACTCCTAACTGCATTCTTACACAGCTCTTCATGGAAGAAGTGAGAGTTCAAAGACACACAGTGACTTTGCGTAGGTGAAAAGTATTTACCCAGCTAAAGCTGTGATAGACAAACTCCGGCAACTCCTCCTGGAGTGTTTTATAATTATATTGCCCCTAATTAATCATCTCTGCATTTGTGGCTGCTCCCCTAAGCAGCTACAGAGCTGGATTCATGTGATATTAGCTGAGATGCCAGTTCTGAACTGCAGTGACAGGCTGGTGGACCAACACTCCTTTCTAATATCTTTGGGGGTGTTCACTTCCAGCCCTGGGTCAGGACAAACAGCTGTGGGAAGAAAACATCCATGGCAGATGGCTGTAGCTGTTTGCTTCAGTGCACATCAGCAACTCCAGCAACAGCTCCTCAGTCTGCCCGGCAGCTCTCACTTCTCAGGTGCTAATTAGCATCTCACGTGAGATCTGATACAGGACTGCCACCAACATGGATATTCTTAATATGCACCAACAGATCCTTTGTGATGTGTTAGTCTGAGAGCACAGCCACAAATGCAGCCTTGAAATACTTTAAATATGGTTTTCAAAGGCTCCCAAATCTAGGAGAAAAAATTAGTTGTTTGTACTGTAAAGTCTCATGGGATTTTTCTCTTCTGCTGAGGCTGACATGTTGCAGTTTAATTTGAAAGAAAGGTACATCCAAATTCCCCTTGCTTTCTTCAAGGTTGCTTCAGTGAGCTGTTCATTACTGATTTTCTGGACCAGTTCTTGAGAATGTGTGCTGGGTTAGTCAGATATTCGACACATTGATAATTCAGGTTTCCCTCAGAAAGGTGTCCCTCCACACCACTCTAAAAGTTCTTCCTTCCCAGAAGTTTCTGAGTCATCACTGTTTCCTCATTCATAATTCAAGGATGTTCCTAAGCCTAAATGTCTCACAGTATTAAGACCAGAACACCATAAGCATGAACTGATCACAGGTTTCTTTACATTCTTGTTGGGAAGGATGAAAGTTTGACAAGAGAGTCTCACAGATATGTATG
The DNA here is from genome assembly GCF_014805655.1 of Passer montanus. Lineage (NCBI taxonomy): Eukaryota > Metazoa > Chordata > Aves > Passeriformes > Passeridae > Passer > Passer montanus. Next base: position 3,993,450 of record NW_024368263.1, read on the forward strand.
CTTGGCAGAAAGATTTTTGAATGTAGAATCAGAAGAAGGAATAGAAATGAAAGCAACTTTTGATACAGAAGAAAAGAATTGTCGATCCACTTTTACTGGATAACTAAAAAGGCAAAGGGTATGTTAGTTAGAAGGGGTTTTTGTGGCTTAGAGCAAATGATAAACCTACCTCAACAAGATGTTGTTTCCAAGAATAAAGATACCACAGGCAAACAAGACTACCAATGTTGCAAGTAGAAAAAAGGTCTCAGAATTTTCCACTGCAACAAAACTGAAAAACAACTTCTAGCTTAAACCGTAACATACTAACTTTTAGCAATGGGAGAATAGTAACATGAACACGGTAATTACAGTAGTTATGATAGTTTATAGGTAAAAGTTAAGCTATAGATTGGTTCTTCTGTATTAAGATGCTCAGCAAAGAAAAGTATATAATGCATTGTAATCAGAATTAAAGGGTCTTCAGGCTTGCCTGCAGCTGGAGCTGACAGCTGTGGGCACAGGCTCTGTCACCCACAACCTCAGACTGCTGTGACATCTTGGATGTAATAAGCTGCCTGGAGTCCTGCATCCTTCGTTACGGCTCTTACACATTCTGACAATTATATTATTTTTCTCAGTAACTTTAAGTTTATGCCTGTTTAGCAAATATTTTTTTCATTCATTTTCTGCCAGGCATCTACCTGAGTTATGAAACTCAGGCAGGCGGAAATATCTTGAAATCAGGTGATTATATTCTACAGGTTTCTTCCCCTGCTGTCACTATGAGAAACTAAACATGCACAATACACTGGAGTGTGTCTGACAGCCCAAACCAATCTCAAGTACATCTGAAAAGCTACTTTATGCTACATCAATATGTAATTAAGCTCCAGGCCTGTAGATTTTCACAACCATTTCAGTGCCAGAAATGTGTGGGCTGAAATACTTAATCTCATTTGCACTAGAATTCATAACACGGCAATCAGCATTTTGGGAATTTCAGATGACTGTCAGGTTGTAACAGTTCTCACAACAGTGAAAGTAGCTGATGATAGGTCAAATCTACAGATCCTCACGAACAGCTCACACAACAGCCAAGCAACATTTTCTACTATTATGAGAAAATAAGGATCACATAGCAGTTTTCTGATGCATTCATGATAAAACTTGAAGAAGCACTACTTTACCTTATAAGATATAGCTAATACACATCAAGTAATGCATATTAATCTCAATCACACTGAAAAGATACTGCACAGAATCCTTTTAGCTGCCTCTTGATTATCATTTACTAAATCTCAATGAAGCCCAGTTATTTAATTTCTTTTTGTCACAGTTTATTTACTAAACAAAAATCCGTGACAATTGCATGTAGTGGGTTCCTGTGCTAATCTACTCTAAAATCTAACCTAAAATTGTAGAAATGCTATTACCTAGAAGTGCTGCAACAGATAAATTATTTCATCCAGTTAACAGTAATACTTTTCAGTCTCTTTCCCTTTTCTACGTACAGAACACACACACTCACAAAGCAGCACCACGTTGGTTTTACTGAGAGAAACCAGGAATGTCATCAAAGCGATTTCTTCCCTGAAAAACAGCCACGGTCTGGATGATGGATTAACAGAAACCTTTCTGCACTTCACAATAATGTGGTGTTGAGTACTTGACAACTAAAAATCTTTGCAATGAAAACAAATTAACACAAAATATCTTCCCCAAATCCAACTATATTAATTCTAGTGAAAAAAAAAATAAGGAAATCTAAAATTTTAAAATTACACTTACCAGGAACAAAGCTTCCCTGGACCACCTCCTTATAAGCCCACCAGCCTTCATGGATTTTTGGTGAATTTTGTTGAGCTAGAAAGAAATAATCAAAGAAACTATAAAATTAGGGCAAAACATAGGACTTAATTAGCTAAACTTTAGGAACTTTAAACAAGGTACTATTCCTCTACAGAAGAGTCACTCCAATTCCTAGGTGACCTTTATTCAATTTATTCAATCTATAGAATCATGCTATGCATATGTATCTTGGAGAACTTTGTCCCTGTTCATCACACAGTAAAATACACTCTGCTTTGGAAGACTTGATCATGAAACTTAACAATTCAGGTAGAAAATGAGGATTTATAGCACTACCAGTAGCTTCTGTGCTACCTATAAAGTCAATATGGGACAAAAATGCTGAGAAAAAGAGTGCAGAGCAGTCAGTAGCTGAGTCCAAGTTGTCTGACTGAAAAGCAGTTTCTGCCCTTCCTTTCCCGAGTTTCCCAATGATCTTTCACTTTGCATGCAAACAAGTGGCAGAGTGAACCACAGCCAACATTATCTGTGTCTATCACTGCTTCATGTCATCCCACGAGCTCCAAGTTCCAAAACCAGGCCATAAAGGCACAGTCCACAGCTTCCCCAACACTGGCTCAGGTTCCAGTGCTGAGGCAGGAATTTGTTTATTTCCATCTTCTCTTTCTGTGTTGGTGGTTTTTCATGAACAGAATGGGACTGCTGGGATACATTCCTTGACATTTCACTGCAGCATCAGCCTCATTACACGGTTGAGACAATAGAAAGATTGCAATAGCTCATGTCTTGCCAGCACCAGGCAAAGATTTATTTGTTGCAGAGCATTTTAAAAACTTTCTAGCCAATAGCATATTGCTAAAGCTTACAGACAATTGTTCAGGCAATCACCAAACACACACCTGCTTCACAAAATGCTTGCTTGTATGCTCTCTATTAACAATACACAATACTTCATTATTAAGCTTAAAACCTCCGATTATCTTGCAAACCATATTTTTCTACAGTCCATCTCAGATCCATCTCAGCCAAGTGTAAAACTCAAGCTATTGTTCCGTGTCCTTGCTTACTGTACTATTGTAACTTTTTCTACTTTCAGACTTTGCAGCTGCATCTAGTTCCAAGTTTTCTATCCTTTCTGTTTCTAAGGCCTGCTTTTACAGCTTTCTGGAAATCTTTTTACCTTTACTATTTCCCATATTTCCCCCTCTTGGTACAACCACAAAGAAACTCTCTTAACTTGGTTTCTTATTGACTACATTGCATTACAAAGCTCTACTACAATACATATTTCTTTTTGCTTGTTTCAGGCACCTCTCTTACTTGCTTTAAGCATTACTGTTTTACACCACAGCAATTTTTAATGCTATAAAAGATCTATTCAAAGGGTATAAGTCAAATCCAATAGTAGTTACTATTTATTGTTGTAATAAGTCTCGTCCATTAAAGCCTTCAGATATGTCTACACTTGTATCCACTATCTCTGTAAGATCTTGAGAACTTCCTGTGATTTTATTTCCTACATCTCTCTTTTGTACGATAAAAACTTCTTTGATAGTTTTGTCCATCATTTATTGCACACATCCAAGTATCTAAGGTACCACTAGTTCTTTGGTCCAAATGTCCCAATCAGCTACAGCATTGCTCCCTTTGGCAACCTCAGCTGATTTAATATTAAGTTGCTTTTTGGTCAAGGGATCATAATATCTAGGTATCAGCCAATCTTTTATGGGCACAGCAAATAGGTTGAAAAAGGCTTTTTGGAGTTCGAATTGGACAGGCATATGGTGTCCAAGCCTGCTGCCTTGGCTAAGGTCACCCAAACATTTGTTTTTGGTTGTTCCACAGGAAAAATCTGCACTGCAAGAAGTTAGCAAAGCTAGCCAGCACCAGCATAACGCTCAATTTCGCTCTATACCTTTTGTGAGCTATTTTTGGCAAAATATTTTCTCATATATTTCAACTCACAAATTCTGGACCACCCACACCTGTTTCCCCTCTTCAGCCACCCAGGTAACTTGGCAAAAACTTGCTTGTGACTGGTGTCCCACTCAATCTCGCTCTATACCTTTCGTGAGCTATTTTCTGGCAAAAGATTTTCTCATATATTTCAACTCACAAATTCTGGAGCACCCATGCCTGTTCCCCCTCTTCAGCCACCCAGGTAACTTGGCAAAAACTTGCTTGTGACTGGTGTCCCTGACATGCAGCTCTTTCACAGTGTGAGAGCATCTTGGAGCACAGTGCAGGAACACAAGAAAATGTTTCTCTGATCAATATTCTGAAGGTTGTAGCAACAAAAAGCCTAAGCTTTGTATGAGGTTTGCCCTGATAAGACTTGTTGCCTAAATGATTTCTCCAAAGTCCTGAAAAGCCAAGAACAGAAATTGGACATCTTTGCTGCTCTTTGTCATCGCTTCTCTTTGTCTTTAAATTGGAATTCGAGCAAATTTTGTGGTCAAAATGTAAAGTCACTATTAATTGGAAATATTTTTCAAGGGCACACAGACACACAGCAAGACAAACATTCAGCTGATCTCCATAAGAGCGAAGAGCTGATATACCAATATGTTCTGTCTTCACCTGTGGTTTGCTTGCTATGTTCCTATTTAGAGCAACTCTCCCTGAGCTACGGAAAGCTCAGTTACCTTGTGCATCATTTGACTTAGATTTTGAAGTTGTCTTCTTTTTAAGACACTTTCAATCTCTTTCACTAGGGCCAAATTTTTCTTTACATAAATTTGCAGTTACAGAAGATGCCGGATTTACCAGCTTATTGCTGCAGTTTCAATTCTAAATCACGTATTATTTATGAAAAACACAACTACCCTGGGAAAAGTTCCAGCAGTGTAATAAAAATTGTTCCTGTCATTAGAAATTATGAAGAGGATGTGAAATTCAGGCTAAAAGGGATACAAGATAAAGACCATCACAGTGTTCTATGAAGTTACAAAAGAGTATTTATGATTTAACTGACTGTATATTGCAGGAACAAAAATAAAACTTCTGTTAATTAAATGTACTTTAATGGAATGTACTGACACAGAAGGACCTATACACTGCCTTACCAAAATCTAGCCATGCCAGTCAGATTTCTCATTGCAGGACTGATGTTGTTCCATTAACTGAGTTACACTGAAGGCTCTTCCACTGTGCACCCTTTGCAGTCTGCAGATGAAATTGTCCTCATATTTTAGTTTTTATAACATTGCCTGGAGAACTCCAACTCTGCATGGCTTAGTTGTGCTAGACCGCACTGTAAAAACATTTGCAAAATGGCAAATCCCAACTCACAATCAAAGAAGGACCTATACACTGCCTTACCAACATCCAGCCATGCCAGTGGGATGGGGTACCCATGGATGTAGATTTCTCATTGCAGGACTGATGTTGTTCCAAGTGATGTGTTACACTGAAGGGACTCTTCCACTGTGCACCCTTTGCAGTCCTCATATGAAATTGTCCTCATATTTTAGTTTTTATAACATTGCCTGGAGAACTCCAACTCTGCATGGCTTGGTTGTGCTAGACCGCACAGTAAAAACATTTGCAAAATGGCAAATCCCAACTCACAATCAAAATATATGAGCAGAAAATTGTTACTATCCAGTCTGAACTGCAATTTTTTTAATCTCAGCCCTTGCTTTCATGTCCTCAAAAGGAGAAGTTCTTAAAGATTCCAAAATGGCAGTAGGAGAGGATGCTAAAGGGTCCAAACAAAGTAGAGCCATAATTCTTCTACTTAAAATTTTCCAGGAAATTACACTGCATTAAAGTGCATCTTTTAGTCATACACACAGCTCAAATCGGTTCAGCCAGGAAGAGGCAGATGCATTTTAGAAGTAGCTGAAAAAAATCATATATATTTAGAGAGGTAAAAGCAAGCTAAGAATTTGGGTAGGATGGGTATTTTCAAACGCAGCTGCCTAACATCAGCATTCATCAAAATATATACAATTGAAAAATATATTGCTTTTTCCCACTCTGGGGCAATCTGAATGATACATTCCAGGTCCAGAAGAGTTTATATTAAACCAAAACTGAAATATGCTGGCTCTGCAGTTCTGCTTCAGTGGGTTACCCCAATACTTACAATAGCTAATTCCAAAAGGAATAGCAGGAAAAAATATTTTGATGACATTTTTTCATATCTGCTTCATTAGTATGGAACAGGCTGCATGAAATGAGCAAGAAAACTAGATTATCAAAGCTCTGTACTAAATAATTGGATGCCAGTGCAGTTGCTTCAGCTATCAGAGAAGAGCATGACCTGGCATCACTCTGCACATTCCTCAGACATCAGATCCTTATGTCTTCAATTCACATGAAAATGAAACACAGGAAATACAATACCAAACTAAGATGTTGTGCCCTAGCTATATCTAAGGGAGAGCAAGAGCAACCCTAGCAGCACTGTTGATGTACAGTGAACTGAGTCCACTGAGGAAACCAAGAGGCAAGGCAGGTGGGGTTGTGAGGAGGCAGTTAGGGTGACAATCTCCAGTGCTGTGCTCTTTTCTGAACCCTGAAACCTCAACGTTTTATAGCAGTCCAGGCAAAACATCCTGCAAAGTAATGCAGAGAGTGACTGAACACAGATTTCCACTCTGCAGTGCATGTGAAATCCAGCTTGGTGCTGAAGATTTACTTGGATGGAGCCTACAGGGACTTTACTTAAAAAGGGAAAAGATACTTAAAAAGGGAAAAGATTTATAAAGCTCTCAGTTCTCTGAATGCAGAAGGAAAAGGTCTGGTAAGGCCAGGGAGAAAAATTTGTCTTCCAGAAACTTCTAAACCATCACTCCAAACTGTCTTATGCAAGTGGGCAAGAGGACTTATGAAAGGGGGAAAAAGCTGTTCCCTATTTTCGAAATATAATCAGACCCATACCTGGATTAGTAATGGTACAATGGAATATAAATTTAGAATGAACAGCCATATGGACAATCCTTGCTGGGAATCCTATCTGGGACACTCACACCTGATGCACATACAACGCAGGCTCTCTGCAATTGGTGTATTAATACCCATCTGACAGAATGGCTCTGTGCCTGCGTAAACAGGTTCAACCTTATGGCTCAAGGATTGTTGCCAAGGAAATGGATTCTTCCTATGTGCCATCTCATGACACATGAAAATAGCAAAATTCTCTCAGCATCCTTCTGATTTCAGTTAAACTACTGTACTTCTTCCTGCAATTCTCTCACCCAAGGACCATATAAACAGACATGTGTCTCTCTGTGTGGCCTCTGACACTGCTGTGGTCCTACCAGAACACTGCAGCTCCTCCATGGCAGCTCCTTGTTGGCAGGGGGAGACAAAAGGTCTAGAAAGCAATCCTTTATTCCTAAAGAGGGTTAAATATCTTAAAAAAACAAAAAAAACCCACAACCTCCACTTGTGATACCTCCAAGGCTCCTGCTTTTACCACTAAAACCCAGAGTATGGCTTTTGCTTCCTAGAAACATTCTTGGTTTAACAAGGCATGAAAATAAACAAGCTCCTCTGAACAGACACAGAAGGTTACCTGCACAAGGAACTCTGCAACAGCCATTTTTAGCAGCAGCATTGTATTCTGCCATTAGCAGGAACACTCCAAAATGACAAAATTGTCCAAGTGCTCCAGGATACTGAATGACCTCCATTTGTGCAGTGTTCCCTCCTCTAGCACAGAAATCTCTGGTATCTGAGATTAGTAGCTCTGCTGATACAGCACCATTATGTCAGATCTCTTTCAATAAGCTGCTGCAGAGGAGACAGGATATTTATTTGGAGCTCATATGACATGTTGCTTTCATTCTGTCAAATTACTGTAGGTATGTCTCATTGTGGAGCAAAAAATGACAGGCTAAATTCTGCAAGTTGTTGTGTATTCTTGTTTCCTAGCGCTTCCATGCACAGGGCAACAGCATTGCATAGGATCATAAAAATGCACAGTAAATGCAAACAGCAAAGTGCCAATGCCCCATAAAGTCAGCAGTTAACTCCCTCTAGCTCAGAGGCTAAAGTGAGTAGCCTCATGTTTCAAAAAAGAAAGGCTCTTACTGGGCGAGTAAATGTATTTTAAGATGATCAGACAGGACTGTATTGGATACCAGGTACCACGTTGCAGATGCTGCACAGCACCTGCAGGAATACCTGCAAAGCATTTGCAGTGCTAAGAAGTCTTCATCTTGCTGGAATGCTGATGTTGACATAACAGAAAATGCTGCATCGAATACAGAACGCCCCTCAGTAAATATGCTTATTTGCAAGATATAAAAAAAGCCATTCTACAATTACTTATTTATGTTCTATACTTACATGAATCATAGAAAGGCTTTTATGTGATGGCACCATATATGTCATTCATATCTGAGCCTGAGCCAGGAGTAGAACCCTGCCAGATCAGAATTCTCCATTCACTTTACTGCCATTTCACACAGATGAAAAATGCTAGGCTGGGGAGAATCAGGCTTGCAGCAGTTAGGAAAAGATCTTTCTTCACCTGGATTTTTTTGATCTGAGCTCTTCTGATGGCTATATCAATATTCTGCAGGTTTATCTCATCTAACATCATAGAAGTTTTGCTTGTGATAACCTGACTGGTATTGCCATGGCAGTAAATATATGACAACATTTTTATCATTTTTATAATTTATACCCTTCTGCATAGTTATGAGATTAAAAATAAAACCAGCTGCAACTATGAGCCATTAGTTTCATAAACTTAGTGCAACATTAAGTCATTGCTAATGCTTTGATAGGGAACTCACACAAAAATTGCAGAGGGTCTGCTACAAGAAAAATAAAATCCTCAAATCTGTGATTACCATGGTGAACACTGCAAGTGAAAGATATATTTACATGGTATTAGATGCTGGTGTGATCTTCACTTAGAAACCTTATCCTGGTTCTCTCCCAGCCAGCATAAGCCTATTGCTTTAGCTATTTAATGCTACTCGATTTTCCATCAGAGTTCTACAGTTCACTCTGAGCAGCTTCCTCACACTCACACAAGGTGTCTTAGTCAGTCACTGACAAGTAATCCAAGACAGCTGTGCCAATGGCAGAGATTAAAATTAGAGGAATTTCCCTGCAGTGTTTCAGAAGATCGTGAGTCCTAACAGAAATGTAGTCCTGCAGATAACAGGACAGGGCAGTTTAAAACAAAATAAAAAGGAAAGCTTTAAGAAAAGTTTTAAATGTTTTTGCTGAACTCCATTTCCACAATCTTATGCAACACCTGCTTTGTAATTATTTTAAGTAGTTCTGATTACTGAATTTTACATGGATATTTTGTGCACTGTTAAACCCAAGGGTAGGTTACCTAAAATTTGGAGGGAAGATAGACTTACTCAATGTAAAATATGACTTTTAACACCTTCAGTCATACAAGTACCAGCTTTTGGCTCACACCAACAAACACCTCTTAAAGCAAATAGGATAAAGTGGACCTGGCAGTAGGGGAACTAAGCAGATGCATTAAGCTGAAAATTTGGCCCTCTGTAATTAATATTTAGTTTGTTTAAAACAAGTCTGTACATAATTGCAGCTGTATATAAGATGCTTTTTATGCAGCCTTTTTACATTAAAAGACCCTAACAACAGACATTTCAGGCACTAAATAAAGCATCATTTATAGATGGACAAGAAAGGCTGGCCTGCTTATGAATCTCACAGTCTACACTGTGAGCATCAGCATACACTGAGGGAGTAGAAACAAAACAAAGGATTATAAAGGCACCAATAAATAAAATGCTTTCATAAGCTAGGCCAGATTTTTTTTCTTTTTTCCTTTTTTTTTTCTGGATAACATTTTGCTCAGAGAACATGCAAATGCTCTTTCATTAAGTTAATACTTTCCAATTCCATAAATCCTTCTTCCTCCATCCCCATGTGTAAAAGCTCTCACTGCTGCCGTGAATTCCAAGCAGTATTCAACACAAGAAAAGCGGATGTGACCTGATTTTATCACATCTGAGGGCAAAAGTAAGGCACTACCATTGGAACTCTGCTCTGGCACAGAGACGTGACTATTTTGTCTATTTTCTATTTATTGTGATTTTGTTTTCTGATAAGATTCCAATTATAAACCTCGGCCAAAGGGTTAGATTTCACACAGGCAGGCTCATATGGATGCAGGCAGCAGTGACAATGTGGTGTTACACTGTAAAAAAGCAAACTGTTGCACCTACTGGTCCCCTGTAGGTGGCTTTTGAGGAGGGTAGAAATTAAATTACTTAACAACTTCTGACCTCTGAATATTATCAAATGTGTTGAAATAAGCTGTGAGCAGGAATAATTCCCAATAATGTTTATGAAGAATACCCAACTGGACATTAAACTCTCCACCACTAACTCAATTTGTAGAATATCAAACATCCCTATAAAGCTGCTTTGCTTTTAATGTGACTAAAACACATGTTCAGGAGTTAGACCACATAACGTAAAAGACGGTGTTTGCCCTCTACAAGAACTTTCTGGAGTACTAAGGAAGCATTACACAATGTAATTTGCTTCAATTTTTAAAATAATACATGTTCTGTGTTTTCTTCTTTGGCAAAATTTCACTTCTGGAACAACTGAGAGACAAGGAACTTCTGTATTGCTGTCTGGGGAAGTTGAGCAGCTCTTAGTGAAAGAATACCAAAGGTTTTACCAAGAGATTACTACCAACTAGGGATGCAAGTCTCTGCTTCCTCAGGTCCCATTCCCCTATGGGGTTCATACTACTTTTGAAGGAGGTACTGCTCTTTTTCTTCTTTGGCACAAGAGTCAAAATTTCTCCAGAGCTGAAGTACTGTAAGAAATAAAAGCAATTAAAATATTGCTGGGGAAAAAATGCAGCTGTATAGCAGCAAGTGGAACATAATATTGATTGCAAGGAGTGGGGGATTCAGCACCTTTCACCTCAGTCACTGATGGCACACTCAGGGCTTCAGCAGACCCAAACCACATTAATACAATTTGGCTGTCTTGGTGTTTCCCCGAGTCTCTGATGGGAGCATCAGCACACCCAGCAGCCTATTCTGTGTTGTGTTAATTCCTCTCCCCTGAGTTGTTTAATTATGTGTAGATATAAAGTCTGAAAAGCTCTACAAAATAATGCAATAACAAGCAGCAAGGTATCTTGTGATACCAACTTCACAGCAGCTCATAGTTTCCATCACCCTGCACACCCACCACTCCCACAAATTATCAATTTCAGCATGGTTTGGGGACACTCAGCAACTTCAAAGAAATGGCCTCAATATCCTTGAGGCTTTAAAGTTCAATGCATTATTAATGCTAAATTAATAGGGTTTCCTCTAAAAGGAAACCACTAAGTTCCTTCCTGAGCAGCACATACAAGTATTGATGTCTCATTGGGTTTCTGCCCCCAGCTGCTCTCTGCACTCTCTAAACACAAAGTTACTCATCGGGAGTAGCACAAACAATTGGGGACTGTCCTGTTAGCTGCCACAGGCATGAGGTTTTTTTGTTGTTTTCCCAAATCTCTCACTTCAGGAAAGAGAAATTATTTCTTCATCAGTCTTCCCATGAAAGGGCTGTGTCCAGAATTTAAGTATTCATTACTGCTTAGGCAGACTCAAGGGGTAAAAATCAAGGTCTTCCAATTAACCTCAAAAATAATGGTATGGCATCAGTATTAGGTGCTTGATCCTAGAAAATACACACAGCCTCAAATCCCATCGAATTCTACAGCATGTGGAAACTTGCAGTCCATAATGCAATATGGAAACATTTTAAAGAGATGCATAATATACAGAGAATTCAAAATGCTTAAGCAATACTATTATGACTATTTCCCATGGTTTTGACAAGGGAGATAACTGAAAAAGAGGAAAGGGTGCCTTCAATGTCCCTTGAGGACTCAGGAGAACTAGGAGTGGCACTTTGTGGGTCTTGTGCAAACTTTACTTGAGTCAACACAAACTGATGCTCATGCCTGAGACAGGCAGAGTCCTTTTCTCCTGGCTGACACCCAAGAAAAAGCAATGTGACACACACAACCATCCTTCAAAAGCTAATGGCAAAGGGGAGGCAAAATTATTTTGATTATACTGACCTGGATTCAGAGTCCCAGATTTTCAGTCATCCTAGGGCTGACAGGGCACTAATCCAGATCATCTCACAGCTCACTGGACAACCTAAATCCTCAGCACTTAAACTTGATGTCCTGGAGTTTTCTGAGATCATCAAGTAAAAAAAAAAATGTTTTTCTGGCCATATGAGAGGGACCAATCTGTTTTTTATTTATGCCTCAACATATGTTACATATGAGGTGAAGAATTCCTGTAAGGGGCTGTACATGTGCTGTTAGCCCTGTCCCTGGGGAAGGTTCTCCTGACAGCCAGTTCAGGGAGAGGAGGCTTCCACAATGGGGCCGTGAGTGACCCCCACACTGGCCGGTGGGGCAAAAAATGCCCAGATGCCCAGGAAAAAAGGGCTGTTGGAGGAGACTTGGCAAATACAACCAGTTAACTGCCACACAAGCAGGGAGCCAGTTTCTTCCTGTTCCTTGGAAGGAGTGGGGTCTCGCCTGGAGGGTTAGCTTGGCTGTCCTCCCTCCCTTGCCTTTTCCTCTCTGCGGTCCTGCTTCTTTCCCAACTGTCTTCCCTGTCCACACGTCATGCCCTGTTTCAGCACTTTCACAAGGCAGCTCCTTGCTGCGATGCCCTGGTGTTCTGCTACTTCCCCAACGGAGCAGAGGCTGCCTGCACCCGGACATGACCTCCGCCGCCGCATTTCCTGCATTGCCCACAGCATGCACAACCTGCAGTGCCAGCCGTGGCCTGGTACTCCACTGTTCCCTCACAGAGCAGCCACAGCCCCAGTGCCAGCCATGGCCTGGTGCTCCACTGCTGCCCTCACAGAGCAGCCACAGCCGCAGTGCCAGCCATGACCTGGTGCTCCACTGCTGCCCTCACAGAGCAGCCACAGCCCCAGTGCCAGCCATGGCCTGGAGCTCCACTGCTGCCCTCACAGAGCAGCCACAGCCCCAGTGCCAGCCATGACCTGGTTCTCCACTGTTCCCTGACAGAGCAGCCACAGCCCCAGTGCCAGCCATGGCCTGGTGCTCTGCTGTTCCCTTCACCAAGCAGCCACAGCCGCAGTGCCAGCCATGGCCTGGTGCTCCACTGCTGCCCTCACAGAGCAGCCACAGCCCCAGTGCCAGCCATGGCCTGGTGCTCCACTGCTGCCCTCAAGAGCAGCCACAGCCCCAGTGCCAGCCATGACCTGGTGCTCCACTGTTCCCTGATAGAGCAGCCACAGCCCCAGTGCCAGCCATGGCCTGGTGCTCTGCTGTTCCCTTCACCAAGCAGCCACAGCCGCAGTGCCAGCCATGACCTGGTGCTCCACTGTTCCCTGATAGAGCAGCCACAGCCCCAGTGCCAGCCATGGCCTGGTGCTCCACTGCTGCCCTCACAGAGCAGCCACGGCCTCAGTGCCAGCCATGGCCTGGTGCTCCACTGCTGCCCTCACAGAGCAGCCCCAGTGCCAGCCATGACCTGCAGTTCTGTGAATTATTCACCAGAGAGTATTTCTACCATCCATCTAGTGTGTTTATCCACTAATCTTGGAAGAAAAAATTTCCTTCCCACTCATTGGGCTGATTCCTGAGGCAGCAGCGCTACTCCGGCACTTGGATGCAGCTATTGTGTTATCCTATCCTGACTAACAATATTCCTGACTAGAAATAGTGCACCTTGGGCTCCTTCTGAACCTAACTACATTTCTTGGCTTCTTGGTCCTTGCAAGGGTGTCCCCTATTCATCCTTGCAACCACTTAAGCCATGAGTCAAAAGCAGTAATTTGGATTTGCTTCTTTTCTCTCTCCATTTTAGTTCTGAAGTTAAGATGGAAGATGTTTCATGCTGGCTGTGATGAACCTGCCTGCTTCATTTTTCTGGTCTGGAATTTTAATTGCTTTCTAAATTACTGATGCAGAAATCCCAGGAAGAAAAAAAAGCCTACCTTCATTTAAGTACCTGTTGTTCATGGCTTTGTCTACCAGCCTTTTGAGATATGAGATATGACTTTGGATACATATAAAAGAAAAAGATTTAGAAGCCACCAAACATAGGAATTTTAAAAATGTATCTATTTCAAAAGAACTGAAAGAAGAAATATGCCACTGCAGAGATTTCATCAGGGGTTTCCAAGCTTTCCCTCTTTTCACCTGTGTGCTCCTTTTTCTTCCAAATCAAAATCCACTAAAGTTTCAGGCAATCTTTTATTCTTCCAGTAGCAGGAGGAAAGAATGTTTTTTTTTTTTTGGTGAGGGCAAAACCAAGGAACTGGAAATAGAAGCCACAGATTTTAAATGTATGTGTTCCCCCTCTTATGAGTTTGGTGTATCTAAAGCAGAGACATTAGTAGTTTTCAGTGTCCTTTGAAGACCAGAGAGCTTTACACCTCTTGTTCAAGTTTCTGACACCTGCCCATCAATAATACTCCCTGGCTAACTCATGTAATTTATAAAAGTACTAAACAGTTGTCCATCTATTAATACAAATAGATTTTAACCTTAAAAAACACAACCACAATGCAACAGTACAAAGCAATATACTCTAACAGCAGTAACTCCTAGAGGCCCAGTACACCAGCTTTCAAAATACCAGAAATACAGCGAAATGTCCTTGAATTGAGGCCAATTCAGAGTAGCTTTATTTCTTTCAGTTAAGATCCTTACTTCTGATCAGAGAATGCTTCGATGAACAAAGCAGGATAATAACCCTGGCAAATTCATTGCTGTGCAGCTGCCTGCAGAACACACTACAAGCCCTGGAGACACAGCCAGCCCGTACCTGATTAGCCATAAAAAAAAAAAAGCCTGCTGAGTCTCCCTCATATGCTCAGCACTGTGGATGAGAACACAGAACAATGGGATATGCATATCTACAGATCTACTTCCTAAACCAAGTGTCTCCTGTACTCACCTCCTTCCCCATTTTTCAGCCTTTCCCACTCAAGTCTTGGATTTACAGATAAAGAAAAGGTTGGAGGTACAAATGAAAAAGCCAAAGAAAGGGTGGAAAGGCACGCAGAAGTCAGTAATGATGCTGATGGGAGAAGTCTGACTCCAGTTACTTCCAGTCCTTTGATCTTTGAACTAGAATATACTGAATTTTATGCATAGTATCTCAGCCAGCCTCAAAAATCTTCAAGTCCACTTGAAAAAACCTCCTGAATGCTAGGCAAACTACTCAGGAGATTAGCAGATTCTCAAAAAAATATTTGGAATATTGAAATTAATCTATAATAAACAAAATATTGCTTGTGTCAACACAAAATAAGGAAGTTTGACATTAGCCTCACAGATATTAAAATTGTCAGGAGACATTCAACTAATTCATCATGGTTCTGCCCTTGGTATAAATTCCTGCTGAGCTGCTCATGAAACTCTACAGTGACCACCCAGGGAAATCCTGCACACAAGCAGAGTCCACCATCTCTAGCTGGGTGATCATACAATTATGCAACAAACAATACTATTGATTCTGTAAATTTGATTTTGAGATCTGTTAGGCAGAGTCTTAGGGTCAAAACTGAATGACAGAACTGGCAAGGATCTCACACTAGGGTTATTTACCCAGTTTTCAACTTCATCCCAAGCCAGTTTCACTGCAAGTGGCATGAGGCAAAGCCTGGTTTTCCCTCAGCTACCCAGGAAACTCAGCACAGTACCAGAAGATGCCAATTGACTTCACACTACTCAGAGTTATCCCCACCCTTCCACACATGACTGGAGTTGATCCAGCCACGTACCTAGAAGGAATAATATGTATTCTTAAACCCTTATGGTACTTGTATGTGGCATATGTTTGTTTTTTCCCCAACACAGCCTTGTGCAGGAATATAAGTTGATAAGACTTCTTTTTTTTTGTCCTTTTTTTTTAGCCCCCCAGGAAGTTGTTGTGGTCATATGGTAGAGCCAGTGTAAAATACAGGTCACTTGGGAGACCCCCATTATTGCACTGGAGAACAAACAGTTTAACCAAGCTGCAGCTGCTTCAAACTATTCTGTCAGACTTTTGGCCAAATCCGTTCTGTCTCCAGCTCCCAAAGTTAGACCATGTCCTCTTTCCCTGGCTCTCCAATTCATGTGTTTTTATGGTCTTCTTATTGGCACAGCCTAAGGAACTTGAGTCTATAACTCTCAGTAATGCCAGCAACCAGTGTAACTCCAAGAGTTTTCTTGTCCAAGTGATGATTAATCAGATTTAACAAGACTGACGCAGCACTCTGCTGAACACGACACTTTGATAAATGCTGCTCTCACAGCAGCTTACACCAGGGGCATTCCAAAGCACTCAGACTGATAGGAATTCTCCTGATGAATTCAAATATGCACTGAGTACCAGCACAGAGCAAACACAAGGTTTTTCATGACCCATCTGCATCAGAATCTTTCTTTCTGAGGAGGGATTTCTTTAACTGTGATTTTCTCAACCCTCAGCTGGTTGAAGAAGATGTGAAGAATGTGGCATTGGATTTGTGCTGCTGCTGCCCAGCTCTGCTGGTTGGATGCAGGGCTACTCCAGGAGCACATTCACACTCTATCTCACTCTTTTCTGCCCTCAGAAAGCAAGCCTGAGTGAGTGGGAGATGTCAGGACAGTGCACAGAGCAAACTCAGATAGTAATGAAGTAAGTAGTATCTGTTTACTCCCAAAGAACCAGTGGGTTCAGGCTTTCTTAAAAGATGCTTTTCTTCAATGGCAATCCAGTAATGCTCAATATTTATCCTAGCAGTAAGGCAATATTTATTCTAACAGTCTTTGTAGGGATAACAGTAGATTGGATTTGAGTGGAAAGGAGATCTACACCCTTCCCTCTCCTCTATCCCAGAAGCAGCTCACAGTAAAAGAAGAATTTTTAGCCTGGCGGTATTTAATTCAATTGCTCAACTTTTTGGTGTATTTGGCATAAGTAAAATGACATTTTGGCCTGAATGGCATTTAGCAAACTCAACCTTGACCACATAAGCATGTCAATATATTATTTCCTTTAATTCCTTAAGTAGCTATTTTACATCAAAGAGTAAAAGAAAAAAAAAGGTAAGGTTTTGTGGGCCATCAAGCTACATTACTGAGTGTTAAAACAAACCCCCAAAGATTAGACATTGCATTTTGGAAATTAAAATTATAATCTAAAAGTGGTCACTAATCACTTTTCATCAGACATCTTTAAAGAATTTTCAATACACAATCATAGACATGTCACAGATCAAAGGCTAGGCACACATTAGTATGTTAAGACATTCCCCATCCTGTTGCTGTTAAACACAGTGGGAATCCACAGATAACTGCTGGAATTTGAGTAAATGTCAAGGTGTTCTGGAAGGTCAGCAAATTTCAACTGTCTCAAAAAGCACAACAATTTTAAAATCCTGCCACTGCCTATCTCAAGCGCCAGTCTTTCTGCTCTCACTGAACAACTTTTCATTCACCTCAGCTGTAAAAAAAGTGACAAGAAATGCTAAAGACAGGCTAACTAAGAAAAATAAATTAACCCTAAACTTCAAAAGCCTACTTAATAGCTCCGTTTTCTGTCCATTTGCATTCAGCAATATTCTTGAATTTAGTGTGGCATCATCTGCACTGGTGCCGAGCTGAAATGTGGTTGACAGTAATAAATGACACGAGGGACATAAAATGGCCTATTTCCTTAGGTTAATTATTATCCTAAACAGGCATTTTGTATCATTCATCATATATTCATCATCATCCTTCTCCCTAGCACTATTTCTCAATGAAGTCAGTCTTGTGGGGACACCCAGAGGGGCTCAATCAATTCATGTGAAGTCAGTCAATAGAAACTAGTACAATACTAGCAGGGTTAGTGTCACTACTCCAAACACAATTTCAAGCATAAATCAGCATAAATGAGGTCAGAATCCACTTAAAATGTTAACAGAGACATCTGTATTGAGTTTAAGTAATGTAATAAAAAATGGCATAATTTACCCTATTTTGAGTATCAACTAGCTCGAAGCTGCCCTGCCTCACATAAATCTGCATTAAGAATAATACAAGATTTGGACCTGTGAGCCTCCAGACCCTCAAGGCAGCTTTTTCATTACTTTAGTTTGTCTAGGCAATTATATCTGTGAAATGCAGTGCAAAGCATGACCATTCTGATTTGGCAGTGAACTGTGAGTCAGCTGTCTCTGACCTACCCAGAGAGGTTTGTACACCCTGAGCAGCAGCATCTCTTTATTTCTATATAATGAGTAATAGAAAATATTTTGAGATATTAGACTAAAAGGTATTGTAAAATGAGAAAGTACTGCTTTAATAGCTTACATTTCTCCAGGCTTTGAAGTAAGAACCACAGTCACTCCTAATGGATGAGAACAGGACATGTTTTACTTACCTCCTACACATGCTGGTATCCTTTCATAAAAGGCTAATGTAGAAATTTGTTAAGACTTTTCCATGCATTGGCAGAGCTGGATGGTCTGTGATCCTCAATACACAAATTAATCAGCACTTTAGGAGCTGGATGAATCCCCTAAGTTACATATGATCCACAGTCAGATTAACAGTATCCTACAGTAACATGACGAAAATGGGATGAATTTTAGTGTTTGCTCTTTCCTCTCAAAAAGACCTGTCTGGACTTCATGACAGAAAAGGTTCCCAACCTTCATTCTAAACCACAGTGAACAAGAAGTCTGCTCTCCTTACAAGGCTGTGATATCTCTGCTGAGGAGGACACAAAAGCTGTCTTGTTAAGGATCTGATCTTCTTTCTCCTCTACTGCATCTGGTCAAATCCACAATGACTTCAACACAACATGATGTGAGCTCAGATCTGCACCAACAATTATAAAGAACTTTATGGTTCCTAGGTCAGATGATCTGTTAACTTCAGCTGAAGCTCATAGTTGGAAGTGGCAAAGCTGGGTAAAAGGAGGGGACTGGCTTTGTTTTATCCTTTGCTTAAGATGGCTGTTTGATGTTTTTTCCCTCACCCTGTCACTCAGGACTGAACTTAGAAGGGGCTGCTGCTGAGACCCTCAGTGCTGAATAAAACCCTCAAAGGCTCATTAGTTGAAGCCAAGCAGCAGTGCCATGAAACGCCACATCAGTCAGACTTCCTGGCACTTCAAGGTACAAGTATAATGGATTTTTAGCACACAATTCAAACTCCCAATATGTTTCAGTTTCATTCCCTGAATGTTTCTGAAGAAGTGGTGTCCCTTTTATTCAAATGGGCAAATGAAAGCCAGAGCCAGAGAAAGATTCTCTATCTTTTAGTAGACAACTGATAGCCCCAATGAACATTTTTACAGGATTTAGACTTGCAGGCCATTTGATACATGTAAAATATTTCTCCCACTGAGCTGTTTCAGCTGTAAATACTTCTCCAAATCAGGCCTTGGAGGAAACTTGGAACAGACAATTAGTGAACACCGTCAAAAAATTTGGTTAAAGTATGTTGCCAAGCAACACAAAATCTGCCAGAGACAGTGATGAAATTCTATTCTCTAGATAAGCCTTAAATTCCTCTGTGACTATGTTTTCCTCTTCCTGCAATCCCTTGCTTTATTCACTGCATCCCACAACCTCTGCATTAAAAAATAACGTGCTCAATTAGTGCCTTTTCCCACACAACCTTTGCAATGAAATTTCTAAGGTGTTAAGATAACTTTAGTTGTGAAGATGTACAAGTTCCTCACTTGCTTCTCCTCTCATTTTTAAATAAAACTTTAAAAAAATCCTTTATCAAATAGTCTGATTTAGTACCTACCAAGGTGATTACAAAATGAGGTCCTTCCAGTCTTTGTCACTCAACTCTCTACTTTCTCAAACTAATTTTTCCCCTTTTTCTGCTTCCACCATTCCATAGATTCTCATTTGGGCACAATCTCCTCCACAGCAGGTGTCTGCTCATCTGCCCACCCCAGCACAACTGTCTTCACCTAGCCATTCCTAGATAATAGAAAATCACAAAATCTAGCCTAAAGCCCTTCATTTGATAAGACGTAAGCTTTGGAACTTATTTTGAGCTTTCCAAGGAAATCTGTTTCCCTCAGATGCCAACTCCATTTTTCTCACAATCATATATGCAAATCTGTGCGTATGTGTGATGTGGTGTGCATCTGTGGGCATAATATTTGCAACCATAATAAATGTGAATCTGATTTATATGAAAGAACAGCAGATGAGATCAAGCAACCTGGGAACAACCCAGAGATGAGACACAAATGCTTCCTTTAACAGTGGGTTACTGAAGAGCTCCTGGGAGTAGGAGAGGGGATATGCCTGGGGAAGTGAGTCCCTAGACTGGCAGTTGCAGCAATGAAAGGACACTTGAGGAACAGGAAGAAAAGCTGGGGACACAGGTACTGAGCTGAGCACTGGCTTTTTCAGCTTTTTTGCCTTCAAAGCTGCTCCATCTCCAGTTATCCCATGCCCTGGGTACAGGTGGAAACAAGTTTGGGAACTGCTAGGAAGCAGCAAAATGTTGGAAAAAAGAACACAGAAATAGACAGCAAAGAGAGATCCTTAATTTTAAACCTTCTTCCATAACAGGTAGAGGTTTACGAATCTTCTGAGCCAGAGATTCTGCTGCATTAACCTAGGAATAACAGAACAATAATCCTTACTGCTCTCACCTCTAGGAAGAGGCAGTCTCTAGCTAGGACAACTCAGGTGTATATTTAGAAAGATCAGTGGAGCTATGCTGACTTACTGTGTAGAATATCATTTAGGCTGTAGTAGCATCCAAAAGCTCCAATTAGGAGGAGAGTTCCATCCTGTCAGGCACCAGATGAATACCCACAGTCAAGCATGCCCTATTCCAGGGAGACAGGCCAGGCTGCCTTCATATGCTTCTAATTGGGCTCTCCTTGAAACTCATCCCGATTCTGCAACATTTGCAGATTGCAGCTGTTTGTTTACTTCACTGGCCTGGAACATGAGAATTACTTTAGTGCATCCCCTGTGGAATGCAGACCTTGCCAGTAGACTAAAGGATGGAACCCAGGGCCTAATGGTAAGTTATGAAACTTACCTTCGTCCTCCAGGCTCCAAATGTTTGACAGGATCATCATTTTCTGTCTATCATAAAAAAATTGATCTCAGCCTTGTAGGCTCAATAAACAGAACATTCATGTTTCAGACATCTTGAACTGCCTATGGGAAGCTGATAGCTCCATCCAGATCTTTCAGGTGACATTCTGACCTTCCTCTCCTTTTGGGGAGGAAATCATGGAAAGAGAATAAAAAGAAGAGATGACATACATCCATCTTACTCATTTTTTGTTCTGCATATGAAACTAATTGAAATCAGCCCTTTCTGAAACAGCCTTTTGTAGTGCTTTTTTCATTGGGATATTAACATGTCATTTTAAACTCCTTATCTAATTGTGTTCAACAATGCACAAATTCTGAGCACCTAAATATGACATGAGGTCCATAATGTCACCTTTAACTAAACAACTCTACAAGAGGGATCATTAAGCTCTTTTTTTTTAAAAAACACAAACACCTGTTTTGAGGCTGATAAAAGAACAAAAGCAAAGTCAGTCAAGGTCCCAAGTTCAAATAAATTCTACCCCGTAGATAACAAGCAGAAGATTCTCTTGGGGACAGTGGGAACTAAAACCAACTGTTGCTTTTCTTTAGGAACAGGGATGTTAGGTAAGGCACAAGGGAAAGGAGACCACATAAAACACTTGTAATATTTCAGCCTCACCAGATTTGTGCCTGGGAAGGCTTTTACTGGCAAGCATCTGACTCTGTCAGCTCTTTGTTACATAGCGGATTTTATTCCACAGCTGAAGACCTTCAAAATAACAAAACCATGCAAAGGAAAAGCAGATTGACTTTTTGGCAGGAAGTCAATGTGCAAATACTAATGAAATAATCTCAGTAAGCAGTCAGACTCTTCAAAGGTCAACAGCAACACAGTGGAGAACTTCAGCATTTAAGTTATTAACAATTCTGTCTTCAATTATTCTGGCAGCTTCTGTGCTCTGAGTTTTAAAAAAATAATCAAGATTTGATGACTGAACAATCAGGGTCTCTACATCTCTATCTCTGTGACTCTTCAAACAAAGACATTGTCTTGTTCCTATGGGAGCTACCAGTCCAATTCCTAACTATTTAGGACCAGAAGCAAAAGCAATTAGGAAAGTGGACTCTCATCAATGCTCTTTCCCATTTGTTTCTGGCAAAGTACAATATGGAACACCCAATCTCTGCTATCTTCCACTACCTGCATTCTCCCTATTAATCTGTATCTCATTCTTTTATCTGTCTCTCCACTTTTCCACTTCAACCTTCACAACCAAATACTCTTTGTTTCTCAGTAAGGGGGATCCCTCACTGATCTCCCCATGTTCTTCTTCTCTCCAAACTCAGAATTCAGGATTGGGGTGCAAGCAATGACAGACAATCAGGAATGAAAGTCGTTGACCTCAAACTGCCTAAGCTTTGAAATACCTTAGGTGAAAGTCACTTGCTGCCCCACAGCCCAATTTTGGTAGAGTGAAAGTTAGTGGTAACAACTTCAGTGGTTTTACTGGGATCAGAAACAAGACTCCTGGAAGAATTAAGCACAGCTTAAGTATTCCAGTTACTCAATGGAGCACCTTCAATTCTCGCTTTTACTACTTGAAATTATGGAGCACTGATACATTTCCTATATTGCACCTTTAGGAAACAGGATCAATCCTGCTGTGCTACTGACAAAAATCCCATCACTGCCTTGTCAATAATTAACAATCATTATCAATTAGTTCTGTATTAATCCTGCTTAGGGACACAATTTCTATTAACTGTATATGAAGGAACATTTTATTCCACTCTTCACTATCCCACTCTTCATTTAATTGATGCTGGGGACTTAAAAAAATCTCTTATTTTCTTGTTGCTACTTTAGATGGCTCCTTCATATTGCAAATCTCCCTGAGTATATTGTAAATTGCCAGGAAAAAATGTGCATATAAGGTAGACAATCCTCTTGTCCATGCTCAGAAATTGTATTGGAGATATTTAGATTGGTTTAATTGGATACACTTCAGCATCTTCCAAATAAACAAACTGAATTAATACAAACCAGGCTAACTTCATCCTAGGACTGCCTATACAGTATTTTGTAGGCCTTTATTGAAAGTGGTATTTAATTTAAAATACCTTTTTATTCAGCCTTTGCTTTTAGAACATTAGAGAACAGAAAATCATAAACAACAAATGCAGAATTCTATGAGAATTAATTTTTACTCCTGGCTGTGCCTAGTTCAAACACAGAAGGGTTGTTTTCTTTCTGTAAAAATGATAGATTTAATTTTCACTTAATGCAGTACTGCATTTGACCTTCCTTATCCCAAACATGGGTCAACTATAAAATGAATGTGAACTAAATCCTAACTCCCCATGAATCATGGAATCAACAATAACTTAACCTTTCTGATCCAGCACTTTACTAAAGAAAATAAAAGCTTCAGAGGATCAAGAAGGGAGTACCAAGTTTCTGGTTATATTGATGTGTTTGGGATTGCCAGTCAGACCCCATTAGCTCCAAATCAGAGCAATCAAGACAAAATGAGCATTCTTATCTGCTAGTTGGGTTTCTGCATCTCTCCCCAACAATTCAGAAACGCGTGGAAGGTGAATTCCACACTGGCATGAAGCCCTTTTGAGCTTCTTTGGCAAAGACACCTCTAGGGTGGGACAGCCTCAATGGAACATCTCTGTATTTCATCTCCTCAAAGTGTCACAACTGGGGACAGAACAGCAGGAAGAGCTCAGCATTATAGAGAAAGTGACCTCAAGGCAAAGGAAAAGCAGCTCAGGTGACATGGAAATGGAGGTGGGCCACTAAAGGCTACAGATATACAGGTTTTATGTCCAGCATGAGTCATTTAGTTGTTTAGAAAGAGCTGTTGACTATGACACTGTCAAAGCACAAATACAGCAAGCATGGAACATTTGGATATATGGACATTTTACTCAATCTTTTTGCTTTTGTTCTTTCATCAGCCTCAAAACAGGGTTTTTTAAAAAGAAGTCTATGATGAGTTTAATGATCCCATTCACAGAATTGTTTAGTTGTAAGTGGCAGTATGGATCTCATATCACATTTAGGGCTCAACATTTCTGCATTGTTGAAGACAATTAGACAAGGTAATATCCCAAAGAAAAAAAGCTCTAGAAAAGATTGTTTCAGAAAGGGCTGTTTTGAGAGCAGATTCACTACTAGTGGCCACCAGGAAAATGTCAATTCATTTCAGATGCAGAAGGAAAAATGAGGGAGATGCATATACATACCTGGCTAAGTTAGAATTATTTCACCAATGTATTTATAGTCTATAGCAACAGCTCAAAATCCACTGATAGTGAAAACTGTGTAAGAATAGCACAGTAAGTTCCAGGCTTCTAAGCAATCACTACAGTAACATAGTCTGTTTCCCAACATCTTTGCAGTCCTTGGAGAGGTGTAGATGCAGATTTAATGAGCAATGCCTACCATCTGTTAATATTGCCTCTAAGAGCAACTGAGAAAAAAAACAGGAATACCAAAAGTGCACGAGATGGCAGAAGCTTTAGAAAAATGGACCATCAATAATCGGGTTTTCTATGTATGACTGCTATTAAAACAAATTCCCAAAAATGAGCAGACTACATGTTTATTTTGCAACAGTTACAATATTTAAGCCAGTCTTGAACCTGGATTTAACCAGGCAATAAACATTCAGGTTAACAGAGCTAGTGAGCATATCAGGCTCACCAAAATGCTGGAAAAATGCCACATCCCAGGACCTGAACCTGCAGGATCCAAACTCTGGGCTCACTCCTTTGTTAATGAACTAGAACAGCTTTTTTGAGTTATGCTGATTTACATAAAGTATTGCCTATACAAGAAAGTAAGACAGTATTTCCTCATAGCTGATAGGACAAAACCTTCATTTTCTTCATCCAGTCATATACATTTCAGTCTTTTATCCTTAATTTCTTCTTCATCACGAAGACTTGCCAGAAATTCATTTAAGTGCTTTGGGTTTACTTCCAGAGTCCCAGTTTTATTTGAACATATTATTAAATCTGGATGGAAAGACATAACTGGAGGTCCATAGTTTGCATGATCAGGTATCTTTGGCCCACTTTATCCTACAAAGCTTTGTGACAAGAACAGATGTAAAAGCGCCTTGCAGTCCTTAATCAAGACATACTATGAACTGAGATAACCAGAAGGCAAAAGAATAAGCCAAGTCACCAGGGTTCAGAAACAAAGATGGTTGCATGAGATAAAGGGTTTATTTTAATCCCAGGAATTCCCTGGCAGAGTTTAAGTCAATTATAATGTTAAGGCACATTACCTTGCTGTATGCTAGTATAAAGATGTAGAATACATTTGTAGTAATTTAATAATCATCAAATTTTACTAAATACTGACCCTGTGAATCAGAAATGCATTATTTTTCAGTGATTTTAATGGGTTATTAATTTATGCAAGTTACAAAGAAAGATTGCTTCCATTTTCCAAACAGATTATTCCAAGTACCGTTAAAACACAAAACTATACTTTCTTCTGTTTCATAACTTCTGCAGAGAAAACAAAGGCAAAAAATCCCTGCTTGTTTTATCACAGAAAGGAATCAAAACCACATTCAGAGCAAGATATAATTAGGTGATCATTCAACTGTGTTTCCTATTAAGGAGACAGTCACATTGAACTTTATTTAAACACTAAACCTTGCTGTGTAGACTGCCATTATTTATCCAATCAAAACAAAAATAAAACAGCCCTTCTGTATGTCATACAGACATTGTGTATGCCCACACCACTCTGGCAGGCACCAGGTACTCAGCTCCTTTCATTAAAGGAAATAATTTTTGAAAAACTGTATTTTGCATTCTTCTAGAACTCAAAATCAGATTCTTCTTTAATTTTACTTTTAGCATGGGGCATGGCACCAAACTGCAAACATATGAAAGCCAAAAAAAATTCCAGTTCACAGTCTTTCATATAGAGGTGGTAAATAGAGTCCAAACCACACACACAAGGCACTCCATCCTTCTCTCTGCCCCATATAAAGACATTCCTACAGATTAAATGCCCCTCAAACTCTCCTAGCCTCCACCAGTCTGGTTTCTTCCACAGTCTATTCCCTCTGCCCTAACTTTTGTCTCACCCATACTGTACTGATGAAGACCTATTAAAATTCTTACTTACAGACCCCTGCTGAAACCCCAAACCACTGTAGTGTCTCAAGTCGCCTAGTCTCTCAGTAGACAGATGACTTGTTTCATTATTTTCTTCCTCTGTGTTTTTAGATTTTTTTTTAAATTTGTACATTGCTTTTTACCTGGAGATTTTTTTATACCTGCACAGAAATTAAATACTGAAAATAAGTCCAGACATTGTCTCACTGTGCTAGATATCTGCAAAAAGCCCTGGGCCTGGACACTCCAAATACTCTGCTAGTTTACAAAACATAATTCTGCAGAAGCTTGAGCAGCCATTTTGACTTCGGCCTCATCCTGAAATGTCAGTAAAACCCACCTGTGGTGACAACCAGCCCTGTTAATGGCAGACTGAAGGGACATAGGGGCTGCTTTAACAGTTAGGGAGAGTTGTCCACAAAGTAAAACCAACATTTAATTTCTGTATGTCTTATTTTAGCTTCTACTAATGCTATCTAAACAATGTAACGCTTTCTTCGTCCACATTTATTAGAAATGGTACACACTCTTTGTGTGCTATAGAATAGGGGAAATAAAAAAGCATGAAGTTCACTTCCGTTCAAGAACAGCCAAGATCAGTCTCAAAGAGCAATAAATAATAAGACACTGCTAACACCAAACATGAAGAAAGACAGTTAAAACCGTTACAAATCCATATCTCTCAGTTACTTAACAATCTATCGGTTCAGTCAATTTAAAAGATCTAGGAACAGGGGCTTAGTGGATTAGTAACAACAGACCATTAATCTCTGCAGCCTCAATTTTAATCCAGCAATAACCAAAGTGATTGAAAATCATTCTGACACGTGACTGCTAAAGACCCTGAGCATGGTCCCTGAGCTCCCACACCTTCATCCCCACTGCAGAGGTCATGGCACCTTTCTAATGGGACTATTTACCAAGGGACTATTACAAGGGAGCTCTGCTTAATTTTTAACTAAACTCTAGGCCAACATTTATGGCAGAGTAATGCCTCTGCACACTACCTCCCTCAATTAACAGCTGATTTTGAAGATTTTATTTTGCATTTCATTTCAGCCTATATTAGCAAAGCTTTCTTTCTTTCCTGGAAAAATGTACAACACAACGTTGCCGAAAACAAATACTCATTTTCTACATAAGATTTTAAATAAACGTGTAAGAATTGATGCGTGTCATCCTAGGCAAATGCCAGGAGATTATTTCTGTACAGTTTATATAATATCAGTGAAAGTTACATCCAAAAAACTGGAGTTTTAAAAATAATGCACTAGGTTTTAAATATAAGAGTGCTTTATTTCAAAGATACTAACTTCTGGAGTATTCAGTGACTAGAATAAATTCTTAAATGACCAGTAATGTGACAAAATTAAGCGATCCAGACACATTTCATCATTTAGTCCTCCACAATGGTTATCAGCATATCAGTAAAGAAGCTATTGGAAGAGACACCTTGCAAAAAGGATTTAAATTCAGCTGTTGCTACCTGTGGTCTGAAATCTGAGCCACAGACTCCTTTTCAGGAGGATTAAAAGTAAGATGGTGACTATCTTGTAGTCACAAACACTGTTTTATTTACTACAAAGTAAATAAATATTTAAAAACATAAAAACAGAGCAAACACAGAAGGTCCCAGTCACACAGAGCAGAGAACAAAAAAAGGGACAGTTCTGAGAGTTACTTGCTGCTGTTTGTGAAGCATTAAGTAGCACAAAAGTAGGACAAGGGCTGGAGGAGAGAGAGGAGAAAGTCTGCAAGCTCTATGCCCTTTGGTAGATATAATCCAAATACATAAATATGATGTAAATGTATTGCAGAGCTGTTTTTATAAATAGTACAAGAATTTTTTGTGTGTGGTAGAAATTGATTCATAATACCATAAATGAGCCTTACCTCATTTAAAACAGGAGGAACTTTTCTGCTGACACAGACCGAATACGCCACTAGCAGTGGAGAGGACGTTTGCCTTGCTTGGTCCCAGACAGAGGAACAGATCCTCAAGTATTTTATATTTTTCCCCCAAAGAGTTTTCTCTCAGTCTGACTAAACTCTGCTTATCCAATCTAAACTCTGCCAGCTGCTTGCACAGAACTAGCATGAAGTGTCCCAAACATCTCTGTAGGTACCACCTGGCCCACAGATGAGTCCCCATTCCACTGAATGTCCTCTTTGCATCAGGACTTGAGATCAAATCAAGAGAAAATTAAAATCTGTGCTGGGAAGAAAGTGGAACAGAAATTCACATATAAAAAACATTGCATATTACAATTCACCTCTTGTAATTTCACTTTTTAGTCTTCTGGTTTGTGTTTACTATTGTGGAAGATGGTGTATGTCTCTTTCAGGGCATCCATATAGTGAGAATTAACAAAATACAATCCAGTTTATATGAATTCTGATTGTACAGTTTCTCTTGCTGTTTCCATCACCCTAGAAAAGCCTGCATCTCTGCTTTACCACATAAAGAACTGAGATTATTTTACCCAGATAAAAACCTATTTTCTGTACAACTGTAAATTTAAAGAGAGATTATGAAAATTTTTGCTCATCTTAGATGGGCTTTCCCTAAGATTTTGTATTATTCAGGTACTATACCACTGCTACTCCTTGCTTCAGCAAAGCACTCCAGCACATCCTTAATCTAAATTGTCTTATACAATTACATGTTAAGACTCAGATTCAGCAGAACACTTAAACATGTCTTTTAAGTTTTGCATTTTGCTGAATCTGGATGTTATATATCAAAATAAAGGTAAAGAGGATGACTCTGTTTTTAGCTTTTATACTTGTGCTACCTAATAAAATAAATAATATTATTTATTACTGTATTTTCCATCCTGTTTCACAGTGAGCTAAATACCTGTGACTCTAGAGCAAAGGCACAATTGCAGACTGGCAAAGATGAATTGTTAACAACTTGAAGAGAGTACTGGGAGGGCTACTGAAGATAAAAATTATGCAGGTACAAAAACCAGTATAACAATAAGATAATGCTTATAAATATGAATGTGAACAAAAAAAAATATCCCAAAACACCACAAATGTTGAATCCAGGTGATTATAATGCAAAATAAAAAATGGGAGGGGTTAGACATGATGGGCAAAATGCCCTGGGGTGAGGTTTCACCCTCAAAACAAATTCATGTATGTGTTCACAGTATATCCAAGAATTCCAGCAGTACAGAAAGGAACCTGTTGGGCTGCTGAGAGAAAATTTCAGAAAGAAAATTTAGGACCAAAATCTCTGGTGCCCTTTACTGTGTGTT
Source organism: Passer montanus (assembly GCF_014805655.1). Classification (NCBI taxonomy): domain Eukaryota; kingdom Metazoa; phylum Chordata; class Aves; order Passeriformes; family Passeridae; genus Passer; species Passer montanus. Next base: position 4,022,669 of record NW_024368263.1, read on the forward strand.
GTCACCTACCCCCACAGTGAGGGGATGTGAAACACGAGGCAGCAAAGTGCTGCACTTGGAGGAACCCACTCATTACTCACAGCCCAAACAGAACCAGAAAAAGGCCAACGGAGTGAATCTCAGTAATTTAAACAGAATTTAAATAGCACACATTTATGGAAGAACCATGTCTGGATCTGAATTTTTCCTTAGTATCATGCTAACTCCTGAAAACCTATTTAATTCTAATTTATTTAATTCTTATGTATACCGTAACTGTATCTCACAATAACTTCACTGCATGTATGATGAGGAGAAAAAACACCTTGTAGTAGAAAGGCAAAGGGAGAGAGGAGGATCTGGCCCATGATGGGGACACACACTGAGGCCCTTCTGTGACCCTGCACTCATTGAGGGGATCCAGCCCCACACCCTGACCAGAAACACAGGCCAAGGGCAATTCTTGTGTTACAAGGCAGAAATGAGAGTGAAAATGGACTGCAACTACTCAAAGTCTTGCTGACTGAGTTTCCATGTGACATTTTATCTCAACTTCTCCATCTGTGAAAGTGTGGCCAACACTGTACTCCCTGCAAACTGCTCAAAGTTCTGACAACAAAATTTTAAAAAAATGTTTTTAAACTGAAATGTAATGCAAAGCTCTTTCATTCATACCTTTCATTCTTAGAAAAACCAAGACAAGCAGTCCCATTCAGAGAACTCTCCTGTCAGTAAGTGTTTACACACACCCCAGCAAGTAGGATTAAAACCAGCGTCAGTTAAACTCCTTTCCTTTCCAGCAGTGGGGACAATCATAGGGTCACTCAAACACCTTTCCCTTCCAGCAGCAGCAGCAGCCCTTCCCTTCCATAACTGCTGCTTCCCATGTGGAAAATAGCAGGCCTCAACTCCAAGTCGTGTGGCATTCCACTCATGTAGAAACAAAGAGCTCATTCTGCATAAAATTTCACTCCCAGGAACACTACTGAAGTACTGTGCTTTTCTACCAGCAGGTATAAATTTTCATCACCACCTTCTTCCTGAAGTTTCTTTTCTCTGCCATGGTGGCAAACACAAGTTAATGCTTTTTCTAGCAGCCCAAGAATGTCGAATTGCCAAACAAACTTCAGCTGTGGCAGCAGGAACCCTTTCTGACCTGCTCCCTTAGCCACCCAAACACCAACCTACTGGGAATGGTAGGGCTTGCTGGAGGACATAGCCACTTCAACATCACTTCAAACACTTGTTTTCCATGGTCACACGTACAAAAGACCCTTCACTGGCACTCATTATCTTTTTCTTTTAGCATTAACAATCCATAGGAGTCCTGCTGGCAAAGCAAAAAATCCTGTTGGGATTATTCCTGAAGCAGAACAGGGCTGTATAGTAGTTAACAGCAAGAAGGAACTTAAATTGGAAACAACCCACAAAAATGACAAGAGGATGATTTTTCAGAAACCACATTTCCCTCTAAATTCATCTACTCAAATGCTATTTCCAAAACATAGAGATGTCAACACATTTAGAGGGGGAAAAAAAAGGATAATGTTGCTTAGCTGCCTCCTCCATGCATGTGCTTAGAAGCTGCTTTGGTTGACTCAGTGCACGATTCTTTCCATTCCATACTTAAAGCTTGACCAAGTTAAGGACTAAAGATAAAGGGAGGGAAAAAGACTGTATGCCTATTTTAGTATTTTTCTAAAAAGTACATCCTAATTAGTTATTTGTGGCTTACAGCTACTGTGGTATTTTTCTGGCAACAGTATCAGAAAAGTTAAAAACTGTGGTGCATTTAAGTTTAATGCTATTTTTACTACAGAAATTCAAATGTTACAGATTCATGAATTCAAAACAGAAATGTTTCCATGTGGAAACATACATCTGACAATGAAAGTATTTCTTCACTTTCGTTCTGACCATTGATTTCAGTTTCAGAATGCAATGTATGTAGAAACTGATCACCTTCCATTTTCCAAGATGAGTAGAAGTAAAGTAAGTGTTTTATGGCTGTGATCCTGAAGGGTTTTACCTGGCAGGCTACAGGAGCACAGACACCTGCCATCTAAAGGTTTTCTCACTGCTGACAGTTCAATTTTTGCAATTTTAAGGCCTAAGTCTCAGTAACACCAAAGCCCTTTATAACATTTTTGGGAGTTGCAAGGACTTTTAGGGTGGATGTAAATATAGGTTACCTTGACCTCAACTGTCACCTGCTAAGCACTACATGACAAATTCTGCCATATTGGCAAATTGGAAGTTTGCACTTATAAACACCCATGTGCATGAATGAGGCACTACCTCACCAGAAAGGCACTACACAGGATATAGGCCTACCATGTTTCAGCCCTCTATTTTCATGACCACAATAACTTACTATTTTATCTCCAAGAAATTATATTAAAAGACCCTTGGCAGCTTTTAAACTATCAATTGTTAAAACCAGCAATAAAATACTTTACTGCTTTGAATTCAACTGTAAATAGGTTTGGCTGTAAAGCCTCGACTCTCTCAAATGCCAGATTATTATCCTTTGAAAAAAATTATTTCCCATTTATTTACAAAAAATGTTTCAATTTATTTACTACAGTGCCATGTTTTTGCTAACTATTTTCTGATTGCATTACAATGGAAATGCAGTCCCATTGTACAGTGTTGCCTCTAAACAAGTCAATTACAATTTGATCCCTATTTCCTATTCCTCCCAACATGGTGTGCAGTAAAGATAAAAACAAGACATGATCAAAATAACACTTATCACAGTATTTCAGTATTGTCCATAACTGATTGTCATCTAGTTTTGTCTGCTGCTTGAGCTGGTAATGAGATAATGATGGCACAGTTTTATATAGTTCTCTATTAACAGCCCAGATGGGCCAATCATCCCCTTCAGTCTTTCCCATGTTAAGTTTAGTCAAAAACAATCAGCAATGATGAAAACAGCAACTTTCTCCTCAGCTGAATTACCACCTTTCAACCAAGAAAGAAAGTGATATTTTGACCAATAGCAACAGGGAAAAAAAAAATCTTTTAGAGAGAGCAGGAATTCTTTGTTTATTCATGCGCAAGAAATATTGAAAATGCAAATGGAAACCCATTTCAATACTTGCTATATTTAAAATCTAGCTGTTGTAGAATTAAAAACTGAGAACTTTCCAAAAATGTCAAGGGCAAAACTTCTTGATAGCCTCAGTTGCATTTTAAAGAGCACCCTTAAATTGAGAGCACTTTATTTGAGTGGGGTTTGATTCCTTATTTTGATAATTTTATATTGGAGGCTTGGTATCTAGTTCAACTGGATTACAATGAGGCAACACAACACAATGAAGAGGTTTGAAAACTGGGAATCTACTTCATTGAGATATGGAAAAGAATAGCAGCAATAACCAGTTTCTTTCCACCAGTTTATTGGATGGAAAATAGCTCAGCATAATGTGTGCAAAAACCGTTCATAACCATTACCTTTTACTATCTTAACATAACTTAAAAATATGTGTGTTGTTCCAGCACTTTAGTGCCTATCTGGTCACGCTCTAGTTGTAAAACCAACAATAAAAATAAATAAAATTATAAAAAATACAAGATGTACCAAAAAAAAAGGTAAAAGCAGACTACAGAAGACTTCAAAGGCTATTTCCATAGAATTTTCAAGCAGAAACATCTTCACACCTTTTGAGAAAGTGGAAAAAAAAATCACTCAAGTGAGAAAGCATTCCAGAGCTGAGGAACTGAGAGTCTCTGGATCCAACCTATGGTCCCTCCATTCTGTGAATGTGAGCAGACAGACTGAATCCATGTGGATTTTCATTATCATCAACAAACTTCACGCAGGCATGAAGGTTTGCCCACAGACATGAGGCTCTGGAGATGGTATTAAAGCAGGAAAAAAATACTGTAATGGGTAAAGTTCTTAGTTACCAGAAACCCTCTACATGTTACACCTTCCTTTATGCCTAGTGCCCACTTTCATATATATGTGTGTGTGTATACATATATCTACGTATGTGCTATGAATAATTCCTTCCCCTAGAATATTACATATCTTACTTTTAAAAGTGACAGACAAAGCTGTTTCTGTGACACTATTTGAGGATAATTAACACGGTTTCAACATTTTTGTCCTAATAATGAACCATTCACTGTTCTAATGTTGGACATTAGGGCTTTGATATTCTTCTCGTCTACAAGAATAGTTCTGTTTGAATTATCTCAGGTTGTGTGATGCTATGAGAAGAAGAGCTATCAGACTTAACAGACCATGATTCCACAGGTAATTCCAGCCCTGGCATAATTTAGAGCTCCTATAGGGCATCTCTGTGTTATGCCAAGTAATAAGAGCTCAGAGACTGCAGAAGCTTCAAGACAGAAAATGAAGTGCCAGTGTGCTCCAAATCCACCTCCAGTCCTCAGTGCCAGGAGATGCCATATCAGATGCTCAATACACAGTGGAATACCTGGATGGGTGAAGGGTTTTTTACAACATCTCAGTTATTCACCATACATGATTTATGGCACTTGTGTGCTGCCAAATAGGCCACAGAAGTTGCATCATAAAAGGGATTTTGCCCCATGTGCCTTGACAGCATGGCAAAGGATGAAAATGCTTCCAAATAACAAGACAGCTTCCATCCATATCAGTTCCCAGAAGCCAAATCAATAAGGGGGAGTATATCAACTCATAGGAAGGCAGAAATATGTTGACCATGTAGGTTTTAGAAGTAATGTTGTTGATGTATGAACAGAAAACGTACATGGAAACCTTCTTAACAACTTCACACAACAACTTCATTTTCTTATTTAACCAAGAATCCTGCAAAGTTTTAATAACAACTTCCTAGCTTTTTTTTCTTGAAATTGATTGTTAATATTTGAATTCACAAAAAGCCTTCCTTATGGTTCATACAAATGATTGTGTAAGCAAAGGTGTCAGCCACCTGAGAACATTGATGCTAATTCATATTTGGTGGTTTTATTACTCAGGAAGGAAATTCTGGACATCATCCAACAACTACTATCTTCTTTGTATGTAAACAGTGTAATTCTTGTGCCAGGAGTACCTGCATCTTCAAAGGAACAACATCTAGTGGGGGCTTATTCCAGCATTCTGTCTACAGAACATCTTCACTTCCTCTGCTCTGTGCTCCTTCTGTGCTGAACAGTATCATTAAAAGGACAAAACCTCAAAAGTCATAATATAAATGATTACTATTTTTCTCAGAAACTATAACTCAAAGGACTAAATATGACTTTGAAGGAAAGCAAGGGCTTTCATTTCTGTCTGAAGGACAGAAACAGTTTTTGTGGTCCTTCAGCCTGTTTGTATTTCTCATTTGCATCTGCACGAGGAAACTAGATTATCTTTTCAAACAAGCAATTCCAAGTAGCAAAAGCCTTAATTCAGTATGCTAAGAAAATAAAATTATTGTTCCTGAAGTTCACAGATAAATTACTTCCCAAACACATGGAAGAGGCAGTAATAAAAAAAACCAAACCCCAATACAATTTCTAGATCTCAGTATAATTTCTTCCAAAACAATCAATCTCTCATACACACAAGTAACTGACTCATAAAAAAAAAAATTAAGTATAAAATATATTGCAAATATGCATACACCTCTTTTTAACAGATTACATTACTTTCCATATACAAAGTCTTCAAGAAATTCATTAATGTAAGATACCAAAAAGTCAACTGTATACTTTCATCATTACTTATTTTAAATAAGAAACACAGCACAAGTGCTACATTCAGTATAATTTATACTTAAATGTTACATACACAGCAAAAGACATAACACTGAACTGTGTTTAATAAGTTTATTAATAATGATTAAAGAACTTAACAGTGTTCAATTCAGTGAATGACATTATCCCTTTGAAGAGCAGTCCCTAATAGGCCCTAATCCAAATAACCACTGGAATTAGCAGGAGGAAGATCACAGGTTTAAACAGACACTGAACCAAGCATTTGCTAATGTTCAGGAAAGATCCACATTCAGCAGACCTGTCTTGAGTCTTCACTGATGAAACAACTGAATAAAAAAGAAAAAAGGAAAAAAAAAAAGAAAATACTGCCACATCCTTAATTCACAATCCAGTAATTTGCAGCACTAGTGCTCAACTAGTGGGTTTTTAAAGTAACATGTTGAATGAATGACCAGTGCTGAAGTGCTAAAATACAATCTGCAATCCTGTGCTGAGGCAATCCCTTAACAGGCTTCATGACATCTCCTACTCGCACTGTTATCCAGACATTCCAGCTAGATAATTTGCTACAAAACCCAGTGTAAAAAGGATGGCAGAGGCAACATACAGAGCATTAGTGCCAGTCAGATATCTACAGATCTTAATCCTTTTCACTAAGACGACAGATAGTGAGGATTCCTGAAAAAAAAACCTGAAATCCCCAGGAAAAGGAAAAAGAAAACACGGCTGAAGCACATATACACTCTTTGTGCGGTCAAAATTATCTGAAACCACAGTTTTAACCATGCGGCAGAAGCATCCCATTTATTCCCTTTATTCCCTCCAAAAAAAAAAAAAAAAAAAAAATAAAAAAGAGCAGAAGCATCCCACCATTCATTTATTCCCTTTATTCCCTCCAAAAAATTAAAAAAAAAAAAGAAGAAAAAAGAGAAAAACCAAGCAGACGTGGTGTGAGTGTACAGTATCAGGTACTAGTGCTAGAGGGAGATGGAGAGCGATAGGAGCCCCTGCAGGACTGATCCCACTGGTTCAGAAGCCTGGGCTCCCCTGTCTGAAGAGGAAAGGAGGGCAGGAGCTCAAGGAACGCTGACAGCTAAATGCAAGGCATAAGCAGCTGCACAGAATGGGACAGCTTCTTTCTGTCTCAGGATATTACTGTCACAATGGCCAAGAGAGCGGTGAGCTGCAGCTTGCTCTTCTCACTGTGGTACTTCAAAAAGTACCTGATTTGAGGAGCACTGGACAAATGGCACATCACACTGAGCTAAATAGGTAAGATTTCAATGACAAGAGGCAGCAGGTTTTGCTGTTGTAAGGAGAGTGAATTTTTCTGATGGTACCAATGGGCACGAGTGGAAGGTCAGCCTGGAGGGCTGGCAGTGTCACCCGGGTGCCTGGTGGCAGATGGTGCCAGTCTGCAGGGATAAAAGGAAGGCTGATGCACACCGTGGGCTGACAGCAGTGTTATTTGCTCAGGAATAAAGGGGCAGGTGCAGGCAGGACAAATTAACAGGGATGCTGAGCCCCCAGCATTCATGTGTGCCCCAGCCCAGGGGCTGGAGGGGTGGATAAACTGGGAGATGCTGCAGGAAATGCAGTGGGGCTCAGAGCTGCCAGGGGGGGATGCTGCAGGTGCTGCTGCCTGAGGGCTGTGGCTGGGACACAGCCCAAGCCAATCTCTGCATGGTCCCAGGAGAGCTTTGGAGCTGCCTCTCCCTACGGACATCCAGGCTGAACACTGAAATGGCCACCTGGACCCTGGATCTCCCTCCAGCAGTGCCTTGCTTGTGCTGCTCGTGTTCCCATTTCTGGACTTATGCAATGGCTGGAGGGCAGAGGCAGCCTGTGGGAAGTGGAGCAGTGGGAGATGCAGGCACCTCCCATGGGGCAGAACCCATGGGCTTCCCTGAAGTGTCCCCAAGTAGAAAACTGGCCACCTCACTGCTCCTGCCTCCCACAACGTAATTATCCCAGCACGACCAACGTGACAAATTAACAAGGGAGCTAGGGCTTTTGCAGTCACAGAGAATGCTTTTCCCCAAGAATAAATTGTTCAAATCCTTTATGGTAGACAACTAGCTATGCCTGTTCATTAACTGGACAAGCTGTGGTGACAACTGAAATGACCTGACTTTCTACATATTGAAGGGAGAGCAATCTTTGCAAGCTTAAAATAAAGCTCTAAATCCCAGCCAGCACAGAGGCTCCCTGAACGGGGCTTTTTTTTTCTTAAAAAAAAAAAATAAAATTTTCAGAGCACAGACACAGTAAAGCTCATTTTAAAAGCACAGACACTTTACTGTTATCCCTCCCTTTGCAGACCCAGAACTGTGACACCAGAACATGACAATTCCATCCACAACCCACAAGCCCTTCAGGATCTGCATATCAGCCAAGTTTAAGAACTTCAAGAGATATGAAATTCTGGGATGATCGCAATGTTGCAAATAATTATCACAATCAGGTACACTGGGAATTATACGCATTTCCTTTATCAGTACACCGTATTGTCTACTGCAACCAATGAATGATAATTAAGACACAGGTATTGGAATTAAGGGGGAGAGGGAAATTACGAGAGTCGATTTCTGTCACAACCCACTCACAGTACATCATTCACGGATTTTTCAGCTACAGTTCTGACCTGGGTTTAACTGTTCCTCTTACCCCTTAATAAGGGGACACCTGGGAACCCCGTACGGTGCCTCCCCCGCTCCCTTGCCCTTTCTGTGCTCGCTGCATACCTGAAATGCAGACGATGAAATTCGCTTGCAGAAGAAAAAGCACCTCCCAAACAATTTCCATCCTCCGATTCTCATGCCAAGTGCATCCCTCGGCGAAAAAAAATAACAAAGATCAATATCGCAGTTTGAACGATCCCAGCAAATTTCCTTTCGGACTTGCAGACTGTATTCCCCAGATGTGCTGACAACACATGTCCGAGCTCTCTCTCCGCACGGCTCAAGTGAGATCCCTTCCCTTCCTTCGCCCTCCAAAAAAGACCACGAAGCCAACTGCCAACACCGGGCTCTTCCTCCTCGAGCGAGAAAAAACTCCACCAGATTTCCCAACACGACATAGACTACAAACCCCAACCGATCCGATATCCGGCGAGTCTCTATTCCAGGGACGGCCAGGCGCAAATTAACCCCAAAACTCTCTGCACGTCTCAGCGGGGCAGTGCCGGCATGCCGGGCAAGGAGGCGGCGGAGCGAGGGGGATTCCCCTCCTGTTGCTGCTGCTGCTGCTGCTGCTACGGAATGAGTGGAAAGAGATTAATACCGGCGGCAAGCCCCTCCATCCCCGCGGCGCTCGGAGCGCGCAGCCCCGGCTCCCGGCCCCGCCGCAATCCCGGCGCGCCGCGGCGGCTCCGCCGCGCGACTGCAGGGGTCGGGCTTGCCCCGCGCACCGAGCGCCCTGCCCGGGATGCGCCCCCGCAGCCCCCCGCCAGTGGGAACGGGGCTGGATGGCAGCGGAGGAGGGTGTCAGTGCGTGTGGGTGTCAGTGCGTGTGGGGGTGTGTGTGTCCCCCAATGCGAACGGCACAAGTGCGGAGTCCGCATCAAGCGCGGCTTGTGCGCATCGTCCGGCGGCTTGGCTGAGGATGCCAGTATTTTAAAAACTTATTTAAACAAGAAGGAAAAGAGATTCAGACCCGAACTTCTGTCGGGTTGGTGGCGGAAGGGCACCGGGAGGCTCCAGCCGGGAGTTAGCGAAGTGCCCGTGCTGCAGTGCATATCTGATAGCATTCCCCGGGTACAACAGTTCTGCATATCTTCCCCTCCCTCCTCCCCGGCCAAAAAAAGAAAAAAAAAAAAAAAGAAAAAAAGAGAAGCAGCACCAGTTTTTTGGGCAATCCCTCACTTACCCCAAATATCCTCCTGGTTTTTATCTCTCCCACCTCACCGGACGTGCCGGTCCAGCCTGCAGTCCCAAAAACAAATCGAGGTCAAGCTGCGAGCCGCCACCGCCTATCTCCACCTCAGCTGCCGGGAGGTACCATAGCTGCTCGGAGCTCCCCCTGCTCCCCGGAGCACGGCTACTCCGCCATGTCCCCGGGTGCAGCCGGTGCTGCGGGGGCCGCGAGCGGCAGCGGCGGGCACGGCGGGGCTGGGCGGCGGC